>NC_090388.1:57609841-57929594 GCF_036365525.1 Heterodontus francisci | reverse complement strand
AGAGTCTGTTTCCCTTGGTAGGGGTGACTAAAACTAGAGGGCATAGATTTCAGGTAAGAAGGAGGAGGTTTAAAGGGGATCAAAGGGGTAAATTTTTCACACAAAGAATAGTGGGTATCTGGAATGAGCTGCCAGAGGAGGTGGTGGAGGCAGGAACAGTAGTAACATTTAAGAGGCTTCTAGACAGGTACTTGAATGAGCAAGGCATAGAGGGATATGGAATTAATGCAGGCAGGTGGGATTAGTATAGATAGGCATTATGGTCGGCATGGACGCGGTGGGCCGAAGGGCCTGTTTCTATGCTGTATGACTCTGACTCTATCTGTCGAAGGAAGGATTTCTAATTAAAGGAACATTGGCAGGGGTTAGAATGGTTCAACAAGACATGGATCTTTGAGGCTACAGAAACCACAGGAATGGAGAGGAGACCTGGGAAGGCTGCTCCTAACCGGAGGTCCTGCTGCAGGATCTGAGGGGCTGCAGTGAGGTGAGTTGTTCCAAGGACGGGAGGAAGAGGACAACCTATCTAACCAAGCAGGTGTGGATGGAAGTGGTCAAGGTAGTCAGCAGCAGAAGTGTAGTCTCTCCAAACTGGAGACATTGCACCAAGGATGCAGGACCTCAAGAGGGCATGAGGTGAGTGGCATAACACTTACAGGGGCCAAATCCTACAATGTGACTTTCCCAGCATTCTCCTGCACAGGACAACACACTTTGCAGCTCCACTCATTCCTCTTTCTCCAGGCACCTCCTCACATCCCCATCTGAACAACCAATACATACAGTCATCCTTAGCCTATTGTCCTCTTGCACCCATGCCTCACAGTTACCCTCCACAAATGTTATTGTTCACTCCCCACCACACAAGCCATTTCTAACATTCATAACTGTCTGCTTTCTCTCTTTGTAGAACAGAGAACACAGTCTCAGGGATAGGCAGAGACCTGGGAGAAGAGTGGAACATGGCGGCCCTCCAGTGACAGGCACCTTGATGGCCACTGGCAATGCATGCCCATTTGGTCCACTGGGAAGGTGGTTTTGTACTCGGAGGCTGCAGATGTCAGCAACTAACTGCAGTGAAAATCTGAGCCTCCTGAGGCACTGGTGCTCACACATGTCAAGAGAACTGATCCTCTGCCTGTGGACCTTATGTTGGAGAGTCTTGCCTCCTTCGTGCTTGATCTCCGTGTCCATCCCTTTTGCCCTGTGGAAAAGCATGTGGCTGAGGAGAAGGCAGCTGCCGATGATGTTGGTGTTGCTACTCTTCTTGCTCTTCATCAGAGGTGCAAGGCAGAGCTTCATGAGCTCCTCCCATGCCATGGTGAAGGCTGGCAGCAGGGAAGTGCAGCTAAAGGTGAGTGAATTGCAAGTCAGGCGAACTGACTTCCAAAAAGTTAGAAATTACCTGTTAAGCACTGAGAGCACTCGCTGAGAAGTGCAGTAAGCAGCAGCTTCTCACCTGGCCATGGCTGCAGTGCTTCAGTTTCACTGATCAAAGGCTTCCCAGCTTATCACTTTCACTGAAGAAGCACGCCCTGCTGTGCACTCACCAGGCTGATCCTGGCACATTGCTGACAGCTCAGGAAGTAGATCCACTGGCTGTTAAAGCCAGGATGCGTGGTTAAAGAGATATTTAATTGCCTGTTTGCATAAACTTTGCCCATTGCTTGAAGGGGGATCCCCTCTCGCCTTCAGACCCACCCAGGTGAAATGTTGGGATCCAGACCCAGTCACTTTTAGGGGAATTAACTCCCTGCATGCACTCAAACCTACCTCCCCTTACCTATGAAAATTTCCCTCGATGTCTGTGGATGATGTCACCAAGGGGTAGCATGTAGATGAGGAAGAGGATAGGAACAAGGATGGATCCCTGGAGGACTCCAGAAATAACAAGGTTAGGGTGGGAAGAAAAGTCATTTCTGCAAATACTTTGTCTAAGTTTGGAATGGCAAGAGTAGAACAAAGTGAGGACAGAGTGTTATTGGAGCATGTGGAATAAATTGTCACAGGAGTGGTTGAGGCAGAAATCATTGTATCTTTTAAGGGAAAATTGGATAACTATTTAAAAGAGAGAAAGATACATGGCTAAGGAGAAATATCAAGCTAGTGGAATTAATTTTGGATTGCTCTAATGAAGAAGCATCACAGGTACGATGGGTGAATTACTGCCTACTTAGAGAGGCATTTTGTTGAGGGCCCTAAGCCTAAAAATGTTTTGCTTCAGGGTGGCTCTCAGGAATGCTGAAATGCACTGCAAACAGCAGGTGTGTATCTGCAATTGCCCATGCAGTGAGTTCTTATACTGAATAGAGGTCTTTCCCACAGGTACAGAGTAATTATCCTTGTAAAACCAGTAGTTCCATTTTAATAGGACTCTTCATTTGTTCAGGGGCACTGGGACACTGCCTCCTAACACAATCCCCTTACTACCACACCTAAGAGCAAAAAAAGGAAAAGCACAAAATCACACACCAAATTCAATACTGCACAGTGGATTGGGCCACAATTGGAGTTTCAGAGGCACTTTGAGCAGCATATCAGACAAAAGTAAAAGATGAAGGAGAAGCAGCGACAAATGGTTCCCATATCATGTAATGGCGTCTTGATGTACACAAATTGGCTGCAAGGTTTATTTGCATAAGGACTGCACTTCAAAAAGTAATTCATTGGTTGTAAAGCACTTTGAAATGTACTGAGGATGTGAAAAGCATTGCATAAGTGCTAGTTGCTTCATTCAAAAATGAACTGAAATGTAAAATCCTGAACTATTTCTATCTCTACCGACTCCCACTTCACTGAATTGGTTGGTAGTTTATGCCTTTTACATACATCCGAACATACAAACTAGGAGTAGGAGTAGGCTATTCGGCCCCTCGAGCCTGCTCGCCATTCTATAAGATCATGGCTGCTCTGTTTGTGGACACAACTCCACTTTCCTGCCTACCCCCAACTCCCTTTGACTCCCTTGTTTGTCAAGAATCATTCTACCTCTGCCTTCAAACATTCAATGACGCTGCCTCAACCGCTCTCTGGGGAAGAGAGTTCCACAGAGTCACGAGAAAAAAATTCTCCTCATCTCTGTCTTAAATGGGAGACCCCTTATTTTTAAACTGTGCCCCCTAGTTTTAGTCTCTCCCACAAGGGAAACATCTTTTCAACATCCACCCTGCCAAGTCTCCTCAGGATCTTATATGTTTCAATAAGATCACCTCTCATCCTTCTAAATGCCAATGAAGACAGACCCAACTTGTCTAATCTTTCCTCATAAAATAATCCTCTTATCCCAGCAATCAGTTGAGTGAACCTTCTCTGAACTGCTTCCAAGACCAAAACTGTACACCATACTCTAGATGTGGTCTCACCAATGCCCTGTACAACTGTGGCAAAACATCTCTACTTTTATGTTCCATTCCCCTTGCAATAAATGACAACATTGCATTTGCCTTCTTAATCACTTGCTGTACCTGCATACTAACTTTTTGTGTTTTGTGTACTAGGACACCCTGATCCCACTGCATCTCAGAGTTCTACAATCTCTCTCCATTTAAATAATGCATTGCTTTTCTATTTTTCCAGCCAAAGTGGTCAGGTTCACACTTTCCCACATTATACACCATCTGCCAAATCTTTGCCACTCATCTAACCTATCTACATCCCTTTGCAGACTCCTCATGTCCTCTTCACAACTTACTCTCCGACCTATCTTCATGTCATCAGCAAATTTAGCAACCATTCATTCTGTCCCTTCATCCAAGTCATTGATATAGATTGTAAATAGTTGAGGCCCCAATACTGATCCCTGTGGTACTCCACTAGTTACAGTTTGCCAAGCTGAAAAAGACCCATTTTTGCCTACTCTCTGTTTCCTGTTAGCTAACCAATCCTCTATCCATGCTAATATGTTACCCCCTATACCATGGGCTCTTATTTTGTTTCGTAACCTTTGATGTGGCACCTTGTCAAATGCCTTCTGGAAATCCACATACACCACATCCACAGGTTCCCCTTTAACCACGTTGCTTGTGAAATGAATAAATTCCACAATTTATTCCTTCATAGTGCAAATTGCACACACGCACACACCACTGCATGAATCTTTGATATTTGAACAATCAAATACATGTACCCACTACATGAAATATTTCCATTACAGTTAAGGTCTGTGAGGCAGAAAGTTAAAAGTCACATCGCCTGATGTTTGGTGAAATGCAGATGATGTGTGTATCTTTTGACACATGAATCAATATAAACAGCATAAATGTGAATTTCTGCCAATAACAAAACTTCTACTGGAAGATCTTGCTCCTTGTTAGGAATTTGAGTCAATTGCAATTTAGATTATGGTATGAAGGAATCCATGGTGGATGTTCAAAGATTAAAAGGTGCCATGTACTTATAGCTCATTGGTAGCAGTGGCATATCATGTAAATTAGGATTTTCTTGACCCATCCATGTTTCCTGTAATGTTAGTTTTCATTTGCTAAATGATAGCATCTCTTTCAGACAAGAAAAAAAAGAAAAAATTATTTTAAAATGGAATTACATGACAGCACTAAACTTTGATTCAGATGTTATCTCACTGAATTCTTCATTTTTCCATTTACTAAAAGTGTTTTAACTTTAGTTGAAATTCAGCTCCAACTTTAATTAAAAATTAGAAATAGAAAAATCCATGTGAAAACAGGTTGTATGTGAAAACAGTATTCATGTGTATCACAGTACATGATAGGTTGTAGATTAGAGTCAATAATAGATATTGAGAGAGTGGGTACTTCAAAGGATGTACCCTCGAGCCTGAGACGATATCCCCTATTGTCTATTCACCTAGGCTGAAATTCAAGACTATTACAAAATTCAGAACTTTTTTTAAGAAAAGCAACTTAAGGACGTTTCTAAATAGTTCATTTTGAATGGCTACAAAATGATGATGTATGGCCCCAAGGAAAAGATAACAGCTGTTTCTTTGTTAATGTCTTTGGGGTTGAATTTTCACAGAGGTTCTCCCAAAGTTTCTAACAAATTCAACACAATTCTTTGAGGAAATATATTGATGACATATATATGGATATATATATATATGAATTTTCAAAGGGCAAAGATTTGATAAGGTGCCACATAGGACACTTGTGGTAAAATTAAAGCACATTGGAGGTCATTTTGAATTTGAGTTAAAGTGTAAAGTTGGTGATAGCAAATCAGCCGCTCGTTATACATCTCTCCCGATTTTCATTTCCATTGGCTTTAATATCACCCACTTCACACAATTTCCCAAAGTCAAACTTACCACCCCCCGAATGTCATAAAGGGAATGAAGCAACATGAATTGGAAGCTTATTAAAGGACAGAAAATAAAGAATAGCGGCTAAGCAATGTTTTTTGAACTGGAGAGATGCAACCATGATGTTTTCCAGGAGTCAGTGCTGGGACCATCTTTGTCTTCTCAATACATGCAAATGATCTGGACTTGGGTATGGGGCACAAAATCAAAGTAAACAGATACCATAAAAATAGGGTGAGTGGTTCACTAAAGAAGACAGTAAATGATTTCATGTACAGGTTATTAGAGTGAGGCAGATGGATACCAGATTAAATTTAATGCTGAGAAATGAGAGGTAAAACATTTTGGATGAATAATAAAAGGAAATATACATTAAATGGTAACACATTAAAGGCAGTAAATAAGCAGAGACACAAGGGTTTAGTTAGCTATATCTTTAAAAATGGTGGACAAGCTGCTAAAGTTATAAAATAAAGCACTTGGGATCCTAGGTTTTATAAATAGAAGTAAAGCAAACGAGTATTGCTAAACAGGACAAGCCATTTGTTAGCCACATATAATATGGGGCTGAATTTTACTAGCTCTCCAGCATCGTGGATTGTGGCAGGGGGGCCTGGAAAATTCTTCCAGGATAGACCCGCCATGACTCCCGACGCCAAGAAGGCCCTGCTGCATTTTATCGGTGGCGGCAAGGCCTCAGTGCAGCACCACCACCCCCCCTCCACCCCCCCACCCCCTCGCTCGGCAGTGGGGCCTTCATTTCAATATGTTAAGAAAGATTAACGAATGCAAATGAACTCACCTTGTCCCAGTGGCAGTCCCTCACCAATAGTCCGGCCACTGGCTGGAACTCTCATGCCGTCAGAACTCTGTTCGGAGTTCCGAGGCGTGACACTAGTGGGGAGGGGGAGAAGTAAAATTATCAGGGAGGGAGGGGGAGCAGGAAAAACACTTTTTATTGGCTGTGGGGATGGTGGGAAGGGGTTCAAGGGCAAATGTTATGAGGTTGGGGGGGAAAGTTCAGGTTGGGAATAAAGTTTATTTTCGTTATATAGGCCCAAAAAAACATTGGGCGTGGTTGAGGAAGGGCCTCCAGCTTTTACTTTTTTTTAAATGCACAGTAATATAACGTTAAAATTTCGAATCTTTTCTCAGGGCTTGAAGCCCTTTAAAAATGGCACTGGCACCTGCGCGTTGGCGCCGGACGCCGTTGCCACGGACGGAGCGGCCGCCACTCTACATCATCAGGGGGCGGCCACTCCGCTCCCTCCATTTAAATGAGCCCCCGCACGAAACATCACAGGGGCTCAGCGATGGCGCATCCATGTGAGCGGACCACCGAGATCAGATCATGTCACCGCAATTTGCGATGCAAATTCAGCCCATGGTGTCTCGTTTTGGGTGCATTACTTTAGGAAAGATGTCAAGATCATGGATGGGTATGAAAGAGATTCATCAAGATGATATCAGGGTTGAGAGGCTTTTGTTATCATTGAAGTAGAGAAACCGGGGCTCTTTTCACGATAACAAAGAAGGTGACGTAAAAGTCTAATAGAGGTGTTCAAAGCTATGAGAGACTTTAAGGAAGTTAAATGGACCATTGATCAGTGAGCTCATAACAAGAGGACGTAAGTATAAGATTATCATCAAAACAGGATAGGATGAGGTTAGGAGAATTTTTTCACAAAGATGATTGTTGAGACAGTGAATCTGCTCACTGTAGAATCTATTACAGCTTTTCAAAGGAAATTGGATAAATATGTTAACTTTTTTTGAAAAGGATATGGGGAAAGGACAAGGGTATGAGACCAAGTGGACAGCTGTTCCAGAGAGCCAGCATAGATACAATGAACTGAATAGTCTCCTTCCGTCCTGTCAAATTCTATGATTCTGTATTGTCAGTCGAAACTCAAGAACGTATACACAGTTGATAAAAGCTGACCTGCCTGACTCCAGGGCACACCACTATGTGACATCAAACAAAGAATTATGTGTTTTATGCAGACAATTAAAAATTTGAAAATACTGAGATGAAAAGCATTAGAAGTTGAAATCTAAATGGATTGGCACATTTAAAGAAACTGAATGTACATCACAAAATGAAGTGGCAGTGCCACCTGCTGATATATCATATGTACCACTGCAAAGATTCTGCTTTCCCTTTGTATATTTCTCCTATTCCAAAATCTCTTTCTGACAACATATACCTAACCAACCAAAGCATGTTTGCTGATCTTTGTTTCAGGTTTCAAACAACAATGCTTGAAAGCAGGCTAGGCATAAGGCTGCAGTTATGCTGTGCCATTGAATGCAATTTCATTTGTACCATTCTGCGGCAGGGATGAGTATCTGATCTTAGCTGACATACACTATGTGCTGCATTTGCAATACACAATGTGTTCCATTTACAATAGAGACACTTTTTAAATTAATTCCCTGTACGTGGGCATTGCTGGTAAGGCCATTTATTGCCCATCCCTAACTGCCCTTGAAAAGGTGGTGATGAGCTGCCTTCTTGAACTGCTGTAGTCTATGTGGTGAGGTATTCCCACAGTGCAATTAGGTGGGGAGTTCCAAGGTTTTGACCCAGCAACAATGAAGAAGCAGCAATATATTTGCATATATTTGCAATATGTGGCTACTAAGAAAAACTTCCAGGTGGTGGTGTTCCCATGCACCTGCAGCCCTTGTCCTTCTGGGTGGTAGAGGTCACGAGTTTGGGAACTGCTGTCAAAGGAGCCTTGGGGAGTTGCTGCAGTGCATCTTGTAGATGGTACTCAATGCAGACACAATGCATTGGTGGTGGAGGCAGTGAACATTTAAGTTTTTCCCCTGATTCCCATTGATTTCAATTTGGCTAGGGCTCCTTGATGCCACACTCAGTTAAATGCTGTCTTGATGTCAAGAGCAATCACTCTCACCTCACCTCTTGAGTTCAGCTCTTTTGTCCATGTTTGGACCAAGGCTGTAAAGAGGTCAGGAGCTCATTGGCCCTGGCGGAACCCAAACTGAGCATCAGTGAGCAGGTTATTGCTAAGCAAGTGCTGCTCAATAGCACCGTCAACGACCCCTTCCATCACTTTGCTGGTGATCGAGAGGAGATGGATAGGGCGGTAATTGGCCTGCTTTTTGTGGACTGGACATACCTGAGCATTGTTGGGTAGATGTCAGAGTTGTAGCTGTATTGGAACTGCTTGGCTCGGGATACAGCTAGATCTGGATCTCAGGTCTTCAGTACTATTGCTGGAACGTTGTCAGAGCCCATAGCCTTTGCAGCAAACAGTGTCTTCAGCCATTTCTTGATATCATGTGGAGTGAATTACCCCCCTTCCACCCCCCCCACCCCCGTCCCCTTCCCTGCTCCACCCTCTCAGCTCACCCCCTCACAACCCCGTCCCAGCCCGCCCCCCCCGCACCATCTTCACCCCGCACCCCCTTCCCCTGCACCCCCCCCCACCCCCTCCCTCTACCCCTCCCCCTTGCATCCCCTCCTCCCACCGGCACCATCCTACACCTGTGTAGGGGCCCCAACAACCCCACTGCCTTGTGGGCGTCTCGGGAGAGACCAAGGCTAAGGGAGTAAACCCTAACAGAAAATCCGGAGCGGAACCCCGTAGGCGGTCATGTGTCACCTTTGGCATGTTTCCGGCAGTTCCTGCAGCCATACTGGTGCCAAACGTCGTGTCCTGCACTCCTTTGGACCCCACCAGAAAGGCCGAGAGGGGGGTTTTGACGACTGGGCAACTCTCAACCTCCATAAATTTGCCCAGGCATGCGCCATGGAGAGGTCACTCCATAGTTGCCTCACAGCGACTGAAACAACACGGAAGGCAGCAGTTACGGGTTATAAGTCCAGATAAATTGGCGTAGAAACTGGGCGCCACGGGTTGCCTTTGTCGGTGGGAGAGGTCATTGCACCTCACTGGACAGCTACCGCCCGCCTCAAACCGGGCAGCCCCCGGTCAATAAGGTTCTGTCCCGCCACAGTCTGCCTGCTTCAATGGGTGCTTGGAGCTCAGGGTCATTGCCCGAAAGGTGGACTGATACACCGCACCAAACAACATGAAAAAAGGAAAGAAGGTACCAGCCCTTCGCTTTGCAAGCTGGAACGTCAGAACTATGTGTCCTGGCCTGTCGGAAGACCTTACACAAATCAACGATTCTCGGAAGACCGCCATCATTAACAACGAGCTCAGTAGACTCAATGTGGACATTGCAGCACTTCAGGAGACTCGCCTCCCCGCGAGTGGCTCTCTAGCAGAGCAAGACTACACCTTCTTCTGGCAGGGCAGGGATCCTGAAGAACCAAGACAGCATGGAGTGGGCTTCGCCATCAGAAACTCCTTGCTCAGCATGATAGAGCCTCCCTCAAATGGCTCGGAACGCATACTGTCCATCCGACTGCTCACCACCTCTGGCCCAGTACACCTACTCAGCATCTATGCTCCAACACTCTGTTCCGCACCTGAAGCTAAAGACCAGTTCTATGAACAACTCCATAACATCATTAGCAGCATCCCCAACACCGAACACCTATTCCTGCTGGGGGACTTTAATGCCAGGGTTGGGGCCGACCATGACTCATGGCCCTCCTGCCTTGGGCGCTATGGCGTTGGAAGGATGAATGAGAACGGGCAGAGACTGCTTGAGTTGTGTACCTATCATAACCTCTGCATCACCAACTCGTTCTTTCACACTAAACCCTGTCACCAGGTTTCATGGAGGCACCCAAGATCACGTCGTTGGCACCAGCTAGACCTCATTGTCACAAGGCGAGCCGCCTTAAACAGTGTTCAAATCACACGCAGCTTCCACAGTGCGGACTGCGACACCGACCACTCCCTGGTGTGCAGCAAGGTTAGACTCAGACCAAAGAAGTTGCATCATTCCAAGCAGAAGGGCCACCCGCGCATCAACACGAGCAGAATTTCTCACCCACAGCTGTTACAAAAATTTCTAAATTCACTTGTAACAGCCCTTCAAAACACTCCCACAGGGGATGCTGAGACCAAGTGGGCCCACATCAGAGACGCCATCTATGAGTCAGCTTTGACCACCTACGGCAAAAGTGCGAAGAGAAATGCAGACTGGTTTCAATCTCATAATGAAGAGCTGGAACCTGTCATAGCCGCTAAGCGCATTGCACTTTTGAACTACAAGAAAGCCCCCAGTGATTTAACATCCGCAGCACTTAAAGCAGCCAGAAGTACTGCACAAAGAACAGCTAGGCGTTGCGCAAACGACTACTGGCAACACCTATGCAGCCATATTCAGCTGGCCTCAGACACCGGAAACATCAGAGGAATGTATGATGGCATGAAGAGAGCTCTTGGGCCAACCATCAAGAAGATCACCCCCCTCAAATCTAAATCGGGGGACATAATCACTGACCAACGCAAACAGATGGACCGCTGGGTTGAGCACTACCTAGAACTGTACTCCAGGGAGAATGCTGTCACTGAGACTGCCCTCAATGCAGCCCAGCCTCTACCAGTCATGGATGAGCTGGACATACAGCCAACCAAATCGGAACTCAGTGATGCCATTGATTCCCTAGCCAGCGGAAAAGCCCCTGGGAAGGACAGCATTACCCCTGAAATAATCAAGAGTGCCAAGCCTGCTATACTCTCAGCACTACATGAACTGCTATGCCTGTGCTGGGACGAGGGAGCAGTACCCCAGGACATGCGCGATGCCAACATCATCACCCTCTATAAAAACAAAGGTGACCGCGGTGACTGCAACAACTACCGTGGAATCTCCCTGCTCAGCATAGTGGGGAAAGTCTTTGCTCGAGTCGCTCTGAACAGGCTCCAGAAGCTGGCCGAGCGCGTCTACCCTGAGGCACAGTGTGGCTTTCGTGCAGAGAGATCGACTATTGACATGCTGTTCTCCCTTCGTCAGATACAGGAGAAATGCCGTGAACAACAGATGCCCCTCTACATTGCTTTCATTGATCTCACCAAAGCCTTTGACCTCGTCAGCAGACGTGGTCTCTTCAGACTACTAGAAAAGATCGGATGTCCACCAAAGCTACTAAGTATCATCACCTCATTCCATGACAATATGAAAGGCACAATTCAACATGGTGGCTCCTCATCAGAGCCCTTTCCTATCCTGAGTGGTGTGAAACAGGGCTGTGTTCTTGCACCCACACTTTTTGGGATTTTCTTCTCCCTGCTGCTTTCACATGCGTTCAAATCCTCTGAAGAAGGAATTTTCCTCCACACAAGATCAGGGGGCAGGTTGTTCAACCTTGCCCGTCTAAGAGCGAAGTCCAAAGTACGGAAAGTCCTCATCAGAGAACTCCTCTTTGCTGACGATGCTGCTTTAACATCTCACACTGAAGAATGCCTGCAGAGTCTCATCGACAGGTTTGCGTCTGCCTGCAATGAATTTGGCCTAACCATCAGCCTCAAGAAAACGAACATCATGGGGCAGGATGTCAGAAATGCTCCATCCATCAATATTGGCGACCACGCTCTGGAAGTGGTTCAAGAGTTCACCTACCTAGGCTCAACTATCACCAGTAACCTGTCTCTAGATGCAGAAATCAACAAGCGCATGGGTAAGGCTTCCACTGCTATGTTCAGACTGGCCAAGAGAGTGTGGGAAAATGGCGCACTGACACGGAACACAAAAGTCCGAGTGTATCAGGCCTGTGTCCTCAGTACCTTGCTCTACGGCAGCGAGGCCTGGACAACGTATGCCAGCCAAGAGCGACGTCTCAATTCATTCCATCTTCGCTGCCTTCGGAGAATATTTGGCATCAGGTGGCAGGACTATATCTCCAACACAGAAGTCCTTGAAGCGGCCAACATCCCCAGCTTATACACACTACTGAGTCAGCGGCGCTTGAGATGGCTTGGCCATGTGAGCCGCATGGAAGATGGCAGGATCCCCAAAGACACATTGTACAGCGAGCTCGCCACTGGTATCAGACCCACCGGCCGTCCATGTCTCCGTTATAAAGACGTCTGCAAACGCGACATGAAATCGTGTGACATTGATCACAAGTCGTGGGAGTCAGTTGCCAGCATTCGCCAGAGCTGGCGGGCAGCCATAAAGACAGGGCTAAATTGTGGCGAGTCGAAGAGACTTAGTAGTTGGCAGGAAAAAAGACAGAGGCGCAAGGGGAGAGCCAACTGTGCAACAGCCCCAACAAACAAATTTCTCTGCAGCACCTGTGGAAGAGCCTGTCACTCCAGAATTGGCCTTTATAGCCACTCCAGGCGCTGCTTCACAAACCACTGACCACCTCCAGGCGCGTATCCATTGTCTCTCGAGATAAGGAGGCCCAAAAAGAAAGAAGGAATTGGATTGGATGAAGACAACATCTGTGATGCTGGGGACCTCAGGAGGAGACTGAGATGGATCATCTACTCGGCACTTCTGGCTGAAGATGGATGCAAATGCTTCAGCCTTGTCTTTTGCACTGATGTGCTGGGCTCCCCCATTGTTGAGGATGGGGATATTTGTGGAGCCTCCTCCTCCAGTTAGTTGTTTAATTGTCCACCACCATTTATGACTGGATGTGGCAGGACTGCAGAGCTTAGATCTGATCCATTGGATATTGGATCGCTTAGCTCTGTCTACCGCATGCTGCTTCCGCTGTTTGACATGCAAATAGTCTTGTGTTGTAGCTTCATCAGGCTGATAATTCATTTTTACGTATGCCTGGTGCTAATCCTGGCATGCCCTCCTGCACGCTTCATTGAACCAGGGTTGGTGTCCCTGCATGATGGTAATAGTAGAGTGGGGAATATGCTGGTCCATGAGGCTACAGATTGTGCTTGAATACAATTCTGCTGCTGCTGATGGCTCACAGCGCCTCATAGATGCCCAGTTTTGAGTTGCTAGATCTGTTTGAAATCTATCCCATTTAGCACAGTGGCAATGACACACAACACAATGGTGGGTATCCTCAATGTGAAGACGGGAGTTTGTCTCCACAAGGATTGTACGGTGGTCACTCCTACCAATACTGTCATGGACAGATGCATTTGTGACAGGCAGATTGGTGAGGACGAGAAGGTTTTCCCCTCTTGTTGGTTCCCTCACCACCTGCCACAGACCCAGTCTAGCAGCTATGTCCTTTAGGTTCAGCCAGCTCAGTCAGTAGTGGTGCTACCGAGCCACTCTTGGTGACGGACATTGAAGTCCCCCAGCCAGAGTACATTCTGTGCCCTTGATGCCCTCAGTGTTTCTTCCAATTAGTGTCCAACATGGAGAAGCACTGATTCATCAGGTGAGGGGAGGCAGCTGGATGTTTCCTCGCCCATGTTTGACCTGATGGAACGAGACTTCATGAGGTCCGGAGTCAATGTTGAGGACTCCCAGGGCAACTCCCTCCTGACTGTATCCCACCATGCCACCACCTCTGCTGGGTCTGTCCTGCCAGTGAAACAGGACATACTCAGGGATGGTGTTGGTGGTGTCCGTACATTGTATGTAAAGTATGATTCCATGAGTATGACTATGTCAGGCTGTTGCTTGACTAGTCTGTGGGACAGCTCTCCCAATTTTGCGACAAGCCCCCAGATGTTAGTGAGGAGGACTTAGCAGAGTCAACAGGGCTGGATTTGCCATTGTCGCTTCCAAGGCCTAGGTCAATGCTGGATGGTCAATCTGGTTTCATTCCTTTCCTTAGACTTCATAGCAGTTTGATACAAGTTTGCTAGGCCATTGCAGAGGGCATTTTAAGAGTCAACCACATTGCTGTGGGTCTCGAGTCACATGTAGGCCAGACTAGGTAAGGATGACAGATTTCCTTCCCTAAAGGACATTAGTGAACCAGATGGGTTTTTACAACAACCAACAATGGTTTCATGGGCACCATTAGACTAACTTTTAATTCCAAATTTTATTAATTGAATTCAAATTTCACTATCTGCCATGGTGAGATTTGAACCCCTGTCCCCAGAGCCTCAGCCTGGGCCTCTGGATTACTGGCCCAGTGACATTACCACTGCATCACCGCCTCCCCACTGACACATCACTGAAGGCCATTCAGTCCATCGTGCCTCTGTTGGCTCATTAGTAAGAGCGATCTAATTAATCCCACTACCCTGCTCTTTTCCCATACCTGTAATTGTTTTCCTTTGAAGTACTTATTCAATTCCCTTTTGAATGTTACTATTGAATCTGCTTCCACCACCCTTTCAGGCATTGCAACAGATCACAACAACTCGAAATGTAGAAACAATGTTTCCTCATGTCACCTCAGGTTCTTTTTCCAATCACCTTAAATCTGTGTCCTCTGGGTACTGATCATTCTGCCAGTGGAAACATATTTTCCTAGCAAAACCATTCATGATTTTGAACACTTCTATCAAACTATTGACTACTCAACTTTCCCTCCTGGTCCCCATATGAGCTGACATTATTAACGGTTCTTCTCCTGCTTCAAATCTGCCATCATCACCTTTCTGCTCAAAAAACCTACCCTTGATCATTCCATCCTTGCAAGCTACCAACCTCCCTTTTCTCTCCGAAGTCCTTGAACATGTTGTTGCCTCCCAAATTTGAGCCCATCTTTCCCAGAACTCCAAGTTCGAATCCCTCCAATCAGGTTTCTGGTCCTGCCACAGTACCAAAATGGCTCTTATCAAAGTCACAAATGACACCTTATGTGACTGCGACAAAGGCAAACAATTCTCCTCATCCTTCTCAACCTATCTGAAACCTTTGACGCATCCTCCTCCAATGCTTCACCTCTCCAGTTGGGTAGGATTGTGCTCAGCTGGTTCCATTCTTATCTATCTAACTGTATCCAGAGAACCACCTGCAATGGCTTCTCTTCCGCTCCCGCACAATTAACTCTTGTGCCCCAAGGATCTACCCTTGTCCACCATCTACATGCTGCCCATTGGTGACATCATCCAAAAAACATCTGTTTTCACATGTACGCAGACAACACCTAGCTTTACCTCACCATCACCTCTCAATTCCTCCACTGTCTCTAAATTATCAGACTGCTTGTTAGACATCCAGTACTGGATGAGCAGAAATTTTGCCAATTAAATATTGGGAAGACCAAAGCCCATTGTCTTTGGTCCCTGTCACAAACTACGCTCTAGCCACCCACTCCTGGCAACAGTCTGAGGCTGAACCAGACTGTTCGCAACCTTGGTGTTTCATTTAATACCAAGGTGAGCTTCTGACCACATATTGGCACGATCAGTAAAACCGCCTATTTCCACCTCCATCTTGCCCAACTCTACCCCTGCCTCAGCTCATCTGCTGCCGAAAACCTCATCCATGTCTTTGCTACCTCTACACTTGACAATTCTAATGCACTCCTGGCCGGCCTCCCACGTTCTAATCTCTGTAAACTTGATATCATTCAAAATTCTGCTGCTCATGTCCAAATTTGCACCAAATCCCTTCACCTATCACCCCTGTGCTCACTGACCGACATTGGTTCCCAGTTAAGCAAGGCCTTGATTTTAAAACTCTCGTCCTTGTTTTCAAATCACTACATGGCCTCACCCTTCCCTATCTCTGTAATCTCCAGCCCCACAACCCTCTGAGATATCGGCACTCCTATAATTCTGGCCTCTTAAACATCCCTGATTTAAATCACTCCACCATTGACCATGCCTTCAGCTGCCAGGGTCCTAAGCTCTGGAATTCCCTCCCTAAACCTTTCTATCTCTCTACCTAACTTTCCTCCATTAAGACAGTCCTTAAAACCTACCTCTTTGACCAAGCTTTTGGCCATCTGCCTTAATATCTCCTTATGTGATCCAGTGTCAAATCCCTGTGAAGCACCATGGAATGTTTTATTATGCAAAACTGCTATATAAATACTAGTTGTTGTTATTATCTGCCTATGTCCTCTTGATGCCTGTTACTAATCTTCTCCTTGTTTACTACATTTCCAAGTTTCATATTGTCTGCAGACTTTCCAATTATGCCTTGTGCACCTCATACACCCCATTGGGATACTGAATGAGATAAAAATAGATAAAGGGGAGTTATTAGAAAGGCTGACAGTACTTAGAGTGGATGTCACCTATTCTGGAGGAGCTGCATTCTATGTTGCTGAAGAAAATAAGGGTAGAAATTGCAAAGGTACTGGTCACAATCGTCCACTCTTCTTTGGATATGGAGGTGGTGCCAGAGGACTGGATGTTTGCAAATGTTACACTCATTCAAAAAGAGAAGGATAAACCTAGCAATTACAGGATGGTCAGCTTAACATCGGTGGTGGGGAAGATTTTAGAAACAACAATCTGGGAGAATATTAACAGTCATTTGGACAGACATGTATTCATTGAAAATAAATTGTATCTGATTAACTTATTTGAGTTTTTGATCAGGTAGCAGAGATGGTGGGTGAGGGCAGTGCAGTTGATATTGTGTAAATCGACTTTCAAATGTATTTGATGAAATACCATATATTCGTCTTAGCAAAATTATAGCCCATGGGATAAAAGTGGCAGTAGTAGCATGGATACAAAATTGGCTAAGGGATAGAAAACAGAGAATAGTAGTGAATGACTGTTTTTCAGACTGGAGGGAAGTATACAGAGGTGTTCCTCAGGATTCAACACTCGCACCACTGCTGTTTTTAATATACATTAATGACTTGGACTTCAGGGCACAATTCTGAAATTTGCAGATGGCATGAAATTTTGAAGTGTAGTAAACAGTGAAGAATTTAAAAATGGACTTCAAGAGGACAAAGACAGTCTGGTAGAATGGATGGACACATGACAGAGAAATTCAACTGAGGTGATACATTTTGGAAGGAAGATTGAGGAGAGACTATAGAAACTAAATGGTACAATTTTAAAGGAGGTGCAAGAACAGAGACACCTGGGGGCTGTTTGTGCACAAATCTTTGAAGATGGCATGAAAGGTTAACAAAGCAGTTAAATAAGCATATGGGATCCTTGGCTTTATTCATGGAGGCACAAAATTTGGGACGTTATGCTAAGTCTGTAGAAAACACCTGTTCCACCCAAGCTGGAGTATTGTGCCCATTTACTGGAATGAGGGATTACAGTTACGCGGCTAGATTGAACAACTTCTCCTTCAACTCCACTCACTTCCTTCAAATAAAAGGTGTTGCTATGGGTACCCGCATGGGTCCTAGTTATGCCGGTCTTTTTGTGGGGCATGCCAAAAATTCCTTGTTCCATTCTTACTCAGGCCCCCTCCCCCAACTCTTTTTCCGGTACATTGATGACTGCATTGGTGCCATTTCCTGCTCTCGTCCTGAACTGGGAAACTTCATTGATTTTGCTTCCAATTTCCACCCTTCTCTTTTTTTTATTCATTCATGGGAGGTATGCATCGCTGGCCAGCCAGCATTTATTGTCCATCCCTAATTGTCCTTGAGAAGGTGGTGGTGAGCTGCCTTCTTGAATCGCTGCAGTCCATGTGGGGTAGGTGCACCCACAGTGCTGTTAGGAAGGGAGTTCCAGGATTTTGACCCAGTGACAGTGAAGGAACGGCGATATAGTTCCAAGTCAGGATGGTGTGTGACTTGGAGGGGAACTTGCAGGTGGTGGTGTTCCCATGCATTTGGTTTGGAAGGTGCTGTCTAAGGAGCCTTGGCGCATTGCTACAGTGCATCTTGTAGATGGTACACACTGCTGCCACAATGCGTCGGTGGTGGAGGGAGTGAATGTTTGTAGATAGGGTGCCAATCAAGCGGGCTACTTTGTCCTGGATGGTGTCAACCTTCTTGAGTGTTGTTGGAGCTGCACCCATCCAGGCAAGTGGAGAGTATTCCATCACACACCTGACTTGTGCCTTGCAGATGGTGGACAGGCTTTGGGGAGTCAGGAGGTGAGTTACTCGCCTCAGGATTCCTAGCCTTTGACTTGCTCTTGAAGCCACGGTATTTATATGGCTACTCCAGTTCAGTTTCTGATCAATGGTAGCCCCTAGGATGTTGATAGTGGGGGATTCAGCGATGGTAATGCCATTGAATGTCAAACATGGACAAGGAAACCTCCTACCGCCCTCCCTCAGCTGATGAATCCCTCAGCATGTTGAACACCACTTGGAGGAAGCACAGAGGGTGGCAAGGGCACAGAATGTACTCTGGGTGGGGGACTTCAATGTCCATCACCAAGAGTGGCTCGGTAACACCACTACTGACCAAGCCGGCCGAGTCCTAAAGGACATATCTGCTAGACTGGGTATGCAGCAGGTGTTGAGGACTACCAGGGCAACTCCCTCCCGACTGTATACCTCTGTGCTGTCACCTCTGCTGGGTCTGTCCTGCCGGTGGGACAGGACATACCCGGGGATGGTGATGAAGGTGTCTGGGACATTGTCTGTCAGGTATGATTCCGTGAGTATGACTATGTCAGGCTGTTATTTGACTAGTCTGTGGGACAGCTCTCCCAACTTTGGCACAAGCCCCCAGATGTTAGTAAGGAGGACTTTGCAGTGTCGACAGGGCTGGGTTTGCAGTTGTCGTTTCCAGTGCCTAGGACGATGCCGGGTGCTCCATCCAGTTTCATTCCTTTTTATTGACTTCGTAGCGGTTAGATACAACTGAGTGGCTTGCTAGGCCATTTCAGAAGGCATGTAAGAGTCAACCACATTTCTGTGGGTCTGGAGTCACATGTAGGCCAGACCAGGTATGGACAGCAGATTTCCTTCCCTAAAGGACATTAGTGAACCAGATGGGTTTTTACAACAATCGACAATGGTTTCATGGCCATCATTAGACTGGCTTTTTAATTCCAGATTTATTGATTGAATTCAAATTCCAACTTCTGCTGTTGCACCATCAGAACTGATGTGTTGGTGATGGAGAAACTGGGAGAATGGAATGGAGTCCTTACAGGAAGCAGGGTGTGTGGAAATGTAGTGGAGGTAACTGTAGGAGTCGGTCGGCTTATAATGAATATTAGTGGACAGTCTATCACCAGAGATGGAGACAGAGAAGTCGAGGAAGGGAAGGGAAGTGTCGGATATGGACCATGTAAAGGTAAGACTGCCCTTGACATCAAGGCAGCATTTGACCGAATATGGCATCAAGGAGCCCTAGCAAAACTGTCAATGGGAATCAGGGGGAAACCCCTCCGCTGGCTGGAGTCATACCTAGCGCAAAGGAAGATGGTTGTGGTTGTTGGAGGTCAATCATCTGAGCTCCAGACATCACTGCAGGTGTTCCTCAGTGTAGTGTCCTAGGCCCAACCATCTTCAGCTGCTTCATCAATGACCTTCCTTCAATCATAAGGTCAGAAGTGGGGATGTTCGCTGATGATTGCACAATGTTCAGCACCATTTGTGACTCCTCAGGGACTGAAGCAGTCTGTGTAGAAATGCAGCAAGACTTGGACAATATCCAGGCTTGGGCTGATAAGTGACAAGTAACAGTCGCGCCACACAAGTGCCAGGCAATGACCATCTCCAACAAGAGAGAATCTAACCATCTCCCCTTGACATTCAATGGCATTACCATCGCTGAATCCCCCACTATCAACATCCTAGGGGCTACGATTGATCAGAAACTGAACTGGAGTAGCAATATAAATACCGTGGCTACAAGAGCAAGTCAAAGGCTAGGAATCCTGAGGCAAGTAACTCACCTCCTGACTCCCCAAAGCCTGTCCACCATCTGCAAGGCACAAGTCAGGTGTGTGATGGAATACTCTCCACTTGCCTGGATGGGTGCAGCTCCAACAACACTCAAGAAGGTTGACACCATCCAGGACAAAGCAGCCCGCTTGATTGGCACCCCATCTACAAACATTCACTCCCTCCACCATCGGCACACAGTGGCAACTCTGTGTACCATCTACAAGATGCACTGCAGCAATGCACCAAGGATCCTTAGACAGCACCTTCCAAACCGGTGACTTCTACCAACTAGAAGGACAAGGGCAGCAAATGCATGGGAACACCACCACCTGCAAGTTCCCCTCCAAGTCACACACCATCCTGACTTGGAACTATATCGCCGTTTCTTCACTGTTGCTGGGTCAAAATCCTGGAACTCCCTTCCTAACAGCACTGTGGGTGTACCTACCCCCATGGACTGCAGAGGTTCAAGAAGATAGCTCACCACCACCTTCTCAAGGGCAATTAGGGATGGACAATAAATGCTGGCCTGGCCAGCACTACTGATATGTCATCCTTTTTCCTCAACCGAGGATTCCCCCCACCACCCCCACCCCCCCCCCAACTGGCCCTCAACCATGTCCAACACATTTGCCATATTGCTACCCTCACCCCTTCCCCTCCCTCCCAGAACCGCGACAGGGTTCCCCTTGTCCTCACTTTCCACCTCACCACCCTAAACATCCAAAGGATCATCCTCTGCCATTGCTGCCACCACCGGCGTGATGTCACCACCAAACATATCTTCCCCTCCCCTCCCCTGTCAGCATTCCAAAGGGATTGTTCCCTCCGCGACACCCTGGACCACTCCTCCATTACCCCCAACACCTCATTCCCTTCCCACGGCCCCTTCCCATGCAAACGCAGGAGGTGTAATACCTGCCCTTTTACCTCCTCTCTCCTCACCATCCATAGCCCCAATCACTCCTTTCAGGTGAAGCAGCAATTTACTTGTACTTCTTTCAATTTAGTATACTATATTTGCTGCTCACCATGCGGTCGCCTCTACATTAGGGAGACCAAACGCAGGTTTGGAAACCTGGTTTGTGGAACACCTCCACTCAGTCCGAAAGCATGGCCCAAGCTTCCAGTTGCTTGCCATTTTAATTCACCACCCGGCTCCCATGATGACATTCCTGTCATTGGCCAGCTGCAGTGTTCCAGTGAACCTCAATGCAAGCTCAAGGAACAGCACCTCATTTTCTGATTAGGCACTCTACAGCCTTCTGGACTGAACATTGAGTTCAATAATTTCAGAGCATGACTGGCCCTTTTTTTATTATTTTATTTCATTTTATTTTGTTTTATCATTTTTTTACCTTGTGCCTGTCTTAAACATGGATTTTCATGTTTGTGGTTTTGGACAGAGCTGTTCATTATTCTGGCCAGAATTTTATGTCCCCCCCCCCCCACACAAAGAGCCAGATTATGGTCGGGAGGGGGTAAAACGGAGTGGGAGGCTCAGGGGGCCCTTCCTGACCCGATCCCACTGCCGCTGCCATTTTACGCGGGGTGGTGGCGAGAAATGGCCCGCCTGCCCCAGGCCAATCAAGGCCCTTAAATGGCCAGTTAATGGCCACTTAAAGGCCTCCGCCCACTGTCATGGAGATTTTGCCATTGGCAGGTGGGCAGCCCAGGCCTGAGAAAAGCTGCCTGTTAAAAGAAGGCGGCTTTCTGACAGCCAGGAGTGAGGGACCCTCCTGATCAGGCATCCTGTGTCCGACAGAGGGCCGCCCCTAATGCCCCAACCAACTCCAATGCCCAACACGCCCCCCGTCCCCCCAATCGACAACCCTTGCCTCGCCAGGGCCTGACCGATCACCCCAGCAAGGCCTGACCGATCACCCCAGCAAGGCCTGACCAATCACCCTGGCAAGGCCCCAAAACCTACCTTTTCCCAGGGCCGTCCTTCCTCTTCTTCGCGAAGTTGGGTTGCAGTCCCAGCAGTGGCCATTACTCCCGTTGGCACTGCTGGGACTTAGAGCAGCCGGCCCACTGATTGGCTGGCAGCTCCATTAGGTGGGACTTACTGCCTCAATGAGGTGGAAGTCCTGCCTCAAACCAATTAAGGGCCTGGGGAGCATAAAATGCGGTCTGGATCCCTGGCCAGGCGGAGGCAGGATTGCGTCACTTGCAGGCTCCCATCCAACGAGAGTAAAATTCTGGCCTGTCATTAACACTATCTGCACTAATGCTTTGTCTTTCACCACATCATTAGCACACTCCCTTTGCCTTTGTCCCATGAGCTCCTTGTCAGTTATTCTCTCCTGCCCTCTGTCTTATCACACACCTTCCCTTTTGTTCTCTTCCCCCCCCCCAACCCCGCTTCACTTGCTTAAAACCTATTACATTTCTAACCTTTGCCAGTTCTGATGAAAGGTCACAGACCTAAAATGTTAACTCTGCTTCTCTCTCCACAGATGCTGAGAGACCTGCTGAGTACTTCCAGCATTTTCTGCTTTTATTTCAGATTTCCAGCATCTGCAGTATTTTGCTTTTATTATATTGGAGAAGCTGGGGATATTCTCCTTAGAGCAGAGAAGACTAAGAGCAGATTTGATAGTGACGTTTAAAATCATAAATGGGCTTGACAGATTAAATAAAGAGAAACTGTTTCCAGTGGCAGAGGTGGTAACCAGGGGACTCAGTTTTAAGGTGATTAGCAAAAGAGCACAGGCAACATGAGAAAAACCCTTTTTATGCAGCAAGTGGTTAGGATTTGGAATGCACTACCTGAAAGGGTGGTGGAAACAGATTCAATAGCAGTTTTTAAAAGGAAATTGGATAAACACTTGAAGGAGAAAAATACTGCAGGGGTATGGGAAATGAGGGGGGAGTGGAATTAACTGGATTGTTCTATTAAAAAGCAGGCACAGACTCAATGGACCGAATAGCCTCCTTCAGAGCTGCACGATTCTAAGATTCTAACTTCCCTCAGTAACCTAGGATGCAGCCCAGCTGGATCAGGTGATTTTTCTACTTTGAGAACTAGCAACCTTTTCAGTACCTCCTTTTTATTTTTTCCTATCCAATATTGTTATACTTTCCTTTCCTTTCCTGCTACATTTGCAACATGCTCTTCTTTCGTGAAGACAGATGCAAAGTAATCATTTCGTACCTCAACCAGTCCCTCTGCTGCCACAAAAAAATCCTCTTATTGGTCCCTAATTGGCCCCATTAATATGTTTATAGAAGACTTTTGAGCTCTCTTTTGTGTTAAGTCACTAATCTATTCTCACTCTCTCTCTTTAGCCCTCAATTGTTTTTTTAGATGTCCTCTGTACTTCTATATTTAGCATAGTTTTCTACTATGAACCTAATAATTGTCATAAGCCTCTCTTTATTGTCTCATTTTTACCTTTATTTATTTAGTCATCCAGGGAGCTCTAGTTTTGGATGCCTTTTCTTTCCTCCTTATGGGTATGTGTTCACATTCACCCAAACTGTCTCCTCTTTGAAGGTCTCCCATTGTTCAATTACTGTTTTGCTTACTAATTTTTGATTCCAAGCCAGATCCTTTCATAACTCCCTGAAGTTAGACCTTCTCAAGTTAAGTATTTTTACATAATTATTTTCCATAATTAGTCTAAAGCTGATAATATTATGATCATTGTTCTCGAAATGCCCTCCCACTGAAACAAGCTCTATCTGCTGCACTTCATTCCCCAGAACTAGGTCTCACGCCTCTTCCTTCATTGGATTGGAAACACACTGATCAAGAAAGTTCTCTTGTACACATTTAACGATCACCTCCCCCTGTTTGCCCTTTACACTGTTATTATCCCAATCTATTTTAGGATAACTGAAGTCCTCCATTATCATTACTCTGTTCTTGCATCTTTCTATAATTTTCCTACAAATTGCTCCTCTATCTCCTTCATACAGTTTGATGCCCTATAATACACCAGTAGCATAATAGCTCTTCTATTGTTCCTTAATTCTAACCAAAGAGCCTCTGTTTTTGACCTCTCCAATACATCATCCCTCTCTACTACTGTAATAGTTTCTTAAATCAATACTGCCACCCCACTCTCCTTTTCTCTTTCCCTGTGTGTCCTGAATAACTTTTAACCAGGAATATTAAGTTCCCAATCCTCCCCTTCTTTGGGCCAGTTCTCTGTTAATAATCCATAATAATGTCATAATCCCATGTGACAACTCACACCTGCACTCATCAATCTTTCTTGACAAATGAATTTACATGTATGAACCTCAAACGCATCTTCGACTGCCTCACGTTTGCCTCTTGTCTGATTCCTTGTATTTCTCAATTATTCTTTATTCCAGTGATATTTGCCTCTCTTAGTCCTCTGTGTGCCTTGTTTCTCTCTGTAATGTTTCATCTTGCTGCCCATCTCCCTGACAAATTAATTTAAGCCTTCCCCTGCATACATTAATTCAGTGAGCTGTCAGTAGTGTTCCATATAGGCGGCTCACTAATTAGATGGGCAGGACATATAGTGGAGTGACCACTACTTAAAGGTTTTTGATTGTGGGGGCAGCAACCATCAATATTGTGCAGTAGCAGATAAAATGACTTTATATGGCCCCCAGATTCTTTGCTACAGCAATGGAGGTGCTGGTTGAACAAGTGAGCAGCAGAAATGAGGTCCTTTTCCTTTCCAATGAGCAAAGGGTACTAAGGCATCAGTCAACAGGCATGTTAGAGGTAACAGAAAATGCCAACACCACCAACATTGTCCCAGAAACTGCGACAGTGTAGAAATAAAATTAATGATCTGACCAGCACTGCAAAGGTACTATGCCCCTTCACATCTCTTGTACTGCGTGCACAGCCCCACAGGATCTTCCTTTAGACTCCCCACAGTCAGTTCTTCCCTTCCCTGCTACCCATGGCTCTCCTCATGTGAGCAGGGACCTGCTTTCTGTTTTCTCTCAAGTCCTCAACACTTGCTACTGCCCTTGCAACTACTTCTCCCTCTTGATTTCACTTGCTGCCTCATACATCTTGAAAACCCTAAACAAAGCACATTAACACACGTCCATGCTTCTTGTAGAAAAAGCAGGCAAAAAACTGAAGGGAGACAACCATAACATTGTTCAAATGCTATCATCAATGAAGGAAGCTGCAGACAAAAGATCATGAACCAAGCATGCAGGGGATCGCATTTGTCTTCAAGCAGTCAGTTTCCCACTGGCTGTGAAAGGGCAAAGCATGGTGGGGGCGGACAGGAAAGTAGAGGATTGCTGCAGTATAAATGTGTTATAGCAGCTGTCAGGAAAGTAAGTATAGACCTGCATGAAGTGCTGCTGGGGATCACACACACAGGGGAAACCCTTGTTACTCAGGAAAGCAGTGGTGTCATCTGAAAGAGCTCACAGGATGACATGGGTGCAATCAATTACACCCTGGTCTTCGGAAAGCCTGCATTCTGTGAGAATCCTAGAGTCCTATCCTGATGTTTCCAGTTGTCTTCGGGGAAAGTAATGAAAATCTTTGCTGTAGCAAATAAAGCATAAGTCACCAGTTTAATAAAAGCAAAAACTGCAGACTGACTGATGTTACTTATATCTGTGGTAGCCTGGAAGGAGCCAGACACAAAGACTGCAGTGATCTCGACTGCAATGAGCATTCTGTGCTGGCTGTATCAGTTAATTACAGGTCTTGTTGCAGGAAGTGGCATAACTCTGTGACAGCCTTCCTAAAAAAGCACCGTCTTTTTATGCCTGACCCTCAGAGAAATGCAGGTATGTTGTCCTGGATCTGAATCTGTTGGGTAGGTAAGGATGCAGGTGAACATACCTCTTTCTATCAGCTCACCCTCTAGCTGCCACCATGTTTACTCTTTCCTCTTGCGGCTGCTCCACCTCTATTGCCAGAGGCATTATAAAACAAAATATGACACCGAACGACCTAAGGAGATATTTTAAGGTGTGCCTTAAAGGAGGAATGCAAGGTAGAGAGGCAGAGAGCTTTAGGGAGGGAATTCCAGGGCTTAGAACCTAGGCAGGGTCACCAATGGTGAGCAATTAAAATCGGGGGTGCTCAAGAGGCTGGAATTAGAGCAGTGCAGATATCTCAGAGGGTTTTAGGGCTAGAGGAGATTACAGAGATATGGAGGGACTCGGCCATCGAGAGACTTGAAGGCAAGGATGAGGATTTTAACATTGAAGTGTTGTTTAACCAGGAGTCAGTGTATGTGAGTGAGCACAGGGGTGCTGGATGAACAGCATTTGGTATGAATTAGGACATGGACAGCAGTGTTTTGGATGACCTCAGGTTTACAGAGGGTAAAATGGGGGAGGCAGGCATGGAATGCATTAGAATAGTCAGGTCTAGAGGTAACAAAGGTATGGATGAGTGTTTCAGCCGCAGATGAGCTGAGGCAGGGGTAGAGTCGGGCAATGTTACAGAGGTGGAAATAGCTTGTCTTAGTGACGGCGTGGCTACGTGGTTCAAAGCTCATCTCGGTGTCCCATATGACACTGAGGTTGCAAACTGGTTCAGCCTCAGACAATTGCCAGGGAGAGGGATGGAGTCAGTTGGTAGGGGCCAAAGATAATGGTTTCAGTCTTTCCAATATTTAATTGGAGGAAATTTCTGCTCATCCAGTGCTGGCTGGCAGATAAGCAGTCTGATAATTTAGTAGACAGTGGAGGCGTTGGGAGAGGTCATGGTGAGGTAGAGCCGGGTGTTGTCAGCATACATGTGGAAACTGATGTATTTTTGGATGATGCCACCAGGGGGAAATGTGAATGAGAAATAGGAAGGGGCTAAGGATAGATCTTTGGGAGCTACCAGAGAGAAGTGTGCAGGAATGGGAAGAGAAGCTATTGATGGCGAATTTCTGGCCATCTTACCTGATTGCAACTGAGAATTCTTTTAAATATCACTGGAAATGGCCACTTCCCGATTTGGACTGCCAATGATTTGTGGCGGAAGCAGGAACTCACAGTAGCAAGGTGTGCAGGTGAAAATACCTTTGGGGTTCATTTGACCCCAATTAACATATATTAATGAGACTGCTTAGATCGAGGTCTGTCCAAAAATGGAAACAGGTGGGAACACAATGGTAAGTTGGCACTTTGGTTTCATGCAATATTTTGGTTCAATCCTGTTTTAAATGCAAATAGGGTGGTAGGGGCATGATAATCACCCCCAATATGTTCTGCTTCAATACACACGATGTTCTACTTAGAGCACACACAATTTTCAATTAGAGCACACACTATGTTCTATTTGCAGCACATGCAACTTTCTACTTATACCACACGTCATTCTCATTTATGTACAATGTTCTACTTACAATATATTTGATACCTTTCTCACTCTACACTCAATTTAAAATACATACTATATTCTATTTACAATGCAGATAATCTTTTGCTGACTACACACATGACACTACTTACAGAGCACACAAAGTTCTTTTTACTTTCTACACTACATTCTATTTATAGGACACACAACATTCTGTTCGAGTACAGACCACCATCCACCTGATAGTGGGAGGCTCAAACTATTTTCAAGCTCGGCCTCATTTGAATGTGATTCGTGAGCTGCTACCACTCAACGAGTGCCAGTGGGGACAAAGGAAATTGCGCCCCTTGAATAGAAAACTGCATGTGCTGTAAATAGATCACATGTCCCTTAAATAGAACTTTTATGTGAATATTGATAGCATCTATGTTTTATTTACAGCACACACTACATTCAATGTATTCTATAAACCATTTTCTATTTACAATACATATGTTATATTTGGAAGTTCTATTTACGAGCGCACAATGTTCTATTTACAATGCACATGATTTTCTAGTAAAGGATACGCTAAGTTTTATTGACAGTGTGCACAAGTTCTATATACAGAACATATGATGTTCTATTTACAAAACACTCTACATTCTACTTACAGTCCCCATCATATTCTATATACATTGCACACTATATTGTATTTACAATACACACAATATTCTATTTACAACCTAACAAAAACTTATCTTTACCACACACGACATTGTTTATATTACCCACAATGCTCTACGTACACTATGCATGGCATTCTATTTATAAGACACACTACGTTCTGTTTACATTATAGTCAACATTCAATTTACAAGACACACAATGTCCTTTTTCGCATACTATTCACCATGCTCATGACATACTATTTAGAAAACACAGATTGGGAGCAAATGAGGAAAGAAGAAAAGTGGTTAAGATCTCAATGAAGAGCTTTGCATAAGAACAGGGCAGTTCAGAAAATATAGGAATGGGTGTGTCCAGAACATGTGTGACTAGATGTAAAGAATCATTCACGTGAAGGCAAAATTTACTGGGAGTTACCATGATGCATTCATATTCAGGAATTCCGTGATCTCTTCCAGGAAGATTGTCAAGTGAATGGATGGCTTGTGGGCAACAAGGGAGACTCCTTGCAGCATGGATAATGATTTGCAAGAACTGCAGCTGAGGAGCACTACAATGAGGTACATGCCTTGGCCAAATGTGGTTGTACAGAGAATGAGAGGTGTCCTAAAAGGGCACTTTTGTTGCCTTGATCGATCAGAAGGGGTTCAGCAATATTCTCAGAGTGTGTATCCCACACAACTGTGGCTTGCAGTGGCCTGTGTAAAGGCCTGGATGTGAAGCTTTCTGAGGAGGTGACCCTAGCTGCCTTGGAGGTAGAGGATCATGGAATAGAGCATCAGAAGAACTATTACTCAGAAACTCCTTCATGACATCTGAAAGGGGCATTAGAACTCAATATATCTATGAAGTGCTCTCATCTGTTTAACAGTCTCCCTTCGTCACATTGTCATAACTCCATTTCCCCAATTTAACATAGATTACAAAACCTCAATCTAGCTGTCATCCTCGATCATCACATTACCAGCAGTCTACATAAGGTGAATGAATAAGTGAGAATGACATTAAGTGCAGCCTTTCCAGTATGACTATAATTACTATGAATAGCTGAGTGGAAATAACTGCATTGTTCTTTATGACAAGCAATTAAAAAGTGAACCTGAGCTATTCTACTCTTTTGTCACATTGTTTCCCCTCTGGATGTCTAAACCATCTCTTCCTCCTCTGTTCTAATACTTCTCCTGGATTCAATCTGCAGGCTGGTATCATAATTTGTGGTTGGCCACTCCTGTGGTACAATAGGCTCAAAAGGCTTACAACCGCAAATTAAGCTGAGGCTTAAAAGGTGGTTGCAAAATTTAGTCATCCCATCCCTCTTTTGTCTCTAAGCCTGTGGCCCATAACAGAGAGGAATAGTTTTTCACCTGAACATTTAGTGCATATGCAACAAATATGATGCTGGATGGGGGATATCCACCTGTGGGATCAAGGTTAGTGGGAGGTCATCTATTCCCAGGCCTACAACTTCAGCACTTTTTAATTACAACAATTATTACACCAAAATGACATCAAGTTGGGGTTATAGTTAATACTGAGGAAGACTGTTGATTGGCTAGCAGCTCTTGGGGGCAGGACCTCATCCCTTAAAGGGACCAAAGCTCCAACAGCAGACTATTAATTGCCTGAGGAACGTAAAATGTAGTCGGGGTTTAATAATCAGCTGGAAGCGGGGTTGCTCCCGACTTTCCAGCCAGTGGACAGGGCCATTGCTGCTCATAAAATCCTGGCCAGTGTGTAACTGGCAAATGACCTTCAATGTAGATAATTGTGAGGTGGTGCATTTTGGTAGGATGCCACACACTCCTTTTAAAATAAGAATCTAAATGGGGTAGTGGAGCAAAGGGAGCTAGGGTTATACATTAACAAATCATTAAAAGTAGCAATCCAAGTTAACAAGGCCATAACTATGCAAACAAAGCATTTGGGTTCATTTCTAGACAAATAGAATTCAAAAGCAGGAAAGTTATGTTAAACTTGTATATAATCTTGGTTACCACATTTAGAGTATTGCGTATGGTTCTGGTTTTAATATTTCTTCTTTGGCCTCCTTATCTCGAGAGACAATGGATACGTGCCTGGAGGTGGTCAGTGGTTTGTGAAGCAGCGCCTGGAGTGGCTATAAAGGCCAATTCTAGAGTGACAGACTCTTCCACAGGTGCTGCAGAGAAATTTGTTTGTCGGGACTGTTGCACAGTTGACTCTCCCCTTGCGCCTCTGTCTTTTTTCCTGCCAACTACTAAGTCTCTTCAACTCGCCACATTTTAGCCCCGTCTTTATGGCTGCCCGCCATAAAAGGATTTACAAAAGGAATATGAAGGCACTTGAGAAGATATATAAGGATGATACCAGAACTATATGATTATAACTATCAGGAAAGACTCAACAGGCTGAGGCTGTTTTCTCTAGAAAAGAGAAGGCTGAGGGTGATCTAATAGAAAGGGTTCAATTATGAAGGGGTTTGATAGGGTAGGCATATAGAAAATATTTCTACTTGTGAGGGAGTCCAAAATCAGGGATCAGTATAAGATTGTGACTAATAAATACAATGAGGAATTCAGGAGAAACTTTTTTAACCAGGGAGGGTGAAAGGAATGAAAGATATGCACACAGGATTAGTTGAAGTAGGTTGGGAGGAGGCTCGAGTGGATCATAAACACTGGCACAGATCAGTTGGACCCAATGGTCTGTTTCTTTGTAATTGGTCTATAATGTGGCACAGCATCCCTGGGTGAGAATCATGTCAATGTTTTTTTGTTACTATTCAAATTGATATGTTTGCAACACTTTTCATATTTGTATCGTTTGAAAAACCTTGAAAAACTGTCACAGTGACCTGACCTTCTTGAAACAATATTTGATGTGTTTAATGAATGAATGTACTTCTAGTGAGCAGAATTCTGTTTGGGGATGTGGTCAAATTTAAAGTGAGTGTTCAATTTCTCACGTTCACTTGACAAGGAACTGAAGGATTTTGGACTTTTCAATATGAACATTTAATATCTGCATTTAAGGAAGATTAAAAGAATGGGTTTATGTCTGGATTACTTGGTAAAAAGGTCTAAACTCTCAGCTTGATCAAAATTCAAATGTATAGTTGTCTTTGCTTGTCCAGGTTGTTTGGAGAGAAAAAGGTATGTGACAGTAAGACTGGATGGAGCATTGGTGAGCTACAATGCCAGGACTTGCAAATAAGACTTGACAAACTCATAAGAAACATTGCTGACAGTTGTAGAGATAAGAAACAAGGTCTGAGGAGCGGAAAAGAAATTCTTTAATGTTAGAACTGAAAACAACCTAAATATATTACGTTCAGAGCAAACTTGAAGGAAAACATATAGAACAGCCCACTCTTCAAGAATTTTCAGGAGACTACATAGGACATTGGAACAAGACAGCATAGGAGAAGAACCTTTTAATTCTCCCAAGACCATATAGAACTTGGTCAATGCTTATGTCTTGAGCTGAACTTGCTATAAAGATTGTATGAGAAGCTACTGCTTTCTTTTTCGTAAAAGCTGTCTCTGTATTTCACATAAAATTCTTTAAAGTTAGAAAATACCAACGATGTCTCACTTGAATCTTGATTTTTCTTATTCTGAACGAGAGAGAGGAGAATCCCTACAACATTGTTCCATTCTAATCCCTTCATTTGCACAGCTGCATGGAATACTTTACAGATGAATATCTTTCCAGCAGCAAAACATGGTAAAAAGCCCAATGAAGCACAACAGGCCTATGCAAAACATTAGCGGTTGTTGTCCTGCTCATTGACCATAACTTGGGTGGAAGTCCAATAAAAATGGCATTTGCACCATTTCTCCAGTGAACAAGCAGGAAAAACTCCCCAGAAACTCACTCCATAATATTTACATCGCGCACATTCTTTGACAATGTATACAATCATCTTTTTTCAATTCTAACTTTCTATTTCGATCACACAATACACTCTATTTAGAATACATGTGTTCTATTTACTTTACATGACATCCTAATTACAATGTATATGACGTTCTTTGTACATCACACACAACATTCTGTATAGAATACATATCATGCTCTATTTCTAACTACACTGTCACTCTATTTACAATGCCCACTACCAAGCTAAATGCACGTGGGGTGAGAATTTCTAAGCAGCTCTCCTAAGTGCCCTCTGTAACTCTGGCGAAAGATTGGCAGAACTTTTAAAGAAACAACATAAAGGGTTATTTTTAGATATGTCATCAGGGATTTCGCCTATCTTCTGCCAAATTACCATGAGAGATCAGATGAACCCACACAGGAAATTCCAGGCAATGATGTTCTAATTACAGTGCAGACAATCTTCTATTTACAATACACTTGACCTGCTTACAATGCTCACAATGTTCTTTTTATAATAATTTACAGCAGGCACATTGTCCAAACTGAGAATTCATATATGTTCACTTGTTTGATCTCATCACTGTCTGTTTAGACCATTGTTTAGTACCAGTATCTCTACCTCTGCAGACCTTTTGGCTGGTCTTCCAGTGAAAAGAATTATGTGCTGAGAGACGCACTAAAGCTTGGGGCAGCTGCCGCAAAGGCTCATTGGGGAAAGACCACTGTGTAAGGTCCTTCTGCCATAGTGAACCAAGGGGCTGGACCCATGGGAAACCCCTTAGGCTGTATACACCAAATATGTGTTTGCTGTAAACTGTACATGGCACGTAAAATGGAATGGAAGGGTTGTGAGGCAACTCACTCCTGTATTGGAGAAAATTAATTTCCTTTACACATTCTGGAATGTCAACTTAGTGCTGTTTTGAACTGTTTTATAATGTATTTGTTTTACAGATTTTTATGAATAGAGTATATTTTTTGGGGAAAAAACCTTTTGGCTACAATAGGAGCAATGGTGCCAAAAGATTTGATTTAGGATCTCCATCCACACTACTATTTAAATAATAAGGTAAATATTCAAATCTGCATCTTGAAATAAATGTCAGATTATCTATGTTGGAAACAATTTAAATGTGGAGGATCTGCAGCTTAATATTTGGTGAACAATGAATTAATTAATAAGTGTTCATGAGCTGATAGCAATAAATCACTTCTTCCAAATCTCCCTTCATGGCTGAACTCACAATGCGAATTAGGAGACACTTTATTGCTGCATAAAGTACTTTAATGTAGAATTTAATTTTCAGGTGGGAAGACAATATCCTACCCACCCTGGAGCCTCCATTCAAAGCCTCAGCTGATTTTAATGGCCGCATTTCATTCCCCTCCCTGCAGGCATTTGCCCCCCCACAGAGATGACCACCTCTGGAAGATCAATATTGTGGGGCCTGGAGGTGGGGTGGGGTCAACTGTCGGCGCCAAGCTAAGGTGGGAAATTTTGTGGGTGAGAACAGGGACAGCACAGGCCAACAGCAGCCCAGCCTTTCTGTGGGGCCTGGAAGAAGGCTCCAGCTCCTCCTGACCCCATGAAGGAATGTTTCTGACTTATCTTGGGAGGGCTTCCTCTTCCTTTCCGCCAGGCTTTACTAAGCAGTGTAACCTCCATAAGCGCCTGGCTCAGTAGACCATTAAAATGCCATTGGCTCTATGGACATTGTAGGATCCTGATTAGCATATATTAATGAGGCTCCCACTTGAGTCAGGCAGGAGCATCAAACGGCAAACAAAAAGTCCCAATTAAGATAGTGGTGGGCACGACTGGAGAAGGAGCGGGGCTGTATGTCTTTGCATAACATTCTCACCAGCCGACATGGGTTAAAATTCCCTCTTTTGTCTCTGATTTCAACATTCCTCAGGTTGATGACAATGCAAACATAAAGGAAAAAAAGCTGCAACATTGCTTACCGATTGTAATGGCATTTTCATATCGTTTGATAATGTCAAAGGAGTTACGTATGTTTCCTTCAGTGATGCGGAACACAATCTCTGGCTGGACACTGGGAAAAACTGGAGATGCTGCTCGGAGGAATATGATCTCTGCAAAACGGAAACATCAGGTCAATGGCCCTCCTCTGTGCCCTCTGCAAATATCAGGGTTAGTTTGATGAGACAGCCACATTTTCTTTGCCTGTAACCTGTTGCCATGCCACCTCATTGACATAAAAAGAGTGAAATAAAAACAGCCAAAGCCTGGGAATGTAGACAGAATGAACAGACACAATACCTGAATAGTCTCATTGTACTGCATCACCAATTCACTTCTTTCCATTGTGAGCAAACTGAGCCAAGAACTTTTCTGCAATAGAAATTTCTGGGTTCGAAAGCTCATTGGATCAAGTGGTGGCAGTGCCTCAATTAAACATCCCAATTTTAATATTCTTATTTATTTTGAAAGGTACCTATTTATGTCTCCTCTTTTATCCAGTCCCCTTTTCATGGCCGCTGCTATTCCTGCTTTTTGAGCTGGTGGAGAATTTGAATTTTCCTTGCTTTTTTCTTGGTATAGGCTTTTGAAGGACTTTCCACAAAACAGGACAGACAACTCACCATTCAGAAATCCTTAGCAAGACATCACAATTCCATTGTAATGCGCTCCTAGTTAAGAACCCCTTCCCTTCCTTACCTCCCACACACCCAGTTCCATTTTAAGTGTTTAAAAGTGCTTTAAATTGTTCATCATTTGATCTCCCCAATATCTCAATGGGTAAATGGTCAGCTGTACATCAGAAAGGCTCAGATTCAATCTCGAGTCTGTGGTGAGATCACCAATCCAGCCAGGATAGTGGTGGAGGTGCTACAACTGGGTGCAGTGTCCCTGTGCTAAGAGTAATAGGGACAGGATTCTGGCTCCTAATCACTAAGTGGTAGCTGGAAAATGCATGTGTGGGGAGATTGGGTAAGGACAGGCTCAACTCTGATGTCACCCATGTTCAAATAGTCTGCTGGCGCACTCACCATGCAATTTCACAACTGAAGAGTTGTGTGAGATACTGGAGGGCTGCTATTGCCAATGGCACCTTACCACATGCAGAGGAAGAGGGAATCTGTGGTAACCTTTCTAAAAGGAGGACTGCTTCACCTCCTTGATTTTCCCATCATGCACAGGCTTCTTTGTGGGCAAGAGTTCCACAGATATGTCCGCAGCATGCCTACAAGAAGGTCCAGTCAAATTTTGGGCCACAGCTGACCAAAACTGTACCTGCAAATGTGTAAGCTCAATGCTGTATGGTAACTGCTGGTATCCTTGCAGCAGATGGCAGAGCTTACTATCTTCCTCTCTCCTGATCTGGACTCTAAAAGGGCAGGTTACCACAGTAATTTTATGCCTTGGCTGCCTTAATGACAGGGCTCATTATATTCAAAAGTAACTTTATTCTTATTATTGCTCTCACCTATTGGTTCATTGAATTCCCTGTAGGTTGGCAGAGAAATTACAGTGTAGGAAACTGTATTAACAGGATCTAGTATGCAGCCTGTATCACCTGGGCGGCAGGACTTTATGCATCGAACAGTCTCTGTACTATCTGCTCTTATCCTGTAAAGAAAGAGAAGCAGTTAATGGAGAAAGGTAACTGCTAGCCAGAATTAATATTAAAAGACATCTGTTAAATCTGATTAACTTATTTCAGCAGAAGCTAGTTCACTGCAAGTGATGTTGTATAGGCTGTCGTTGTTACTCAGAATTATTCATGAATTATATGAAGAATTCTAAAACATTGAGGTAGATCTTTGTGCAATTGTGTAAAATTGGTGATAATATTTTTTACAGCCCTGGCTTCAGAGTAGGAACCCTTATTGTACCAATATAGTGTTTTCCATTTCTGACCCAAATGATTCTTCTTGTCTCTCTCAATGAGATCAAATATTACAATGGAAATAAAAATCAAGATGTAAAACCAGTTGCTGGCTCATTATCATCCATCGTACACTATTGCACAAAGTCGAGCTGCCCCATAATTTTTTTTAAACCTTAGACAGCCAAGTTAGATGGATGTGAAGGTCTCCTTTCCTGACTGGCTGTAAGGGTGAAATGGCTGAGCTTAGGCAATCTGATTCCAGTTTGCAATGTTCACACCACAGAGAAACGTCAGAAGATGGTTATGATGGAAAAGAAAAATGTGCACTGAGAAGAGTTGCATGTTGGGAATAAGTAAAACTCCTAATCTGTTTCTGGCCATTATGCCTCACTTGGAAATGCTAATTACACAAAAATGGAAAAACATTCCATTCCTGGGACGAACACCACTCAAAAATATAAAAAGCTTGAATCCACCCCAGCTGTTTGGACAAAAGTCTCCAGGTTCCCAGTAAATAAAAGGTCACTGTATGAGCACTGAATTGTTTAATCCCATTGAGAGAGACAGCGAGAATTATTTGTGTTAGAAATGCAAAGCACTACATTGGTGTAATAAGGGTTCCTGCTGAGAAGTCAGGGTTAAAATTAATATTATTAGGCAGTATAGTTGTATGATCTGACTGGCACCTACCCTGTCCTATATCTTATCTGAAAGTGTTCAATTTCATACAGAACAGGAAGGCCCTTAAAGGGTGAAACAAACATGAAAGAGGGAGATGGCAGAGGCGGTCAGTGCAAATTCCATTATCCCACTAACTTCCACAGAGTGCAGGAAGAGGTTCAATGACCTCATAAGGTTGGCTAAGGTAAGTGAAGGCACTATTCCCAATGCACATTCTATAAGAAGGATAGAGGCAGGACTCTTTCCGATGACCTATAATGCTCTATCTCATTTGCAGGATGAAAGAAAATAAAACCTCTGGAACACCATGTTAACACCATAACATTGTCTAAACTCACATTGCCTGCCATGAGGGGGTTGTGCAAGCCTTGAAGGAGAAATGTTCAAGAAAAAAAGCCTGCATATGCTGGTATTATAATCATAGGATGGTGCCAATCCCAGGATGAAGAGAATTGGAATTGCCAATCAGATTCCTTTCTCACTAAGTTCTCTCCTCACAAAGAGAAAAGGTGCACATGACTGGAGGCAAAGAGGCACAACTGAAGGATGAACACCCACTTTCCAAAGTTTGACTGCACACGATGAGGAAGGTTTACAGGAGAGGCTGTAGAAGAATAGGGAAAATGCCAACAGCAAGTTGGTGAACACAAGGCAAGGCAGAGCACAGCTAGTTTAATTTTCCTGTGGAATAAAATATTTAAATAGATATCGGGGTACACATTTGTCTTAATGGTAGCACAATACAAGCAACAGTGAATTGGCAGCCCATTTTACAATCCACCCAATTTTCTTTTCCATTGCAGGTAATGGAAAAGAGAACCTGATCAAGTGGAAAATATGCTGCTGATTCACTATCACCTGTTCTGCAGTACTGTGCAAGACTAATTCTAAAGGGATATTTTCAGCCTTTTAAATGTCAAGAGCAAGTGGTTGGGCCAATTTTTGTCATGTAAAACATCATCAAAAGAGATGTTCACCAAGTTACAAGATTGTTCATTCATCCACAAAGCCCCTAATGTCACTTCATTGCAGTATCCAATTGTTACTTAAATGATTCCAGTCTTTTTGTCTATCTGAGAGTCAGATCCATGTGTTAATTGCTCTGTGAAGTTCCCGAATATAGTCCTAAATTTACCTTTTTCTAGTTATACCGCACTGCATCAGTTACAATTTCTTCAGAGAGTTATGTGACTGTTTATGCAATCAAAGATGTTTTTTGTTTTAACATCCTGGGGATGGCTTACAGGAAGAGTAGAAATGATCAGATGAGCAGCCAGACAGTTCAAGCTGTATGAAACCAGTCCCTTCTGGATCAATCCAAATGTGAAGTACTTTAGTGAGTCAGAAGGGTTTTGATAAGATGAAGCATTGAATGCTAAACCTGGAAGTTCAAGAGTGGGTGCAAGCAATTTCTCCACACAGAGTAGAGAATGTCTACTCTTACCCTGCATTGGCCAAACTTGCAGAGAAGACATTGATTACATGTATACATACAAAACAAAGACAAGCCATTTGGTTCTTTCTCCACATTTATCTGTACCTTTAACAATGTAGTTTTCATGATCCATTGCAGAGGTGCATTAAAAGCTAGTTTGAGGGAGAAACTTAAAAGAAACTGAGGAACAGATTAAACACACAGTTAAATGGTCAAATCTCTCACCATTAAAATTCAAGAAATATATAATTGGAAAATCAGATTTATGATTTGCCATCAATGCATTTCACTTTAATCTAGGATTCTTGAGATACTACCTAGGACTGGACAGCCGAAGTGTTTGAATGTAGCCTATTAACTCCATTATAATATGATTCTGGTATTAGAACCACAGTCATTCCAACAGAATGTAAACCAAACAATGTTGTTACTGTGACAATGCAGTTTACCTTGTATGTGCTTGCAAATCTATGGGCTTGATTGTAACTCTGCAAGTGAATGGGTTTTGAGTGAGTTAAAATGCCTCCATAAACACACAGAAGGTTTACACTCTGATCCTGATTTCCAGGCCCTGAGCTGATCCCACTCCATTGCCATAACTACACCGGACGTGCAAATGAAATCCAGCAAAGTTACACTGACAGAACATGAACATCTCTGAGACAATTTCTGGTTCTTGGTAGCAATTGTTCTCTCATGATCAGCTACCACCATAAATGATTAATTTCCACTGCTTGCCTACATGGTCCTGGGTACCAGTATAATTTAAATTAATCTTAATTTGTTATCAAGGAAACTAATACATGATAGTGTCTCTTGTTCACAGGTGTATTTCTTTGTATGAAGATTAATCTGTTGTAAATCACACAACTAGTGACCCCATCCACCGCAATACAATTTTAATCAATAAGTAATATTTTTTTCATATGTTTGATTTTAAGGAACACCATCAACATTAAAATAATTTGGTTTGACTAGCTCCTTGGCACTTGATGTCAAGCCAAACATTAACATTGCAGTAAAAAGTTAAGCAAAAATTAAGTCATTAAGTCATTTTAAGGCACAAAACAAACACGTAATACATAAATTTAAATACAAATTTAATCTCTTCATTTCTTTTCATCTCCACTGTTCTACTTATATTATTTTAACTTTGTTTACTTGTTTTATAATTTGGATTAATTCTTTCTATTCCAATTTTTCTTCTTTAAAAAAGTTTAATAGTATGTTCACCGAAATTAGTCTACTTCCAATCCACAATCCATTTTGGAGGAGGAAGCAACTTTAAAAATTTGACACCCTAACACCTATCTTTCAAAAGGGATATTTTCAGCCTTTTAAATGTCGAGAACAAGTGGTTGGGCCAATTTTTGTCATGTAAAAGATCATCAAAAGAGATGTTCACAAGGTTACAAGAGTATTCATTCTTCCACAAAACCCATAATGTCACCCTATTGGCGGTATCCAATTGTTACTTAAATGATTCCAGTCTTTTTGTCTATCTGAGAGTCTGTTCCATGCTTTAATTGCTCTGTGATTTTCCTGATATAGTCCTAAATTTACCTTTTTCCAGTTTGGACCAGTGCCCCCTTGTCCTTCTCTCACAATTTAAAGTCAAATTTTGGATTTACTTTATTTCATTCCCTTAATATTCTTGTATGAGATCAGTTCTCAAATGGATCCTTACTAAACTAAAAACAACTCAAAGTTTGTCCTCGTAACTCAAATCATGACTCTAGCGATCAATCTATTCTCTGCAATGCCTCCAGTATCTGAATGTTTTCCTCATCTCTCGGCATTTAGAACTGGATGCAGTACACAATGTGTAATCTAACTAAAACATTGTACAATTTGATAATGATTCCAGTCTTTTTGTCTATCGGAGAGTCCGTTCCATATGTTAATTGCTCTGTGAATTTCCTGACATAGTCCTAAATTTACCATTTTCCAGTTTGGATCAGTGCCCTCTTGTCCTCTCACAATTTAAAGACTTTCTTGGACTGCAGTCTTGGACTGCAGTTTTGGCTGGGTTATTTAACATTCCATTGGTTTTGTTGATTGCTGTTCTGCACTAGACATTTTGAACACTCAGGCAGCTAAGACACCTAGGTCTTTTTTCAACTTCATCCTTATCTATTTCAGCACCATTCATGGAGTAATTCTGTCACCTGCTTATTTTCCATTTGTGTGATACTTTACAATCATCTGCCATGCTCTGCTGACTTATAATTGGTCTGACTCATTTCGTAATTTCTGAGCTGCCTCTTCATTGTCCATCCTAGCTTGGTACCATCTGTAAATTTCATCAATTTGCATTGAGCTTCTGAATCCAAGTTATTGATGTAAATTAGAAACAGTAATGGCGTCAACACCAAATTATGGGGTACTTCATTCAGTACTCATCCCCCTTCCATGCACTACTTTGTCATATGTCCTCGGAGACCTACATAGTCTGATTGTGTCTGAATGAGTAAACATGTCCACTGTTAATTGAAAAGCTTGAAACAAGGTAGGCTATTGGACCTGTGTGTAGGACATCAGGACACAGGGTAAAGGACCACAATGTGTGCTAGAACAAACAGAAGCAAACAATGTTGCATAAGGGTCCTGTGAGAGATTAAATAGACTTTGATATCAATGTATTTGGATGGACACAGGAAAGAAAAAACCCTAGGTTCAGAAGAAATGAAATACATTTTATTTAACAATCAGCAATAAAAGGGAAGTACATGAATTATACAGTTAGAAAAACTCCACTGCTATCTTTCATATTAATAGTGTCAATGATACTTGATTAAACAGTATTGGAATTAGCCTGTGAAAGGAGCCCCCATGGAGTCAGTCTTAAGAGTCAAATGGCACATCAGTTGGAGTGGCAGGTAGATGTGACCTCAATCCGAGTAGACTGGTGTCAAATGATTCACAAAACTGTTGACATCCATAAACTGCAAATAGGAGGATGCTTGTTTACTGCTGTCAATAGATTGACTGCTGAGCCAGCCATTGTGGCTAACTGTGTCAAGCCTCGTTTCATATGGACATCTTATCAGACAATATCATCATATAGCTGCTGTTAAAAACTACTGCAAAGTGACATCCATATATTCAATGTCCTGTGCAATTAAAAACTGGGAACAGATAAGAAAAGCAAACATTTGTATATCTAATCTGGCTCAAATATTTCATAATTTTGTGCAAGCATCTGTTTTACTAAAAAAGCAATCCACCTTTCAAAACAGAACACTATAAATTTTATCAACCAAACTAATCTGGAAATGCTCACTTAGCACAATGACAGATGATACAGTACATAAATCCCAGCAACACTACCAACTCATTAGAAGTTTAGAAATTACACTAAGGATGAGCGAATTGGAACACTTAAAAAGGATAAGTTGACTGACATAAAAATCACTGGTTTTAACACAGCAGTTCTGTGACAACTCACAGCATTATGATGTTGTGTAGAGTATTCTGCTTGTCAGTATAATCAAGAATAGGTTGTGGTTGGTTATGTGGCTGTGGTGTCATAATAAGTGGAGAGCAAGTAGCTAGGCATGTGAAAATGCAGAATAACAAAAAAGCTCCTTGTGTATCTCCTTTAACATTTGAGATATGGCAATCAACTTTCCAGTACACTCAATAATAATCCATTCCCACACACAAGACCCCAAGGGAGTGAATTTCTGCAAGAGTTCTCCTGCTTGTCCATCATACCATCAGCAGAAAAGCTGGAGAAAACCTGGAAAAGTAGCATTAATGGCATTTATGCCATTTACCTTGAGTTTCCAAGGCTCTTCCTTCTGCCAATTTTATAGCAGATGTGCAGCGGAGTCCCTCACTGATAGTCACGTTTGAAATTTTTAATCAGTGCAGAGGAGCAATTTGTTGCTCCAAACATATTGAATAGGATCTCCAAATTGATCACTTAGACATACAAGTGTGGACAAATTAGAAAAGTAAGAAGGAAAAAAATCTTCTCTACAATGTCACAATAACTGTTCTGATGATATCACCCCTTCTCAAATATCTAAGTATCAGCATTAACTTTCTCCAAGAGGTAAAAATATATTTTTTTAAATCGGGGAAACAAACAAAATTGGTTTTGGAATTTACATTTTTGTTTGTGTAACGATGATTTAAGAAAAACCCTAAAGACAATAATTGATGCTATGAATGAATGAGGAAGACCTCATAATTCACAAATGAAAACGCCGCAAGTGGGTTACCACATAGAGTAATGTGCATGTCTCACACTTTTCCTAATCTTACATCAGTTATTTGTATACAAAAAGACAGAAGTCATGCAGTGAGATCTATCATTAAGCCACTGAGTATGCACTATAAAGGGGAGGAGGGCAATGCATTATGACAGTTAAACTTGGTGGCTTTCACAACAATTGAAAAACAAAAAATGCAGAAACCTGTGCACTGAGCCACTTGGACATGTACAGAAAATATAAGAAAGACCAGATTTCATTTTTTTGTCAGTCAGCATATCACAGGGTTAATTGGGGTAATCATTGTTCTGACTATTCACCAAATAACAGTCATCAAACCTCAGCAGTGACAACAATGTAGATCTTTGCTACAAATATGTTGGTGACTCCATGGCGCAAGAGCTTCATCTCAACGGTGAGAAGAAAATCCCTGGCTTCTGTGATTTGCCGCTGCACAAATACAATACCGCTGTGATTATTCAGTTCCTGCGTGTTAAAGTAGTCGTCCTCATTGCCATTGGTGATGGAAAGGAGAATGTTATCTCCTGGAACAGCATGAGAGGGCCCGAAACGGAAGACATTGGTGGGCACTTGGATGTTGGTGGGGAAAGTGAGGTAATAGTAGGTTATTCTTAAAGGCAGGCTTTGGCACTCCTTATTCTCATTGCAAGGCAAGCGCTCACAGCGACTGGAAGAAAGTGAGAGAGGAAAGAGGGGTGTTAATGAACATAAGCAAAGCCAGCAAGTCAGTATAGCAGAAAATAAAAGAATTACCTACACATTCGGGGTAATTTTTTTGTGGTAGTTCTTCCACTCATCCGTCCTAACTTCAGTAGAAGAGCCGCAAAAATCCCACAAAAATGGCAGATGAGCAAGAGAACCTCGAAGAAAATTCACCCCCAACATTTCCACTCAGAATTTTGGATTTTGCTCTTTGACCCATGACAATTCAAAAGTTTTTTCTTCTATTACAGAACATACAGAAAGTAATTATATCACAGGATGAATTTCCACAGGGATTCTCTCACACGTCCGCCTTAAATGGTGGAAGAGCCACAGAACCTCTGGAAAAACAATGCAAAAACATCATTTTTGCAGGATATTTGCGGATCTTCCACCAAAATTACAGCAAACGAGTAGGAAAACCCTCACAGAAGTTCACCCCCCTCCCCTCCCCCCCACTCCACCACCTCATGTATTGAAGGTGGCCTTTCAGAAAATGCTTTATTTCCCTTATAATTTTGCCTTATTAGCAGCCTAACAAACTTGTTGCAGCTGGCCACTTAGTTAAGACGTGTTTAGATGCTAATAGTGTTGAATTTCCTGCTCACCACCATATCTTTGGCAGAAAGAGCCGCAGAAACCGCAGAAATGCAGTGAGAGACATGCTAGTAAAGCACATTGCCAACAAAATCTATTCAGAAGCTTGCATATGACTATAGCACAGAGAGAAGCTGAGCAAACTATTAACCATAGTGCAAGGCACAATAAAGCAATCTAGAGGCAGTGCAGTAGAGACCACTGGGCTGATCTCAATGTCAGAGGGAAGACTTACGAGATACAATAATAAGTTAAGGTTCTTCAGCCTCCTAAAGAGATAGCTCAGAGGGAACTTTGTAGAAGCAAACAATATTTAACAGAATAGAGAAAGTAAGTATCAATGCAGAGGGACAAGAGGATTTGAATTTAGAGTTGTAAATGGAAAAGTTAGACAAATGTCAACAAATCTCTTTACACAGCTGGTGATTAACAGTTGAAACAGTTTGCCTGGAAGATTGGCTGAGGCCAGGACACAACTCATTTAAGGAACTATTTACTGTAACAGGAAAGTGGTAGGGCTAGTTTTCAGGAAGGGTGAGATCAAATCAGCCTTCTTTATCTGAGTCTAAATTCTGATCTTGGCATGTGTTAAATATAGGTTAGGCATTTTTCCATGTTTAAGTGGTTCACCATGCAAAAACACCAATATTTGTAACAGCCAAATAAATCAGGAGTACCTGCCTCCCAGTTAGATGTACTGGATTCAAATTCCAGTACTGCCTTGCCCTCAAATTCACAATTTACAACTTCACTGGTTCTCAACCCAGCCATAAAAGGAGGTACATAACTAAAAAAGAGATAAGACAACAAACATCTGCTGCCTTTTCACCTCCTCCTCTTAGCTGATCAGATTGGTAGTTGCAGAGTCGACAGTGGCACAGGTTGTCCTGAACTCTTTCAGCTGTCTGTTTTACCCCCTCAACAGGTGCTTCTATTCTGAGATTGGTCCAAGGAATATTAACTCATTCCTCAAATAATTAACAGTAAGCCTCAGGTACTCATCAGACTTGAACCATTGAGTGGAAGACACATGCTCAAAAAATATAAGAGGAAGAGAATAGAGTATTATAAATGTTTTGTGTTAAATTTGATGCTTTTTCTGCAACTCCGCTACTTGATGATAAGGATAACACAGGCAGAGGAGACGATGAGGAAGACTACATCCACTCTGGCAGCTGGAAAGTGAGAGCCAAGACATCAGCAGTTAAGGGACAACAAATCCAAAAGCCAATTTAAAAAGGTTTTAAGTCTTGCCCAATCAAGTATAAGGGCATGCAGTTAAAGAGATAATAAGTACAAAGTGAAAACAGCTCAAGATTTTGTTTAAAGACACACCAATGCCAAAAATAAATTTATACTACCTCACTTCTTTAGATACCATGTGTTGTTGACTTAGTCTAAAATTATGGTTCGGCTTTCTTAAACTGATAAGTCCACAACATTGAAATATTTGCACTGGCAATAAGCATGTGCTGCCATTGTTGCCACATAACAGAAGCAAGATGTCGCACACAAAAGGCTGGATTCCAGACTCGGAAGTGGCCACCATCCATCCCCGCTCCTCATGCGTGCTGCAGGCCCATCGTGATCATGCGGTGGGCGGCCACTTATAATAATGGAGATGCGGGGCCCAGCCAATTACGCGAAGGGGATGGGATTTGAGGCACTGAATCTGGCATCAGATGACTTCGGAGGTGGTGTTGGCACCATATTTAAAGGCCTGCCAGCCCTGCATTCACTCCTGCCTGGTTTAAAAGAGTATCCTCCTGTGTGCCTTCTGTTGCCCCATGACCTGTTCTGCTGCTTCTGCTGCCCAAAAGGCAAGGAGCTGAACATGACCCTGCAGCGATCATGGCTGAAGGAAGATACTGTCATGATTGTATGTGTGGGATTGACTATTAGAGACTAAACGGTACTTGGAAGAAAAATCGAAAGTAAAATTGTGTTTTGGGGAAAACACCTGACCTGGGGGTTGTTGTAAGATCATTTGGTATATGCAGCAGCAGTGAACTGAACTCTTTATTAAACACTTGTTAAATCTTTGTTAAAGTTAAATCTGTGACTTCAAGTCTGATTCTGAGAGCCTGAGATGCGACATTGGCAACGTGGATATAAAGAGAAACAATACAGAGGTAAATTCAGAGATATTTAGGATTGTATCATGGCATTTGCTGGAGCTGATATGTCTGCGGTCCAGGGAATTCAGCCGTTTGATCCGACGGGTGATGCCAGCTCCGTCAGTGTGAAATCGAAAGTGTGGCTGGAGGAGTTCGAAGTGTATGCTGACAGTCATAGTTTGTTTTTGGACGGGTCGACAGAAGTGCAGAAAGCACAGTGATGGGCCTTATTGTTGTTCAATGTGGGTGCGTCGGTGAGGGAGACTTTCAAGACATTGCCTGACACAGGAGAAAACGCAGATTATGAATGTGCAGTGAAAGCTTTGAAGGACCATTATGTGGTGACACAAATGCCACATGCCAAAGGCATGTTTTCCATTAAATCAGGCAGACAGAGGGGAAAACAGTGGCCCAATTTGTGGCTCATTTTTGGCAAGCATCGGATGGATGCAATTATGTTGCAATGGATCTGAATAACCAGATAATGAATCAGGGGGTCCAACATTGCAAGTCGGATAAGTTGAGGCGTAGGCTGCTGGAAAGGGGAGGTGGCTTAACGTTGGATGACACTTTGAAAATAGCAGTTGTATTGGAAGCAGTGATGGACAAGTTCACAGCACGAAACTTGATCCCACTTCCGCCATCAGCACAACAAAATCTGAGGTTAATTGAGTGGCATAATGGAATCCAGGTATGTATAAATATAAGCAACAAAAGTCTGAGAGAAAGTGCTTCAGATGTGGCAAAAACTGAACTATGTAAACCATGTAAAGGAAAGAGAGATGGAAGTAGTACAACTATGAGACGAGTTGAAGATGCAGTGAGTGAGGAAATGAATAGCAATTGTGGATACATGTTTTCTGTCAATGGAAGCAACCATGAGAAAGTTCCAGTGATTATTGGGGTGTTGAAGTGAGCATTATTGTAGATTCAGGCAGTGACACTAATGTCATCAGCAGAGCACTGTGGGAGGAATCGAAGACAAAGAGAATCAAGAGCACATCTCGAAAAAGCTTTATCCTTACACATCTAAAACCCCACTTCAAATTGTTGGATGCTTCACAATGAGTGTAAGAGCTGGGAATCAGAGTGTGGAGGCAGAATTCATAGTGATTGAGGTGGATGGTGAGGCTCTTCTGAGTAGAGAAACTGGCTAAGCCTTGGGGGTGCTGCACATGGGATTGAAAGTGAATTTGGTGAAATCCTATGCGGAGCTTCGAGAGGAGTTTGGACCAGTGTTTCAAGGAATTGGGAAGTTGCACAACCGCCAAGTAAGATTAACCATTGAAGAGAACATGAAGTCTGTAGCTCAGCCTGTAAGCAAAGCACCTGTTGGTCTGAGAAGGAAAGTTGAGGCAAAGATCAAGGAACTGGTTGACCGAGAAATCACAGAGCCAGTTGAAAAACACACAGATCTTCACTAGAGAAGGAAGTTAAATCATTCGTACGGTTTGTGGCAGTTCATGCTACACCAAGAGCATTGACAACTAGGGAGATTGAAAGAGAGTTGGACAAAGATCCAGAATTGAATGACATCAGACAGAGAATCCAAGCTGCAAATTGGGAGACTTGCCCATTCAGAGCATACATTGTTAAACAAGATGAACTGTGCATAATTGGGAATTGTGTTCTCAGAGATAACAGACTTGTAGTGCCACAAAAGCTTAGGCCTAGACTGGTGATGCTAGCTCATGAGGGTCACTTGGGAGTGGTTGGTACTAAGCAAAACTTACAAACCAAAGTATGGCGGTCAGGGAAGGAGAAAGATGTGGAGTAATTTGTCAAAACATGTCATGGATGTCAACTTGTCAGTAGACCCAATCCACCAGAACCAGTACACAGTACACTGTTACCGGCTGGACCATAGCAGGATGTAATGGTTGACTTCTTAGGCCCATTTCCATCAGGAGAGTCCATACTGTTACAGACGTTATTATGAGTATGTGGTAATGAAGTCTGCAACGGCAGAGAAAATGGTGTTTGCGTTGACTGAATATTTGCAAGGCACAGTCTACCAGTCACTTTGTATTCAGTCAATGGGCCACAATTCATTTAACAGACCTTTGCAGATTACATGCAAGTCACAGGTATTCATCATCACAGAGTAACCCCTAAATGGCCACAGGCAAATGGGGAAGTGGAAAGACAAAACCAATCCTTAGAGAAATGGATGAGGATTGCTCAGGCGGAGGGTAAAGACTGGAAGGAGGTGTTGTTGTTATATGTGGCCATGTATAGAGCAGCTACACATACAACGATGGGAAAGAGCCCAACTGAGTTGTTATCTGGATGCAAAATATGCACCAAGATACCAGAGCTGAGGGACATTAGAGTTGATCAGGAGAGTCGAGATCAAGATGTTGAGAAAAAGGGTGTTGCAAAGTTTTATGCAGACAACAGAAGGAGAGCTAGACAGTCTGATGTGATGCCAGGTGATGAAGTATTGCTGAGACAGTAGAGTCCGAGTAAGATCTGCAATGCTGAGATCGTCGTGGATAGCACGTTTAGCGAGGTGGTCACACTGCAGGCAAATGCTGCAAAGGCAGGAAGGGAATGGGTGGCCACTAGGCAGAGTAGAGGAAGGCAGGTAGTGCAGGCGTCCCTTATGGCCATTCCCCTCTCCAACAGATATACCACTTTGGATATTGTTGGGGGAGATGGCTCAGGGGAAAGTAGCAAGAGCCAAGTTCATGGCACCCTGGGTGGCTCAGCTGCACAGGAGGGGAGGAAAAAGAGTGGCAGGGCTATAGTGATAGGGGATTCCAACGTAAGGGGTACAGATAGGCATTTCTGTGGCCACAAACATGACTCCAGGATGGTATGTTGCTTCACTGGTGCCAGGGTCAAGGATGTCATGGAGCGGCTGCAGGACATTCTGAAGGGGGAGGGGGAACAGTCAGAGGTCATGGTACACATTGGTACCAATGACATAGGTAGAAAGAGTGATGAGGTCCTGCAACAAGAATTTAGGGAGCTAGGTAGCAGATTAAAAAGCAGGATCTCAAAGGTTGTAATCTCTGAATTACTCCCGGTGCCACGTGCTAGTGAGTACAGGAATAGGAGGATAGAGCGGATGAATGTGTGGCTGAAGAGATGGTGCAGGAGGGAGGGCTTTAGTTTCCTAGATCATTGGGACTATTTCTGGCGAAGGTGGGACCTGTACAAGTTGGAAGAGTTGCACCTGAACCAGAACGGGACCAACATCCTTGCAGGGAGGTTTGCTAGTCCTGTTGCCAAATTAAACTAATTTGACAGGAGAATGGGATACAGAGTGGAGGTACAGTAAGGGGTGATGCACAGTCAAATATAGAAGAGAAACTGAATCAGTCTGGAAGGCAGAGCAAATATAGACCTGGGAAGGCACAAGCGAACATTGCAAGGCAGGATTGCATCTATTTTAATGCAAGGAGTCTTACTAGTAAGGCAGATGAATTGAGGGCATTGATTAACACATGGGAATATGATATTATTGCTATCACAGAGACATGGTTGAGGGAAGGGCAGGACTGGCAGCTCAATATTCCAGGGTATAGAACCTTCAGGCGTGACAGGGGAGGTTGTAAAAGAGGAGGTGGCATTGCACTGTTGATCAAAGAGTCAATTACTGCAGTAAGGAGGGATGATGTCTGAGAAGGTTCCTCAAATGAGGCCATTAGGTAGAACTTAAAAACAAAAAGGGGGCAATCGCTTGGCTGGGAGTGTACTACAGGCCTCCAAACAGTCAGGGAGAGATAGAGGAGCAGATATGTAGGCAAGTCTCAGAGAGGTGTAAAAATAATAGGGTAATAATAGTAGGGGCTTTCAACTTCCCCAATATCAACTGGGATAGTCTTAGTGCAAAAGGCTTAAAAGGGGAAGAATTCTTAAAGTGCATACAGGTGATCTTTTTGAGGCAGCACGTAGAAAGTCCTACAAGAGAAGGGGCCATACTGGACCTAATCCTAGGGAATGAAGCCGGACAGAGGTAGAAGTATAAATGGGGGAGCCTTTCGGGGATAGCGACCATAACTCTAAGATTTAAGGTAGTTATGAAAAAGGACAAAGACGGACCAGAAATAAAAGTACTGAATTGGGGGAAGGCCGATTTCAATATGAAAGAACAGGATCTGGCCAAAGTGGACTGGGAGCAGCTACTTGTGGGAAAGTCTACATCAGACCAGGTGGGAGTCATTCAAAACGGAAATAGTGAGAGTTCAGGGCCAACATGTTCCCGCAAAGGTGAAGGGTAGGACCAACAGGTCCAGGGAACCCCGGATGTCAAGGGATACAGAGGATTGGATAAGGTAAAAAAGGAGGCTTATGGCAGATTCAAAGCGCTGAAAACAGCGGAGGCCCTAGAGGAGTATAGAAAGTGTAGGGGGGTACTTAAAAAAAGTAATCAGGACAGCGAAGAGGGGAACATGAAAAAACACTGGCAAGCAAGATAAAGGAAAATCCCAAGGCATTTTATAAGTATATTAAGGGCAAGAGGATAACCAGGGAAAGAGTAGGGCCCATTAGGGACCAAAGTGGCAATCTGTGTGTAGAGCCGGAGGACATAGGTGAGGTTTTAAATGATTACTTTTCATCTGTGTTCACTATGGAGAAGGACGATGTAGGTGCAGAGATCATGAAGGGGGATAGTGATATACTTGAACAAATTAGCATTGAAAGGGAGGAAGTATTAGCTGTTTTAGCGGGCTTAAAAGTGGATAAATCCCCAGGCCCAGATGAGATGTATCCCAGGCTGTTATGTGAAGCAAGGGAAGAGATAGCAGGGGCTCTGACACAAATTTTCAAATCCTCTCTGGCCACAGGAGAGGTACCAGAGGACTGGAGGACAGTGAATATGGTACCATTATTCAAGAAAATTAGCGGGGACAAACCAGGTAATTACAGACCAGTGAGTCGAACATCAGTGGTAGGGAAACTATTGGAAAAAATTCTGAGTGACAGGATTAATCTCCACTTGGAGAGGCAGGGATTAATCAGGGATAAAAACAAGAAATGCTGGATTCACTCAGCAGGTCTGGCAGCATCTGTGGAAAGAGAAGCAGAGTTAACGTTTCGGGTCAGTGACCCTTCTTCGGAACACCCGTTCCGAAGAAGGGTCACTGACCCGAAACGTTAACTCTGCTTCTCTTTCCACAGATGCTGCCAGACCTGCTGAGTGAATCCAGCATTTCTTGTTTTTGTTTCAGATTTCCAGCATCCGCAGTATTTTGCTTTTAGATTAATCAGGGATAGTCAGCATGGCTTTGTCAGGGGGAGATCATGTCTAACTAACTTGTTTGAATTTGAGGAGGTGACTAGATGTGTAGATGAGGGTAAGGCAGTTGATGGACTCCAGGAAGGCTTTTGATAAGGTCCCACATGGGAGATTGGTTAAGAAGGTAAGAGCCCATGGGATCCAGGGCAATTTGGCAAATTGGATCCAAAATTGGCTTAGTCTCAGGAGGCAGAGGGTGATGGTTGAAGGTTGTTTTTGCGAGTGGAAGCCTGTGACCAGTGGTGTACCACAGGGATTGGTGCTGGGACCCTTGCTGTTTGTAGTTTACATTAATAATTTGGCCTGTTTCTGTGCTGTATGACTCTATGACTCAAAGATGGATTCACCATATTATCCCAAGCTGGACATGGTTATTGCCAAGAAGTGAAAGAGTGTTGCTGTGCAGTCGCCAGAAGGAGTACGGTATGACAGAAATTCTTCATGCATCAAAAGGTATTATGGTGACAAAGACAGGTCAGCAGATGTGGCAGGAGCTGAGGCAAAGCTGACATCCAGCAAATCAGAAGTCCAAGGCAGTGATGCTGTTGGCAGGCAGACAGATTGCTATCCAGAGGGAGAAACATCGATTCCAGAGGGGCCAACAACATTTCCTAATCCTGACGTGGTGACCAGAATTCCTGAGGCAACCGGAAAACCATGGCACGAGAGATCCCTAAAGCAATATGAAGATTTTGTGTTGTGATTATGTTCAAAACAAAACGAGTGTATGCCGGACACTGCCCTTGAAAGCAAATGTAACTGAAGAAACTCATTTACTCAGTGAGTTAGGAAAATAATAATTTGTTAAATCTGGTTACAAAATTTGTTACAGTATGTTTGGTAAGAGATGGAATGTAAGCTACATACGCCAGCAGGAAAATCATAGACATGTTTTAGTCTGATAAGGGAGGAATGTCAATGATCGTACGTGTGGACTTAAGTATTAGAGACTAAATGGTACTTGGAAGAGAAACTGAGAGTAACATTGTGTTTTGGGGAAAACACCTGACCTGGGGGTTGTTGTAAGGTCAGATGGTATATGCAGCAGCAGTGAACAGAACTCTTTATTAAACATTTATTAAACCTTTGTTAAAGTTAAATCTGTGACTTCAAGTGCAATTCTTTGAGCCTGAGATGTGCCAGATACCAGGTGGCCCCGGCCTCCCTCGAGATTCTCCTCCGGGCTGCAAGGGAAAGCCAGGAGGTCCTGCTCTCCAGCAAAGGCAATAAAAGGTCCTCCCACCTAACCAAGCAAGCCTGGATGGATCCAGTGCCACAAGAGGGTCAACGACCTCCTTCGTTCTGCCAACGTGACTGCTCCCTACCTCTTTCTTTTTTAGGGATTGTAAGTGGCTACACAGGAGGAAGTGGGACATGGAGAGGGAGACACCACAAAGGCGCTGGCAAAGGGGGTTAAACATCACCCTATCCCGACAGATGCATGGCTGCATCTCAGCCACAGGCCACCTTCTTTTACAGCTCACCCCCCAATTAACTCCCCTGAAAACTGATGGGAGCATGAGCTACATAGGAAACCCAAGGAGAGGACGAGGGTTTGCCACTAGCAGAACTGTCATGTTGATCTCTCTGTGACCATCTCCCTCTTTCCACTTGCAGGACAAGAGGGCCCATAACAGCAGGGAGACAGCCCAGACTGGCTGAGGCATCCCAGACATTAGGCCTCTTTCCACGACTGAGGAGGAGGCACTGGATCTAGCGGGGACCCAGGGCGGCCGCTCAATAGCAGATGGTGAGACTGGAGTCTCCGAACAAGAGAGTGAGGATTGTCTTCCATCGACATACAGTTTACATCTGGAGACCCACAGCACGCATGGTTGGCATGATGAGATCTGCACATCCTAACTCACACGTCAGCGTTCTCTCATGCAGGTCGGTGTCTGCAGGAGACTTTAGTAGAAGGGAGACCTAATTCCACCTCTGAGGAGGATCCGCAATCAGAGGATGTACTGTCATATGACTCTCCTGCACCTTCCACCTGCTTTCACCTTGGTGGGTTTCCGCTTGGCTGTAGAATCAGAGTCACAAACTGGTGAGAACACAACACATGCGTCCGAGTAGCTGATGGAGGCTGAGACAGCCGAGGCCACTAACAGTCGGAGGACTGTGGGTGGCCAGGCCCATGCTGGGCCCCAGGCTCATGACAAGCCTCTGGTGTCAACAGCACAGGACATGCTGGAGTTGCAGGGAGAGGTAAGGCAACATCTGGCGGAGATGCCAGAGGCCATGCGCAGCCATGAGTGGATGATGGAGGAGTCCATCCATGCTATGAGCACTGCCATGTCTCAGGCCTGTGAGTGATGGCTTCCTCCATTGAGAGGTCGGTGACCCTCATGGAAAGCCAGGTCCCGCAGAGGCGCACAGATCTGCATACCATCATGTTGGCCATGAGCTCAATGCAGAGTGGCAAGGTGAGAGAAGGACAAAGCCCCTGGTGTCTTCTCCAGCTCCTTGTCCTTTTCTGGGCAGCTGGGAGTTTCAAGTGAGCCTTGAAAGTGAGGAGGAGAGGCTGGCCTCCGCAGTTGGGGGCTTCCCTCAGAGCGCTCCCAGTGTGGATAGCAGCTCCTCAATGCCTCTGCCAGTGAGCTCAGTTCATGTGCAGGTAACCCTCAGTCAGCCTCGGCCCTCAATGCCTCAGGCAGCGTGATCAGCAGCCTACCTCCAGCCCAGCTGCTAGCGCAGGGGTCACACCTCATGGAAGCACTCATAAATATATAAAGAAAAACGCCTAGAGACACTTGGGTTTTCACGGGTGTTTGACATTTGCTTTCCCTTACAAAGTTCTGTTATTTTTGACATTAACTTTCCTTGTGCAAAAGTGATTATTCTATCATGTCTTAATTGTGAGGTGCTGACTTCACCCTTCCCCCTTAGTGGATGCCAATGTAGGCAGAACCCTCATTTGGTCAGCTTCTCCCATGGGCCACAGCACCTGGGCGCTAGGCATGTAACCCAAATAGAAAGGAGGCAACAGACTAAATACATTGAGGTGAGTTTTTATTAATTTCACTCCGAGAGGCCATCATGGTGGCTGGAAGCTGGTAAGTATGAGATTGTCTCTTGCCTCCTTGGCCTGTTGCTCAATGTGTCTGGCCTCTGGTGCAAGGGCTTCAACATCCAGTGCTGGCAGCGCATCATCCTCCTTCGCGCCCTCCTCGTCGTTTGAGGATTGGTGGTTAACCATGTCCTCATCATTCAAGGCTTCTCCCATCTGCAGATCACAGCAGACCACCATGATACGCGAAACGTTCAGTGGGACATACTGCAGGGCTCCACCGGATCGATCCAGACAAAGGAATCTCATCTTCAACAGCCCAATAGCCAGCTGGATGGTCGCTCGGGTAGATCCATGGCAAGTGTTGTAGCTCTCCAGTTTTGTAATGCAAGGGTTCCTCACAGGCATCAGTAACCATGCCTTCAATGGGTAGCCCTTGGTCCTGAGAATTTATCCCTGAAGGCGAGCAGCACCTGGGACTGTCGAAGTATATAGGTGTCATGGCTGCTTCACGGAAAGTGGGCACACACCTGAAGGAAATGCTTTCAGTGGTCACAGACTAACTGAACAGTGATGGAATGGAAACCCTTCCTGTTGATGAAGAGGGCTGGCTGGACCACTGGAGCCTTGATGGTCACATGTGTGCAATCTATCACACCTTGCACCCGGGGAAATCCAGTGATGGCCCTGAATCCGATGGCCCCCTCAGCCTGACTGTCAGGGTCAGTCCAGTAGTGCATATAGTCGCCAGCCCTCTTGAACAGGGCATTGGACTCTTACTTGATGCAGCGATGGGCTGCTGCCTAGGAGACCCCACACAAGTCCCCAGTGGATCCTTGGAATGATCCAGGCACGTAAACGTTAAGTGCCACGGTGATCTTCAAAGTCACTGGCGTAGTGTGACCACCGAATCCTGTAGGTTGCAAATCATCCTGGAGCAGGCGGAGAGCCATAGTCTTAGCTGACAATGACACTCAGACATTGGGAGGTAGCTGTTTCAAGTCTGGTACACTCTCTGGGCCCTTCTTGGCATGGCCGGCTGCTGCTGCTCTCATTGTGGAGCTTCACGGGCAGGCGCAGCTGCATCTGGCCCTCCCTCCATCAGAGGCTCTGCATCACACCACGGGGATCCTGAAAGACAGGGCGTATGAGACCCATGCCAGGTTATCAGTCGGGTTCCAGCGCACTGTCCTTGCAGAGACGAACCTGCCTTAGCAGCTTTGCCTTTGCCACTTCTCTCGACAGACGCTACTGGCCCTCTGTGCCCACTCTTGCTGATAACCAACCCTCTCACCCAGCAGTATGGGCATCTGACCTTCTCAATCAACAGTTTGGGCACCTGGTACTGCCACCCGAGACCCAGCCCCATTTGCAGACCACACAAGACCCAGCCCACTTGGCACTGCCACCCGAGACCCAGCCCCCCCTTGCAGACCACACAAGACCCAGCCCACTTGGCACTGCCACCCAAGACCAAGCCCACCCATGTAGAGCGCACAGCATTGCAGTCTGACGATGGACTCTGCCTCAGCTCCCCTTCTGCGATGCAGTGCTGGTCATGGCTGCCTAATTGCCTCGATGCCACCAGCTTTCAAAGGCTGGGAATCCAAAGGCACGTGAGGGCCGCCCATCATTCACTTAATCCCAGGGCCCCCATTGAATCGCTTTCAATTACAGGCAAATGCATTAAAACTAACTGTTCTGCAATTTAAATGTCAGTCTCGTTGCGTAGGGGTGGCAAAGCCGCCTTGGTGCTTTCCTACCGCTGACTCAATCCGGAACCAACGTCATGATATCAGATTTCCGGGTGGACTCATCTGATGCTATTCTCTGGCCCCCAGGCCATCCTTTCCACTCCAAATGGCCTCACTAAATCCAGCCCAAAATTACACACTTTCATTTTCTTTTAACCAGCAGATTTCCCATAGTGTGGTAGTCTGGGATCTGTGATGTTACGTTGGTAAAGTGGAGCTTTGTTGGGCCTTGGCCTCTCCCGTTTTTTAATAAACTCCTTTGTATCTTTACCAAATTGTGACAATTTGAAGTGTGACAGGTGCATAGGAACTGCAGTAGGACATTCAACTCCTCAAGCCTGTTCCATCATGCAATTAGATCATGGCTGATATATATCTTAACGCCATGCTGAGGTACAGGCTATCCCTTGATACGCTTATCTAACAAAAATCCATCAATCTCAGTCTTGAGAATTGCAATTAATCCAAGCGTCCTCAGTCTATCAAGGAAAGAGTTCCAGATTTCCACCACCTTTTGTGTGAAACATTGCTTATTGATTTCACTCCTAACTGGTCTAACTATAATTTTAAGATTACAGGCGCTCTAAGCCCTGCTATGATCTGGTGAACCTGCACCGCACCCCTTCCAAAACCAAGATATCTTTCCTGAGGTTCAGTGACAGGCATTCGTTCATTCATTGGTGTCATCTTCTTCCCAGAGGGTTGACTGCTATGGATCTCAACCTCTGTCTGTCCTGTGCTGTCCTTACACATTCTGCGTAAGTCAACTGCATCCAGTCCATTATATGTCATTCATTTTCTTCTCTGCTTCCCTCTCCTACGTTTTCCATTGATCGTTCCTTTCAATAATTGTCTCTGTCTACTTTCTGCTCTAATGATGTGACTGAAGTATTGCATCTTTCTCTCTTTGATGTTATGCACTAATTTCCTCTTTTCTCCAGCCATGTATAGCACTTCCTCATTAGTCTTTCTGTCTGTGTAAGATATGTGCAACAACCTCTGATATGTCCACATCTCGAATGCAGTCAGCTTATCAATAGTCTCTTTGTTTGTTGTCCCTGTCATCAAGGCATATAACATAGATGACAGTCATACACTGCACCTAAATACATATTTTGCACTTCTGTGATTAATTTAAATGCTTATACTTTCTATCAAAAGAAACAAGGGATATAAATCAATGGTTTTGTATTTACCCCAAAAACTTTCAAAATTCAGCTCATTTTTCAGGGAGCAAAAATGTAAAAAATGAAAAGGGCATGTGGAAAGACACTGTCAGCCTTTCCGTTTTCTCTTCCTACTGTCTGTCTTCATAGTTGCATCTGAGTAATGTGAGTAATTATCATCTAAACTGTCTGGCAATCCACACTCTGTAGGCTGGATTTTGTGCTGGAGGCAAGGCGCCCAGCACCAGGCTGAAAAGGTGGGGGGAGCCCTGCCTCTGCCTTTTCATGCCCGCCTGGAGCTATCTTCCTATAATTTTGAATCAAAGTTTTAGGAGACAAGAAACCCATCCCTTTAAAGACTTTAAAGGGACGGGTTTCCTGCCTCCAAGAGCTGCCGGCCAATCAGAGGGCCAGCAGCTCAGCAGTATCAGCAGCGCCACAGGGAGCAGTGGCCACTGCCGGTATTGCAGAGGCTTCAGACCCAGGCCCAGCGCTGGAACCCCAGAACTGAGGTAGGTGAGGCGGCGTCACCGGGGCCAGTCCAGAAGGCCCCGTTGAGGGGGGAGAGTGGTCATTCAGCCAAGGGAGAGTGGGGTCCCGAGAATAAAGTTATTCCCAGTGGGGGTCCTCCATGGGGGACAAATTGTCCACGAAGGATGGACCCACCCCTCTCCCACAGGGAGGGCGCCTCATTTTACAAGGCATCCTTCCCTTGTGGCAGAGGCCCCTCCCACCACTGGTGATATCCCAGCAGCAGCGGGAAAAGGGCCTTAATTGGCCATTAGTAGGCCACCTAAGGGCTTCTGGGCGGGAAGGCCACCATCAGCCTATCCTGTCCTGGGAAGATCGCTGGGCGACGGGGAGGCACCAGGCACTCACCTGCACCCCCCCCTCCCCCCACCCTGCCTCCGACCCCGCCTCAAGAGGCCCATATAATCCCAGCCTTTGAGTTGAAGGAAATGTAAATTGGGAGGGCTCTTCTAAAGGGTGGGCAAACTGCATAGTGGCGCAGTGGTTAGCACTGCAGCCTCACAGCTCCAGCGACCCGGGTTCAATTCTGGGTACTGCCTGTGTGGAGTTTGCAAGTTCTCCCTGTGTCTGCGTGGGTTTCCTCCGGGTGCTCCGGTTTCCTCCCACAGCCAAAAGACTTGCAGATTGATAGGTAAATTGGCCATTATAAATTGCCCCTAGTATAGGTAGGTGGTAGGGGAATATAGGGACAGATGAGGATGTGGTAGGAATATGGGATTAGTGTAGGATCAGTATAAATGGATGGTTAATGGTCGGCACAGACTCGGTGTGCTGAAGGGCCTGTTTCAGTGCTGTATCTCTAAATAAATATAAGTGCCTAGGCGGTGAAGACAAAAAGCTACTCCATACTGTTTCTGTGAGTTAAAAAATTAATAACATGAAACTTTGCCTGAAGCATTCATTCTCTAGTTTGTTTAAAAATAATTTGGAAAAATACCAAACAAACCTGAAAATGTATTTAAACCATGAGGAGCTATACCTGACACTCACACTGATAGAACCTTCCCAATGTATGATAGAAAATTCTCGAAATAGACTGTGCCAACTCTCAGAAGCTAACAGTGATAGCTCTTAACCAAATATCAACTTCAAACATAGATTTTTAATTCAGGCTGAAGCCTTCATGTAAGCAGATTAACGAAGGTACTCAAACATACAAAAAACAACTTTTTAGGTGAGTTAATAAAGTTATCGTAAGATAAGTAATTTTTAATGCTGTTATGTTAGAAACTTTGGGGGTGAATTTCTGGCAAGCTTCACCCACTCATCATGTCTTAAGGCAATGTTATACCATAAGTATACAATCAACTCAATTATCCGCCAATTCCATTATCCACAGAGATGGGGATGGTAAATACATAATGACAGAAAATGGAAGTTTCATTGTATGTGTAGTGCTGTTGATAGGGAAAAGGTAACATATTAAATCTGAAATTTGTCACCTCCTAAACGTGAGCACATCTTTCCCTCAATTCCATGTCTGAATCTCTCCAAACCAGTTTCTGCTTCTACCACAGTACTAAAATGAATCTAACCAAAGTTACAAGGACATCCTTTGTGACTGACTATTGTGCATTATCCCTACTTGTATTCACTGTCTGCTGTGCATCCTGGCCTGGAATGTCAAAAGAAGCCTGGAATTATTGGTCGGCCTTCTGAAGGAGGCTGATGGACGCATCAAAAAATTTAATTCCACTAGAAGAGAGGCAAGCTGCTTCTCCCACCTCCTCCAACTCTGGTGGATGCCCAAAATGTGCCCATATTAGCACAAGTACCCATCTATTATTTAAATTAGGAAATCTCCCCAGAACGCATTTACACCAGCAGAGTCAGCAGCAGATATTCCCAACATGTAGAACCCAGCATTTATGCCACGAGTGATGGCCCATAGATTTTTGGGTTCACAGTGAACTGGTTAAAAGGAATTCAACAGTGCAGTGCACAAGGTAGAACCAAAGATGAAACAGTACTCACTTCATGGGGAACACCTAGAGACTGAGAGTGGAATTAACAATATAAGCTATAAGATTGAGCACAGAATTGGGTCAAAAGGTCAAATTCGCATTGAATTCTTTTGTACTTGGTGGCCAAACAACACATTCAGACCAAAACAACTGTAACAGGATCACTGTGATAAAGACTCTGGTCATTGCATAGAGTATAGAAGCTTGAAGAAATTTGACCAGATTTTTATTCATACATAATTTGCAGTACATTATACTTAGTCTCTTTAACAGCAGGAATGTAGATTATAAATTCTTCTAAATCTGATCATTACTAGTTTCAAGCAACAGCACTTTGTCTATAGTCAGAACTAAGCTGAGTTTTGGCCAGCGAAAAGACGGTAGCTTGAAAACCATAAGTCACCTGAGAACTTAGCAGGACAAGACAAGGAGCCTTTATCAGCAAAATACTTTGAAAATCCCAATGTTAATAAGATAGAAATTTCTAAAATTCCTTTACTTACGCATCTCCAGACTTTCGATAGTTTTCTGGGCACTCAAAGATCAGGCAACGGAAGCCTCCCTGGACATTGAAGCATGTCTTAGTGCCAGAGCAGTTATGCCTCCCTGTGATGCATTCATTGATATCTATGGGAAAGGAAGCAGGTTTTAGGTTTGGGATCATAATTTTACAGGATTCTTGATTCTTGCAATACTCACATTGAGCTTGGATTTCATTAGAAAAAGTGCATTGCTGAACCTCAACGTACTAAGGAACCTTATCTGTAAAGTCTTCCATGCATAGAAAATCCAATAAACATTAATTAAAGTTAATCTGTTGATTTTAAATAAATAAAAACACATTTCTCCAGGTTTTCCTAATTCTTGTAACCTGGAGCAGAAATAACATTTCATAACCAATAGGTTGAGTTTTAGCAGTTACTTGTCACTCATAATCACCCACTTCGATCAGCCAAGATTTATTATTTTTCTTTTGGTACTTGCAATTGATGAAAGGAACAGTGTGCAGGGGGATGAGATCTATTGTTTGCTCTTGGGAATCTTGAGGCCCATTGGCCACCCAAAGAATGACTAACAGGCAAATGAAGAATTTGGCAGGGATTTTCCACTTCGATGGAATTCTGCGCAGCTGGTTGGCGCGAGATTTCCATTTATCCCAGTGACCTACCCTTGACACCCAGGTGATAGTCTGGTGTCAGAGTATTTTGCATGGTCCTGGACAGGTTTCCAGCTCCTACCTGAGAACTGCCAGCTGCAACATTGTAGTGTGACAGTGCCTTTTGTATTGACCCAAGGAGTCTATATTTGTTTTCCAAGAGAATTGTGTTGCCAGTGCAATCAATCGCTCTTCATTTAACTGTAAAGTCTACAGTGTGTCTTTAAATTTTGAATACCTTTGTTGCCTTAACAATGTTGGACATCAGGAATGCAGTGCTGTTTCTAGAGCACAGCATTGTCAGGCACAAAGAATGAGAGACAGATCAGATCACATCATTTACATTTCATTTAAATACACCCAACCACACTTGGATGGACATATCGTACATGTCCAGCACAATGTCCTAGAAGTGGCAGAGGACATCATTGACTTGGTGGAGCAGCTCCTTAACAATTTCCTTTCATGATCTGTGGTGGTAACTGGACTACCAGGAGACAACATTGATGGGATGAGTGGGAAGAGAAGAAATAAAATTATGGTTTGATTTTTAATAAAACATCAAGACAAAAATTAGATATCTAACAAGAGAGGCTCCACTTCTGCAGTTTTTCTAATCATAGATTGGCCAAGAACCAACAGAACTCACTCAGTGAACATAGGGATGATGAAATTTGAGCTGAGACTTGGATTTGAACTTGGGGCTTTCCAATTGGAGTTTAGTCACCCCAATTAGAACCAAATGACCTTGGGAGCACTGTGGTTAATAACCACAGAACAACTATAGTTCAGCAAAAGGTCCAAGGATATCAGATTTGTCGCACTTTCATCAACGTCCAGCTAACTAAGCTAGTATTTTAGTGTTAGTAGATCAGAAAATATTAAAAGTTAATGCCATTATTATTATGAATGTCATGATAAAATCAGATGAATGTTCCAACATACCATATATATTCCTAGTTACTCATTATATAAAATTCCTGATTCAGTCACAAAACATTTCCTACCTACCTTTTTTACACCCTGAAATGTTAACTTATCTTTCCGTTTCAGAGACCTGAGGTGTGTATCTCTAGTATTTTCTCTTTTTGTCCCTGATTATTCAGGTTGAATTTGGTGCTTAATATACTGAATGTCATCTGTACAATACCTATTTAATTGATCTTTAACATATTAACATTTTTTAAAGATTACGTTTTGTACAATAGAAGTGTTTTGATTCATTTTCAGCACGTCATTGCATGAACAAAGGTACAAACATCACTAATTCAGCATTCAGGAAATGACGCACAAGAGATGTGTTTGCCAGTGTTTTTTTTTAATTTTAGTGCATTCAGAACAATCTAAGCAGGAGGCAATGATAAACACTAAAAAATCTTCTGCACAAAAACATCCTTAAATTTGGTACATTGAGTCTTATTTACATTGAAAATTCCGATATAAATCTGTTATACAAAATCCCATTATAAAAGGGTTCATATTTTTCTCCAATTACCTATTATACCTGAGGGAGTGCTGTGTGAGGATTATCAGGCTGTGAAATTGAACAGGGCCTGAAAACAGGCATGGGGATTGTGATGCAGGATTACCCCGTGCCCGTTGTTTCCGATGTAGGCAGCATGCAAACTTTGCACTGTCTGCTAATTTAAATGATTTAGCATGCAACCAGCACTAAGTATGCTGTTGAGAAGCTAAGTGCTTGACCAAGGGGTGCAAAATCATGAGAGGTTAGCATGAGTTTAAAAGTAGCCTGCACTCCTGAAAGCCAGCCTGCACCCCATAAAGGGAAAGTGCATAGTCGCTGGAGCAAGTACTAAAAGTCATTGTGGAACTCATTCTGACATGGAAAAGATGTAATGATGGGAGAGAATGGGCTCCAAGGTTTTCCAATGTTGTACTTAGTGCAGAATGTGGAGAGGAGGGGAGATGTCATCTATCCACAGGTACCCAGGAGGCCCTCCAGACAAACTTTGTGAAGGCAGTGAGATCAGATAAACATGGCAGTCGATGCCAGGAATCTGGACTTGTGTACTTGGATGCAGTGCTGCAAAGAGTTCCATGACCGCACACAAGTGGTCAAGGTCAGTGGATGTATCTTCAATTGCCATATCCCACCAACTGTACCACTGGCCTCAGACACTGCTCAGTAACCACACCCCCATCGCTCAACGACCAACAATTTCTATCAATCATAACTCATACCAAACATTTATAGTTTCACCTCACTCTCACACACTTCACACTGCTGCAGGCCTCACACCCACATCTCACTCAGCTTGCACACACTGCCAGTTATTTAACCATGACAGCTATGTCACCCAAACACATTGCCCAACACAATCTGATGCACCTCCCTCCCTCTTGCAGGACAAGGTGGCAGATAACCAGAGGCAGCAGCATCTAAACAGTCTTGGGAAAAGCACAAATGCCTTATTTCGATGGAGGAGACGGTGGTCGCTATCACTGGAGTGGTCACAACTGAAGCCATGGCCAGCGGCGAGGCGGAAAGCATTGAAGATGATGGTATCCTCATATCTAATTCTTCTCATGTCCCACTTTCTCCTCATCCCACAATCTCTTGTCAATTACAAGCTGTAAATGGTCTAAGCCTGCACTTCTTGTTTTCACCCTCGTGCGCATCCCACACCCAACCACAACCCTACCTTTGTGCCTTTTTCCTTTCAAAAACCCAAGAAACGCAACCTGCACTTAATTTAGAGGACAGCTTAGAGGCGGGATCTGCACATGATGGGCTGAATTTTGTCAGCAGGACTGCAGCGGCACCAGAGGTGGATGCTGTCACCGCCTGTCACATGTGCGGCCGGCCAGCCACGATCACATGGCAACCAACCAATTAACATAACTAAGGCTCAGGGCCTATTCTATTGCAGGACAGGGGTGGGCTACGAGGCGCTGATAGCGGCGTCAGCTGATGAAAACGCAGATGCTGGCGCCATCTTTAAAGCACTGCCAGCTCCACTTGTCCTGCTGCCTTTCACTGATGCAGTGAAACTGGAGTGCTGCTGGACCCCTCTGCTGCTGCAGTAACTCCTGGACACCCCTCCCTCATTGCTGATGCTGCTGCAGTAACTCCTGGACCCCCCTCCCTCATTGTTGATGCTGCTGTAATAACTCCTGGATCCCTCTCCACTACTGCTACTGCTGCTGTAATAACTCCTTGAAACACCACCCCCCCCCCCACCCTCGCCACCTCCACTTCTGCTGCTGCTGCTGTAATAAATCCTGGACCCCCCCTCCATTGCTGCTGCTGCTATAATAACTCTGCACCCATCTCCACCATTGCTGCTGCTGGGCCCCTCTACTGCTGCTGTTACTCCTGGACCCCCTTCTACTACTACTGTGACTCCTGGTACTCCCTCTACTGCTGCTGCTGCTGCTGCATCCCCTCCTCCTGCTACTGCTGCTGCTGAACCTCCACCCCACTGCTGCTGCAACTCCTGGACCTCCCTGCACCAGGACTGTACACCAACCACACAGAGCCGGAGCCAGCTGGCACCATGTCCGAGCCAAGACACCAAGTGGCCCCACGGTTTAGGGATGCGCCCTGGAGATTCTCCTCCAGGCTGCAAGGGCAGGTGGGAGGTCCTCTTTCCAAGGGATGGCAAGAACAGACCCTCCTGCCTGACCAAGCGAGCCTGGATAAAGATCACAGAGGAGATCAGCAGTCGTGACCTCACCCCCCCGCAACTGGGTCCAGTACTGCAAGAGGGTCAATGACCTCCTTTGCCTTTCTAAGGTGAGTCCTCCATACTCATCTCCTCTTTGGGGCTTGCATGTGGCTACATGGGAGGAAATGCGACACAGGGAGGGAGTAACCACAAAGGCGGTGGCAAGGGAGTTTGGCATCACCACATCCTGGCAGATGCATGTCTCAAAACTCAGCCCTGCTATGTGCCCTGAAAGCAGACATAGATAGGATCCTCTTTCTGTTTGCAGGAGAAATGGGCCCATAACACCAGGGAGATCTCGAGGCAGGCGGTGGGATCCATGATGTGATGCCAGCAGAGGATGCGACTCTGGGGTTAGCAGGGGCCCAGGTCAGGCGTGCAATTGCAGATGGTAAGACTGAAGTATCTGCACATGAGAGTGAGGAGACATTGTGTTCATGTGTCCTCAACCACACTTCTGGAGATCCACATCATGCAGGGTTGGCATGAGGAGAGCTGCACAACCTAACCCACAAATATTTGTGTTCTCTCATGCAGCTCATGGCACTTTGGAGGCAAGCGCAGCCGCTGGGACAGGAGGCTTACCATTGACCTCTGAGGAAGAGCAGGACGAGCAGTCAGATGATGCACTGTCACATCATTCCCCTGCACCCTCCACCAGCACAGATACTTTCACATTGGTGGGTATGCACTCGGGCTTAGATTCTGGGTCACACGCTGGTGAGAGCACCACATATGCGCCCAAGCAACTGTTGTAGGCTGTGACAGCCGAGACCACTGACAGTCGAGGGACTGTGGGTGGCCAAGCCCATGCTGAGCCCCAGGCTGATGACAAGCCTCTGGTGTCGACAGCACAGAACATGCTGGAATTGCAGAGAGAGACATGGGAACATCTGGCGGAGCTGCCAGACGCAATATGCGGCCATGAGCAGATGATGGAAGAGTCCATCGAATGCATGTGTGCTGCCTTGTCTCAGGCATGTGAGTGCATGGCTTCCTCCATTGAGAGGTTGGCAATGCTCAGGGAAAGTCAGATCCCGCAGATTTGCGCAGACTTACACACCATCACCTTGGCCATGAGCTCAACTCAGCAATGGCAAAGTCAGAGAAGAACAAGGTGCCTGGAGTCTTCTCCAGGTTCTCGTCCTTCTCTGGTGAGCAGGGACGTTCAAGTAAGCCTTGAAAGAGAGGAGGAGAGTCTGCCCTCCACATCTGGCGGCTCCCCTCAGGACGCTCCAAGTGTGGTGAGCAGTTCCTCAGCCAATCCGCCAGTGACCCCAGCTCCTGTAGCTGCAACGCCCGAGGAGGCTCCTGTACCTGTGCAAGAATCCCTCAGGCAGCCATGGCCCTCCAGGCTTCAGGCAATGAGAGGTCACCCGCCAAAGTCATCCCAGGCCAAGGGAAAGCAGCAGCCTGCCTCCACCTCAGCTGCCAGCGCAGGGATCACATCGTGTAGAAGCACATGAAAGCATATAAAGAGCAACTAGATGCACTTGGGGCTTCACGGGTATATTAATTGTGGCTTTTGCATTGGTTGCTACAATTGTGCTAATAAATGGAGGTCAGAATCATTGCTGTAAATGGCTCCAGCTTTCATTGCTGATTTTTGATATGCAACCTTCATCCTTGCTCTCTCAATGGGCTGCCAAGTTGCATTTGGTCAGTGTCTCAGATGTGTCCCTCAAGGATCTGTGTTAGGGCCTCAACTGTTCATTGTATTTATTAATGACTTAGATGATGCAATAGAAAGCCACATATCCAATGACACAAAGATAAGCAGCATTGTAAGCAGTGTAGACAGAAGCATAAAATTATGAAGAGATATTGATAGAGTAAGTAAATGGGCAAAACTGTGGCAAATGGATTTCAAGGTAGGCAAATGTGAGATCATCCATTTTGGACATAAAATGGATAGAACAAGGTACTTTCTAAATGGGGAAAAGCTACAAACAGTGGAGGGCCAAAGAGACTTAGAGGTCTAGGCACACAGATCATTAAAATGAACAGACACAGAAAATAGCCAAAAAGACTAATTGAATTCTGGCCTTTATGTCTAGAGGATTGGAATCTTCTTACTTCTTTGGTCTCCTTGTCTCAAGAGACAATGGGAAGCACCTAGAGGTGGTCAGTAGTTTGTGGAGCAGCGCCTGGAGTGGCTATAAAGGCCAATTCTAGAGTGACAGACTCTACACAGGCGCTGCAGATAAAATTAGTTGTCAGGGTTGTTACGCAGTTGGCTCTCCCCTTGCACCTCTGTCTTTTTTCCTGCCAACTGCTAAGTCTCTTCGACTCGCCACACTTTAGCCCCGCCTTTATGGCTGTCCACCAGCTCTGGCGATCACTGGCAACTGACTCCCACAACTTGTGGTCAATGTCACAGGACTTCATGTCGCGTTTGCAGACGTCTTTAAAGTGGAGACATGGACGACCAGTGGGTCTGATACCAATGACGAGCTCGCTGTACAATGCATCCTTGGGGATCCTGCCATCTTCCATGTGGCTCACATGGCCAAGCCCTCTCAAGCACCGCTGTCTCAGTAGGGTGTATAAGCTGGGGATGTTGGCCTCCTCGAGAACTTCTACTTTGGAGATACGGTCCTGCCACCTGATGATAAGGATTCTCCGGAGGCAGCGAAGATGGAATGAGTTGAGACGTCACTCTTGGCTGACATACGTTGTCCAGGCCTCGCTGCCATAGAGCAAGGTACTGAGGACACAGGCTTGAAACACTCGGACTTTTGTGTTCCGTGTCAGTGCGCCATTTTCCCACACTCTCTTGGCCAGTCTGGACATAGCAGCGGACACCTTTCCCATGTGCTTTTTGATTTCTGCATTGAGAGACAGGTTACTGGTGATAGTTGAGCCTAGGTAGGTGAACTCTTGAACCACTTCCAGAGCGTGGTCGCCGATATTGATGGATGGAACATTTCTGACGTCCTGTCCCATGATGTTCATTTTCTTGAGGCTGATGGTTAGGCCAAATTCGTTGCAGGCAGCCACAATCCTGTCGATGAGTCTCTGCAGACACTCTTCAAAGCAGTATCGTCAGCAAAGTGGAGTTCCCTGATGAGGACTTTCCATACTTTGGTCTTCGCTCTAAGATGGACAAGGTTGAACAACCTGCCATCTGATCTTGTGTGGAGGAAAATTCCTTCTTCTGAAGACTTGAACGCATGTGAGAGCAGCAGTGAGAAGAAGATCCCAAACAGTGTAGGTGCGAAAACACAGCCCTGTTTCACACCACTCAGGATAGGAAAGGGGTCTGATAAGGCACCGCTATGCTGAATTGTACCTTTCATATTGTCATGGAATGAGGTGATGATACTTCGTAGCTTTGGTGGACATCCAATCTTTGCTAGTAGTCTGAAGAGACCACGTCTGCTGACGAGGTCAAAGGCTTTGGTGAGATCTATGAAAGCAACGTAGAGGGGCATCTGTTGTTCGCGGCATTTCTCCTGTAGCTGGCGAAGGGAGAATAGCATGTCAATGGTGGATCTCTCTGCTCGAAAGCTGCACTGTGCCTCAGGGTAGACACGCTCTGCCAGCTTCTGGAGTCTGTTTAAAATGACATGAGCGAAGACTTTCCCCGCTATGCTGAGCAGGGAGATTCCATGGTAGTTGTTGCAGTCACCGCGGTCACCCTTGTTCTTATAGAGGGTGATGATAGTTGATGCTGCAGCCAGGCAATTTGGTCAATTACTGAAGAGTACAATCAACAGGAGGAAAAGGAGGTTGACTGCTTACTTGATCATATGTATAACTCCTTGTAATGTATTTGTGACAAACGCAATCAACGCCAGTTAGTGACAGGTTCTTCAGCTTCCTCAACACTTAAATGGCTAAATCTCTGGAGTTCTGTTTTATAATCCCCCTGGATAGACATCATGACTCAATATCCTTTATGTCCAGTCTTATTTCTTATCAGACTTACCCGAAAAGAAAGAAAAAGACAAAGGGAAGCCAAAGAGTTCAGAGAGAAGCACAAAGTCAACTTTAAGGAAGATTAACACCAGAGAAGAGAAAAAGAGAGAGAAGAGGAGAGACATAAAGAATTAGCAACACAAAGACAGTTCCCTCTGGTGTGGTGCCCTTGTCCTGCTCTGTGGCTCTGCTCGGCCCCAGCTCCACAGTCAAAGCTGCTCCGAACTGGTGAAAGTTTACAGCTCGTGGGGCTTTGGCCAGAGCGACTTCCCCCGGAAGAGATCGCGGGCCATATGGAGTGCCCACACTGGGGCGACGATGAGCGCATGTCAAAGGCCCAGCTGGTCTCATAGAGGATTGGAATGCAAGTGGGTAGAAGTTATGCTTCAGCTATACCAAGCCCTGGTTAGACCACACCTGGAGTACTGGGAGCAGTTCTGGGCACCACACCTTAGGAAGGATGCATTGGCCTTGGAGGGAGTGCAGGGTAGGTTTACCAGAATGATACCTGGCCTCCAAGTGTTAAATTACAAGGAAAGATTACACAAACTAGGGTTGTATTTCCTCAAATTTAGAAGGTTAAGAGGTTATTTGCTCAAAATTTTCAAGATGTTAAAAGGTGCTGATAGGGTAGATAGACAAAAACTATTTCCGCTGGTTGGGGAGTCTAGGACTAGGAAGTGTGGTCAAAAAATTAGAGCCAGACCTTTCAGGAGTGAAATTAGGAAACACTTCTCCACACAAAGGGTGGGAGAAGTTTGGAACTCTCTTCCACAAACAGCAATTGATGCTAGATCAATTGTAAATGTAAATCTGAGCTTGATAAATTTGTTATCCAAATGTATTAAAGGATATGAGCAAAGGCAGGTATATGGAGTTAGGTTGCAGATCAGCCATGAGCTTCACAGAATGGCAGAACAGACTCAAAAGGGCTAAATGGCCTACTCCTATTCCTATGTTCTTATGGACGGCAAGATCGCAGATAAGTCTGCTGCTGAGGACTCAGAAGAGGACTTCGATGGGGCAGCTTATGATATTCCAGAGAGCCAGGTGATTAAGGATAGAACTGGAATCAACCTTTGCATACTTTTATGAGCATTTATTTACAGAAATACATATTACAAACATGCATCTCCTAACCACAGTTTCAGTCTGTTCCTATTTATAGGGGCATGAGTGAATCCACAATTAATATGGCATGGTTTGATTTTAAAATTTAGTTTGGAATGCTTATTTTGCGATACCTTTAATTTTTTCATTGTGGCTAAGTGGACGCTGTGATGGTCAGTGAGAAAGAGAAGGTAAGGTGTGAGACTGTTGGTAAATGGGAAATTGTGGTTTCAGTTACTGGTATCACAGTTGGATGAGTTGATCACCAATAGCGTAGGCTAGAAAGGGGCTGTGCTGTTTGCTTCCTCTGTTTTTCCTCCTACTCCTCCTCAGCTTTTCGCCATATGGCTGGTGATAAGGGCTGTGCCCTCATGATGATGAGGTTGCTCAGCATGCAGGAGAGCACCACAAATCTTGACACATGCTTTACCAAGTACTGCAAAACTCTTCCACAGCAGTCCAGGCCCCAATGATCTGCTCAATCATATTTCTTGGGGCAGCATGGCTTTCATTATATGCATGCTGCCCACGTGCAGGTGGGTTGCGCATTGGAATCGTAAGCTACATCATCAAAGGATAGCCCTAGTCACCCAGCAACCGCTCTCTGGTTTGCCATGCGGGCTCAAATACTCACAGCACAGCGGACTGCCACAGAATGAAGGCATCATGACTGCTGCCTGGATATTGGACATTGACCTGCATGATATGTTGCTTTTTGTCACACACCAGCTGCATGTTGAGGGAGTGGAGTCTCTTTTGGTTACAGTAGATCTCAGAGTTGACATGAGGTGTCTGTAAAGCGATATGTGTGGAGTCAGTGGTATGCTGTATCCCGGGGAAGCCTACAATCCTCACAAAGCCATGCACTCGCTCCATCTGCTTCTCTCTGGTAATAGAGATGAAATGTATTCAGCTCTCTTGGAATACAGATTCTCAGTGACCTCCCTTAGGCAACAATGGACTGCAAACTGCGAGATGTTGCAACTATTGCCTACTCCGGCCTGGACGAACCCAGATGCATAACAACTCATGGCCACAGTCACCATCACAGCTACTGGCAATGCAGTCCTCACCCTGCTCTGAGGCTGAAATTGTGGTTGCAGCAGGTAACAGATTTCAGGGAAGATGTCCTTAGTGAAGCAGAGACATCTGACACACTGTTCCTTGCTGAGGTTCAGGTAGAAGAATTACTTTCTGAACAACCTGGGCAGATATGACCTCCTGCTAAGAGTCCTTCTCTCCCTGCTTCATAAAGCAGCTTGGCCTGCTGTGTGTCACCTCTGCTCATTCTCCCTGTCATGAAGTTGTCCAAGGAGGATGCATACTACTGTATCCATGTCCCGGAGCAAGTAGTTTGTGCAGAATACTTGAGGACAGGACAAAGCCCTTCACATGCTACACCACTCCCTGTAGACTTTAGCAACTTTAAACAACTCTAGAAACCACCAAACACTTCTACAATCATAGCAACAGCCTGTAGAAATCAATCAGCAACTAACATAAAAGTGATTAATGAATCCTTTAACTCGTGCAGGTGGGATGTCCTTCCTGCTGCTGAATGCATGTCCTGCTGTGTGAGGGCATTGGCTAGAGCACTGAGCTCCAAAATGGCAGCGCTGGCATCAAATCAGCGTTGCACATGCTCTAATGCCCTCACCATATGGCGTCCAACACTAGAAATGTGTGCACGCTGTGCCATGGATGCATTTTGGAAGCAAAAGGGCAATCATAATTCCAAAAAATGGGCGATAAGGAGCCAAATTTCGTGGCTTCAATGTTAGAGCTGTTACACCGTTGGTCACATAACACCTGACTGTCATGTAATGCCTGCTTACTTTATAGTGAGAGTAAAATTAAATAATGTGTTGAATCTGTATTCAGTTGCAGGGGGTAGCACTATTACGCAATCTTTTAGAGAAATGTCTCTAGCTCCTTGACACCCATGGTAAATTTCACTTTTCCGAGGTAATGAAAGCAGTTTTTTTTAACGTGTATTTAATTTATTTGTTACTTCACCTGCATTTTTAAATTTTACTTTCTTTGTGTCTTTTTTATGCTTTCGGATTTGGATGTCACTACCCTATTCTGCTACCATTGAGAACTTTGCTGTGCTTCTGCCTGTCCATAAGTCATGGTCCTATTCTCAGGCTGTTAGTCCCAGTCTCTTCTTTGACATAAGTTTTCTTGCCACCTTCTGTGCTCTACATCCACTTATCCACAGTCTGTCCTTGGGACATTAATTGCTGCATACCTGCTGCACCCTCCTCCCCTGCACCTCCCCACCACCAACCCCACCCCCCCCCCAACCCCCCACCGCCACCAGAATCTTTTGCAGGCCAATGATGCCCTCCTCATCCACAGTCTCAGCCTATTCATTCGCACTACCACTTCTCTCTTAAGTCAGGATGTTGTATGGCTTGGAGGGGAACCTGCAGGCGGTGGGGTTCTATGCACCTGCTGCTCTTGTCCCTCTAGATGGTAGAGGCCACAGGTTTGGAAGGTGCTGTTGAAGGAGGATTGGCAAGTTACTGCACTGCATCATGTAAATGGTACACACTACTGCCACTGTACACCGGTGGTGGAGGAAGTGGATGTTTGAGGTGGATGGGGTGCCACTCAAGCAGGCTGCTTTGTCCTGGATGGTGTTGAGTTTCTTGAGAGTTGTTGGAGATTCATTCATCCAAGCAAGTTGACAGTATTCCATCACACTCCTGACTTGTGCCTTGTAGACAGTAGAAAGGTGAGTCACTTGCTGGAGAATTCCCAGCCTCTGTCCTGGCCTGTAGCCACAGTATTTATGTGACTGGTCAAGTTAAGTTTTTGGGTAAAGGTGACCCGCAGGATGTTGATGGTGGGGCATTTAGCTATGATAATGCTGTTGAATGTCAAGGGGAAATGGTTAGACTCTTGTTGGAGATGGCCATTACTTGGCACTTGTGCAGCATTTAAGAGTCCAAGCCTGAATGTTGTCCAGGTCTTGCTCCATGCGGGCCTGGACTATTTCATTATCTGAGGAGTTGCAAATGGTACTGAACACTGTGCAATCATCAGCGAACATCCCCACTTCTGACCTTATGATACAGGGAACGTCATTGACGAAGCAGCTGAAGATGGTTGGGCCTAGGACACTGCCCTGAGGAACACTTGCAGTCATGTCCTGGGACTGAGATAGAGTCATAGAGTTAAACAGCACAGAACCAGGCCCTTCGGCCCACCGTGTCCGCGCTGGCCAGCAAGCCTATCTATTCTAATTCCATTTTCCAGCAGCCTCCAACAGCCACAACCATCTTCCCATTCCCATCCCAGTCTGGGCCCAGTGGCACAGATTTGCACCTTTCTGAAGGTCAGCAGGTGTCACTTCATTTACTCTAGCATATCTGGATCTCAGCCTTCTAGCAAGGTATGACTGGAGTGCACCAGAAGACCCATACAAGTTCATGGCCACCGAGTGTAAATAGATAATTTATAGGGTTACTTTTCCTTTAATTCTGGCCATGGCCCATCACTGCTGATGTATAAAACCAAGCAGCTGCACTCAATGTGCCATTGTGAATCTGTTCACAGATCTGCAGCACAGTACTGACAGTCAGTATAAACAGGACTGGGACAGATACTGAAGTTTTAAAGGGTTCTTAGAGTTTCCAGTTGAATATTGCACTTCAGAAATTTGAGAATTATTGTAAAGATCATAGCAGAGTCAAATTCCAATGCCAGTTTGGATAAATAAAGAAAGCCAGTCTGTTTACCATTAGACTTTTCAATCTTTCTGGTATGACCCTTTTAACATCAAACAATGGCCACTGCAGGTGAACAATGTGTTCATCAAGAAAGGAATTCAAATCTCCAAAGTTTCTCATTAAATGGTCTGCAGTTGTAATTATTTATAATTCTTTAATTCATTTGTTTCATGCCATTTATTTTTTTTAAAACTGCTTTATGCACTGCATCAAACAACATAATCTTTGAGACTGCACTGTGCATAAAAAGATTCCAGCCAGCACAGTGGGAGGGAGAACAGTCAAAACAGACTTGCGGCATTTTTATCAAAATTACACTTTTACATTGCAGATTGCGTCATCTACCACATTGTTGGGCAAAGAGGCAGTTTGATGAAGACTTTCCCAATAGAGCCAGTGTCCTCCAAATTCTTTACATTTACAGATACCACTTTTATTTTAAGGTTACATTGTCTGAGAACCTGACCAATCTGGGCACTTTTCCAGTAAAAATGGAATTTCAGATTGAAGAGGGCATCATCATACATTCAGGGCAGGGTCAGGCATCCAGCAACAGGCTGTTCTGATAACTCTTTAACTGTTAGGAAAGTGCTAACTGGAAAAGTGCTCAATGCTGCTTCTCTGCCTCTCCACCTGACCTCCTGCCTGCACACTCCCACCCCCTCGCCTCCCTCCCCACAATTTTGCATGGGTGATCCTGGCAATGTAAAATTGCCCATCCATATGTAAATGTAAATAACATGCAAATGGATGTATTTCTCATATTTCTGTCAGTAGAACACTGGATGTAGGGGCTGCCTGTTATTTCCAGGCATCCACAGATTAGAGGTTAGCAGAGGGCACATACAACTGGTGGTAGCAGTGAAGGTCTGAGCTCTGGCTTTCTAAGTGTAGCCATGAAGTGTAGTCGCAGATGGGAGAAGTAAAATGGTGTGGGGGGGAATTTTCCAAATTTACTGGTAATTCTCAGACTGCTGACACCCCTCCACCATGCAAGCTTTTGGGAGGCCTGGCACAACCATCTGGCAGGACTCCCAGTGGAGACTAAGGAGCCTCCCTCCAGGGTATTAATGACCCAGTGCCAGAAATTTGGCCGGGGCTGGGGTGGCCTTTCCATAGCAGGCAGAAGCCCTGCCCTAGCGGAGAGGTGTCCTAAACAGAAAAGCAAGGTTACAGACTTTCTAAAAATCTACAAATGCAATGAATCAATTATTCTAGTTTGTTACCATAACTAAACTAATGACTGAAAATGAACAGGCTGTGCAATTGAAGTGGATCAGAGGGAGTTAACTCAGAGCTTGAATTTCAAATACAGGACATACTCTTCTTTGTCAACAGACTGCTAAGTTTTTACAAGGAATGAAAGGCACTTCTACATCTGACATGCAGTTCTCCATCCTTTCACCAGAACATTTCTGTGTGGGCACAGACTTCAAGACTTCAAAAGGCTATGTGCACTGATCTGGAAAACATGGGTCACCGATCGTAGGGCACAAACCATGACATCAAGCTCACAGCTTATCGGGGTGAATCTAGGCTGTCATCTGCAGGATCTCACGGTGCTGAAGTGATGATACCTGCACTGTGTTGCAGTGTTTCAATCCCTAAACAGCTCAAGAAATGGCTTACACCAGGTTTGTGACAGGGATATTAAATCTTTACATACACAAAATACATTTGGAACATAACTTTGTTTATTATTGCTCTGTGTTGGTATGGTAAATAAAACGCAAACCATTCAGAGGTTAGGGCACCTCCTTTGGTTTCAGAAACAGGAGATTCAAAGGTTTGAAACACATCGACAAATCAGAAAAACTTTAAAATGCAATGGCATGAAATTGTCTGGACCAGTCAAGTTTCAGGTCGATGCAATCTGGTGAAGATCTAATTTATTCATGTGTTATATGAAGACAATAAGATAGTGATTTGAACTCACAATTTGCTTTGGGGAACCAGTGTTAAATACCTTGACTTACTTTTACTTATTTTTAAATAATTCTCTGGAACTTTCTTTACTGTTATTATTGACTATGAAGTAAAACTACAGGGAGCTTAGGAAGTGGGCGAGAGGCGGATGTGGGGAGGTTCGGTGGCTGCAGCTTGACGTGTTAGACTCCAGACCTTTCCAAATATTCAAGATTAACAGTTAACCTTACAATTTTTGGCTGGGATGGCAGTAAAGTTTGGAAGGATACAACACCTTTCAACTAATGACACCATCACAATGCAAGTAGTCATGGAGACATCGTTGGTCTGCACTATGCAGATTTGCCAGATGAAACTGATGTGGACTAAGGGTGGGTGGGTGGGGGGGCAGGTTTTGGGGGAAGAGATATGATGCTGCAATTGGATACAAACAAGATAGGAAAATATTTTGTATCTTGAAAAGAATGCATAAAAATTCTTTATCCAACAAGAAAATGTCTCAGTTAAATTGCAACCTATTCAGAGTCATAAAAAAGGTAACCTCTGTTTAGATGCAGAAAAGATGTTTAAGGCACAGCCACTACTGTTGTGGTGAAAGATGCAAAACAGGCCAGAGTTGGAAGAATGTAGAATTCTCAAAGAGTTCTGGGGCTGGAGGAGGTTACAGGGCTAGTATGGGGTGAGGCCATGGAGAAATTTGAACATGAAGATGAGAATTTTAAATATCTTGGTGGTTGGGGAATGGGAGTCAATGTTGGTCAGCATGTTAGATTAATGGGACTTGGTGTGGGTTAGAATGTGAACAGTGCAGTTTTGGGTAAGCTGAAATTTATAGAGGGTAGAAGATGTTGTCTATGGGACCTTGCTGTGCGCAAATTGACTGCCTCATTCCCTACACTGCAACAGTGACTACACTTGAAAAGTACTTCATTGGATGGAATGTATTCATTTTAGGGGGCAGGGAGAGAAATCCTCACATGTGTTAAGAAACATCATCCTGCAGCTTTATAGAAAAGCTTGAGTTTCTTTCCACACTGACAGGTGAGAACCCTCTACTCTGGTATCCTGCTGTTTGGTGATAAACTGTTAGCAACAAGAGCACCTTGAAGAAGTGACAGAATGCTCAGATCTCAGACAGAAAAGGAAAAGAAGAATTTTGCTGAAAGAAGGTTTCCAGCTACTTCAAATAGTCACACAATTTTGTTTTCCTTAAACCTTGTTCCAAGAATTGTTCTTTAGAATTCGTAACTTTAAAAAAAAGTGACACATAGACTTGAAAAAAAGTTACGACAGCAAAACAAATAATGCACACATTTGGCATTTATTGTGCAGCCATTGCTGGTACTTTCTCTTGTCGCCCCTGATAGTGATGTTTCACACCAAATGATTCTTAATAAATAAAAATGGTCCAGCGACCCATGTCATGCAATGTCATGTCAGCTGCAAATCACCTTAGCAACATATTATAGCAATAAAATAGAGCCAATTTTATTTCTACCCAACTTGGCACAAAGGTTCATAAAGTGCCAAGACAGAAAAATAAATTGAAGAGCAATCCAGAAATAGCTGAAAATCTGATAAAGTAAGCTTCTTTTTTGGCTACATGTCTGCCAAGCAATCCCAAATATTAAATTAAAATGGACATTAATTTCACTTGATGTCAAACCTGCATTAATAGGAAGCACCAGAATGGCGTCCCATATCATTTAAATATAATAAAGAACCTGCCTGCTCTAAGTGGGAGCTTCCATTGCCCATCCCCATGACCTCCAAGAAAATGAACATCATACACAAATGGGCAGAGGCCTTTTTATCTTTTCCTTAATGGCTCATCATTTTCTTGGAGGTCATGGGGATGGGCAACGGAAGCTCCCACTTAGAGCAGGCAGGCTCTTTATTATATTTAAATGATATGGGACGCCATTCTGGTGCTTCCTATTAATGCAGGTTTGACATCAAGTGAAATTAATGTCCATTTTAATTTAATATTTGGGATTGCTTGGCAGACATGTAGCCAAAAAAGAAGCTTACTTTATCAGATTTTCAGCTATTTCTGGATTGCTCTTCAATTTATTTTTCTGTCTTGGCACTTTATGAACCTTTGTGCCAATTGTTTTTTTATTAAATCTGTAACATCATTGCAACCATCAACAGATTTTTCAGAGGGAATGGCCATCCGAGGTGCTAGGAAGAAAAAGGCTACAGAATGAATGCCAGGTAGCTGGGTGCCCACCCATCAGTATCTGTACACCCACAGATAGAGGTGATCAGACCTTCCTTTGGCAGACGATTAGTGCATGGGGTGATTCTCAAGATAAGTGTGGCAGCAGGCCCAATGGCACAGACACGTGTGCAGGTCTGATTAATTGTTATGCTCTATGATTCTTCGGAAGTGCCCCAAATCACAGTACGCCACGCCTTAATTGGCCAAAGTGATCACCAATCAGCAAAGCCTGACTGACCGCATCTGCCAAGTTACCACAATCCATGAGATAAATTTTCATCTTCAATTGCTGAACAGTAATCTGATGTAGTGGATCACCTGTCCTTGTAGAATCCACCCAATTTTCATTCTATTGATCCACTCGGCCAGATTAACACCCAGGGGTTGAAGATGGAAATTTATTCCATTATGTGTTTCACACTAATGAAAGAGCACTTGTAACATACAACAGTTCAATATATTAATGGTATATTTTAAAGTACTGGACTGCAGCAGTAATTACAGAAGTGAATTTAACAGTTTAAGAGACCCTGCAGAAATGTTCACCTACCTTGGCAGTTACGCCCATTGGGTGCAAGAGTATAGCCAGTTACTGGACAAGCACACTGGAAGCTGCCAGGAACATTGATGCAGCGATATGAGCAAATATTGCCTCCAGCAGGTAATGCACATTCATCAATGTCTATGGCCAGACGAAAAGAAATATATAGTTAACATAAGCCAATTGTCACATGAGATTACACATGATGCAAAAGAGGAGCTAGCAACAAGGCTGTTTTACCTATTGAGATAAGTTAAAGAGGCATAGCCAACTATTCTAGAGACATTCATCTTTAACTCTGTTTTCTTTTTATTCTTTGCAGTTTTCTCCCTTCTTTATATATTAACCTATACATTACTAAAATATGATTGTTTGGACACCAGCCATCCTCTAGTATCTTGGCTGAGTGATCTAGATGACTGAACTATGGGAGCAATATGGTTAACAACATAAGAAAAAGTCAAGGACAACAAAAAGCCATTTGGTCCATTCATTGCAACCCTCTAACATTTCTGCTTCCCCCCTCCCCGCGTCTAGCATCCAACAACATCTTGAATTGCCCAAGATCTTTGATTCCACTACCATACCTGGTAGATCATTTCAAACTTTAATCATACCTTTTCAAGTAAAGACATTTTTCCAAGATCTGTTTTAAAATTACTTGTGTAAACTGTACAAATGTATGTTTATGACATTCTGTTGCACTAGTTGGACTGATCTTAAAGTAATATCCTGGGTTCACATTGTCTATGCCATTTAGTGTTTTATATACCTCAATGAGGAAGCCACTTAGCCTTCTCTCTGTACCATAGAGTTTAATCCTGTCTCAACTGACAACACACAACAGGAGACAATGAATAATGTTCCCATATGTGAATTTAGTTTCTTTACTCTCTCTCCAGCCCACAAGAACCCGCCGGATCTATTGATTACTGCATTTGAAGTCGTTAAGGAGCTCATTGAGGAACATGCTGAGATTTTGGTGGGGGTGTATGGGCTGCACACTTGGTCAGGGGCAGACAAGGTGCATGCTGGCAGTTACACAGCAGGAAGCCAGTCATGACCGGTCCAACAAATTAGATGAGCCCATAAAAGGGAAAAGAGCTCAGAGGGTGACTTGGCCATTGGCACATAGATACAATCGGGTCAGCGCAGGTTCCGGGGGAGAGTGGTCACTAAGTACTCGGGAAATGCAGGGGGTCATCACCCTCCTGGCATCGTGGGTGCATAAGAGGAGGGAGCAGACTTTCAAACACATTTGGGAGGCCACCTGAGTGCAAGAAGTGCAGCTGCTGACAATGGGAGCATGACTTTCAGATTTTGGGTCCAGTTGCAATGAGCAGCAACATCCTCTGCAAGAAAGGCAAAGTCCCGGGCATGAGGAGGGCAGAGGAGAGGGACAAGGGGCAGGAAGGCAACAGAGGCCATACCCTCAACATAGGTTGTACCACCAAAGACGGAGCTACCTGGACATGTCAGAGAACCAGTGCTGCAGGAGACTGCAACTCTCCAGGCAGATGGTCACTGAGATTTGTGTCCTTGTCGCCGAAGACCTCACACCTTGCAGCAAGCTCGGCATGCCCTGGCAGTAGCTGTGGCCTTGAGCTTCTTTGCCTCTGGCTCCGTCCAAGGATCAGCAGTGGACCTTGATGGTGTCTTGCACGTGGCAGCACACCATTGCCTCTCACAGGTCACTGATGCTTTATTTGCGAAAGCTGGACAGTACATTCAATTCCAGACAGATGGGGCCTCACAAGTGCAAAGGACAGTAAGTTTCACCTCCATCACTGGATTCCCTCAGGTGCAGGGCGTCATTGACTGCATGTGGCCATTAAGGCACCAAGTGACCGATCAGTGAGATTCATCAATAGGAAGGGCTTCCATTCCCTCAATGTTCAGCTGCTGTGCGACTACAACAAAAGCTTCCTGCATGTGTGCACTCACTTTCCTGGCAGCTGCCATGACTCCTTCATCCTTCAGCAGTCCAAACTGTCGCAGCTCTTCATTCCATCCCTCAAACTATGTGGTTGGATTCTAGGGGACAAAGGATATCCCTTGAAGAGATGGCTACTCACCCCACTACGTGAACCCAAGACAGAGGCACAGAGATGCTACAATTGAAGCCATCTTCTCACTAGGTCCACCATGGAGCAGGCTATCGGGCTTCTGAAGATGGAGTTTCGGTGCCTGGATCAGTCAGGTGGGCCCTGCAGTATACTCCTGCAAGGGTCTCGTGCATTGTGGTAGTCAGCTACATTCTCCATAACATAGCCCTCCAGAGAGTGAGGATGAGACCCTAGAAGACACAGCTCATCACAGGAAGAGGAAGAGAAGGAGGAAGATGCAGAACACAGCCCAGGAGGGCGGCATGGTATGGAACTCACTTTGAAGTGCCCACAAGAACCCTTCCGTTGAAGATGCAGCCTGGAACGGCTCAACTCTTACTGCCAATAAGAGGTTTCACTGTCACCGTTCATGGACCCTTGTTCCCCTTCACCACTTCATCCCTTTTTTCCTGTCCTGCCATAAATAAAACGAGACTGACACATCTGGCTTCGCGTGTCCATATTTACATGGTGCTTAAAAAGACAAAAAATGCACAGTTACAGGTGATAGACATACCAGTGACCCCACTCAGTTCTCTGCCCGACACGGTGGCCTCCACTCCCGACCATGACCAAATGGTTCTTCCCTTCTGACATCGGATAAGTGGAGGCAGCTTGCTCACTTGTCTCAGCTAGTGGCTGATATGCATTTGTTGGGACGGCAGTGAGAGCACCTCCAGAGACTGCCGCACCAGCGTCATTGCAGGGGCAGCATCTATCAGTGGGCCCTGCTGAATAGATGCTCCCTCAGTCAGAGGGGTCAAAGAAGCCGCTGATGATGAAGATGCCCCGTGAGGGGTGGCACCCTCATCGTCCTCGGTGACTGCCTCAGTTCTTAGCTGGTGCTCTGGATGGCTGGAGGGGAACACCAGTTGGGGCACAACTGGCATCTCCTCCAAACATCACTGCACCATCAGCACCACTGACCGGTCAAGACTACATAATGTGGAATGCATCCTGTGAATGTCAGTGCACAGTTCCGTCATGCACTCCAAGTGCTGCCACATATGGCACGCCATGGAGGAGCTTATGTGCTCAAAGCCCTGAGCCATGATGGCACACATGAGTTGAATGGACATGTGGAAACACATCTTTTACTGCTAATCCAAGTAGAGTCATCTTGACTGTGACTCCTGAGACCCTGCATCTGTGCCCAGTGGAGCAGGGCTGTGGCTGTCCTCCATCCTCCTGCACACTTGTGACATCCTCATCACCCAGTGCCACCCTATCTACTCGTGTGCAAGGACCAATCGAAGTGAGTGTATCTGCGCAGGTGGAGGGTGCACTTGTAGGGTGTGACGGTGATTGGTCTGGCAGCACTTGGCCCAGTGATGATGCAGGAATTGGTCTTTGTGCCTTGATGTCCAGACCTGTGGGAAACACAAGAAGAGATTATGAGGACTAGCTTTTTAGAGCAGAAACCTCTGCAGTGGTGTGGCTTCCCAATGCAGCTGAGTCTTCGGCATGCTGTCGGACAGGCGGGTTGCAATACACCCACATAATCTACGCGTTCTACTTTCTATTCACCCTCTCCACCAGGTATACACATCTCACCTTCTCCGACTTCCTTGTAGTCAATGACCCTGGCGATCTCCATGGCTCCCTTTTCCATTGTGGGTTTGATGTTTAGGAAGGGAACCCCTCCGCCTGCCCGGGCCCTTTTGCGGGCAATATGTGTCTGTTTCTCCTGCAAGGCCAAAAAAGAGAGATAAGGCACTCCTGGTCTCTATGGTCAATGCCAATGGCTCATATACATAATAGGCTGCATGTATCTGTGCTGGCAGCTACTCAGCAGCACTATGGCTCTGAGCCTTGCTGAGGGCTCATTCAGACTCCTCCCATGTTCAGGCTCCTCAGCTGGAGTGTCTGATGGAGGTTGCATACCCAGAGGTATGTCCTGAAGATTTGGCATTCCACTCAATTTGCCAGAGCAAATAAAGTCATTGAACCTCTTCCTGCACTGGACACAGTTTCTGTGGACCACATTCCGTCTACTCGCTGTCTCCGCCACCTTGAGCCAGGACTGCTTGGTCGAGGAGGGTGGCCTTCTCCTGCCACCCTCCGGGAAGAGGGCATCCCTCCTCTCCCTCACTGCCTTGAGGAGGACCTCCAGTCTGGCATCTGCAATGCGAGGGGCAGCCCTGCCCTGGGTCCCACCCTTCTGCCTCTCCTGCTCCATCAGTAACAGAAAATGATTCAGTGAAACAACAGGCACAGTAATGGCTGCCATGGTCGGTTTAAATCGGGCCTGCTCTCTTTCTGTCCCACCTCTGTTCCCATCCCCACAGTCACTAATTGGCCTGTCCAACCCGCCCTCCAACCAATTAACAGTCCGCCCCCATGAAAATCCGAGGTTGTGACCTCTCCCGCCCAGGAGTGTGATTGGGAGCCAGGAACAGTCCCAACATCCGTTTCCCATCCCAGGAAGGAAAATCCTCCCCCAGGAAACTCAGCACAGTGAAACCAGGAAACTATATTTCAATTCCACGCCATACAGTAGAGTTAACAATATATCCTGCCAGGCAGCTCAGGAGAGAACTTTCAGCACAGTTTTATTGCAGCTGCTTTACTGCAGTGTAAGAAGAAAGTTGAGTGTATATAGTTTCGTAGTCAAGTGTTTGTGACCTCTGAGGGTCTCTGTGCTGACAGCCAATAATTGGCTCACTTCAGCAAAGAGGTGGAGGGAGAATTCTCATTTGTTCACGTTGTCTTTTAGGAAGAGAATGGAAAGCAAGGTGACTATTTTTGCTTGATGTGGCAACAATAATAACAACAAGATTAATGTGCAGCCAGAGGCAAATGTAACAAGAACAGATGCGTTGCAAGTTTTATCCTGGAGTGTGACCAACAAGAAAGTCAATATATCCTTCTACATGCTTCAGCAAATGCTGGTTGGTTCTGAGTTTGGAGGACACCTCTGATACAAATGTCAGTGTTGTTTGTCCCTGTTCCAGATTGCTACTTCTGCTGTCCAACGAGTTCCACTCTCCCTGCCAACACACCTTATCACTCACATGGCTGCCAACTGAGTTTGATCTGCAATGTATGCTGAGTTACCATCAGCTGAGCTTAATATTCTTAAACTAAAGGAGAGGAAGAGCAACAGTGAGAGATGTCAAATGACAGTTGGTCAGACTTACCAGTGGCTCCCTCCACAGTTGAATATCCTTCCCCACTCTCGCAGTGTGGTACTGGAGGATAACTGGTAGCTCAGGAACCATGCCCCAGGCTAATACAGTGGTTTGAGATAACAACGGGGGTAAAAGAAGAGAACTGGAGCTAAAAAAAATCCCCTCTCCACAGAGAGCAGAATGGAATAACCAAGCTATCATATCCAACTCTGGAGCTCCAGAGAATGACATGAGATATTGAGCATCAACCTTACAATTTGATTTCCTTTATCAGCCTTGTAATTTATTTTCAGGTGTCCATTATTATCTATAATTTTCTCCAGCTGAATCATTCACAATATTGCACTTAAATATCTAGTTCTCTAGTTGCACAAAAATACAGGAGAGGGGAGGGGCCAGAAAAGCTAATGAATAGCTGAATCTATCCGTCTCTTTTTTCCTTTATTTATCTCCTGAGTAAAACAACTGCACTTTCAGAATTTGAATTCAGTTTAAAAAGAAACTGGAAATAAAAAAATCAGTAAAAATGGCCATGAAGCTTTTGGATTGTGTAAAAAGGCCAATTTGTTCATTCAAGTCCTTTAGCGAGGGAAGCCTGGCATCCTTACCCAGTTTGGTCTATAAATGTGAATCCGGTATCACACTAATGTTGTTCACTCTTAAGTGCCCTCTGAAGTGGCCTAGCAAGCCACTCAGTTGCAAGAAGGCCCGACACCTTTTCAATGTGACTAAGGTTAGGCAATAAATGCTGGCCTTTCCAGCAGTGCCCACATCTTGAGTATGAATAAAAAATAAACCATATACCTACCATTATATTATTGACCAGGCAACTCTGAACTCTAACGCCAGCATGAACTGTGCACTGAACCCAGCACAGAAATAGATAGCTCTCTCGTGAGGGCAGGTCTGTGCAGGTCCCTGTTCCAGATTGCTACTTCTGCTGACCAACAAGTTCCACTCTCCCTGTCAACACACCTTATCACTCACAAAGGCTGCCAACGGCAGCCAACACTGACATTGTGCTAAGTCTCTGCCTCGTTTCAATGCAACCTCCACCCGCCAGCCCAGCTACCTTTTGTAATATCTGGGTGTGATGTGAAAATATCAGGCTTCCCTCCTGACACATTCTGCCTCCATTTTGCCATTCCTCCCACTTCCCAGCCCGTTTTTTTTTTAGAGATACAGCACTGAAACAGGCCCTTCGGCCCACCGAGTCTGTGCCGAGCATCAACCACCCATTTATACTAATCCTACACTAATCCCATATTCCTACCACATCCCCACCTGTTCCTATATTCCCCTACCACCTACCTATACTAGGGGCAATTTTATAATGGCCAATTTACCTATCAACCTGCAAGTCTTTTGGCTTGTGGGGGGCTGGTAGAATTCAGCCCATTATATTAAAACAGGAAGCTGGGTTTAATCCTTATTTTTAAGTTTTTTTTCCATCCTGGTGTTTGCCTGCTCTATGGCCATTTCCCCATCTGAGCACAAAGAGGAAACGATTTGCTCACAATTTACATGTCAACTGCTTAAGGATGGACTGGCTTTTCCAAGCTCTGAGAATATCTCTGTCACTATCATTTACCTCCTAGCAGCCAACTAAAAGACTTGAAAACATTACACTGCACAGAGTGACTGAGCAAATAGTTGGAGCTGCGGGCTGACAAGTCCCAGGGTCCTAATGGACATTATCTATGGATCTTAAAAGAAGTGGTTAGTGAGATAGTTCATGCATTGGTTTTAATTTTTCAAAATTCCCTAGATTCGAGGAAGGTTCCATTAGATTGGAAAATAGTGAATGTAACTCCTTTATTCAAAAAGGGAGACAGAAAGCAGGAAACTACAGTCCAGTTTGCTTAGCACCCATCATAGGGAAAATGTTAGAAGCTATTATTAAAGACATTATAGCAGGGCACTTAGAAAAATTCAAGGTAATCAGGTGAAAGGGAAATCATGTTTAACCAATTTATTGGAGTTCTTTGAAGAAGTAACATGTGCTGTGGACAAAGGGGAGCCCGTTGATGTACTGTACTTGGATTTCCAGAAGACAATTGACAAGATGCCACATAAAAGGTTATTGTGCAGAATAGGAGCTCATGGTGTAGCGGGTAACGTATTAGCATGGATAGAAGATTGGCTAGCTGGCTGGCTGAAAACAGAGAGTATGCATAAATGGGTCATTTTCTGATTGGCAGGATGTGATGAGTGGAGTCCCGCAGGGTTCTGTGCTGGGGCCTCAGCTTTTTACAATTTATATCAATAACTTAGATGAGGGGAGCGATGGCATGGTTGCTAAATTTGCAGATGACACAAAGATAGTTAGGAAAGAAGAGGACATAGGAGGTTGCAGACCGATATAGTTAGGTTCAGTGAGTGGCAAAAATCTGGCAGATGGAGTACAATGTGGGAAAATGTGATGTTGTTCACTTTGGCAGGAAGAATAAAAAAGCAGAGTATTACTTAAACAGAGAATGACTGTAGAATTCCGAAGTGCAGAGGGATCTAGATGTTCTAGTGCATGAGTCACAAAAAGTTAGTATACAGGTACAGCAAGTAGTAAAGAAAGCAAATGGAATGCTATCCTTTATTACGAGAGGAATTGAAAATAAAAGTAAGGATGTTATGCTTCAGTTATACAGAGCATTGGTGAGACCACATCTCAAACACTGTGTGCAGTTTTGGTCTCCTTATTTAGGGAAGGATGTGAATACGTTGGAGGTGGTTCAGAGGAGGTTTACTATATTGATACCTGGAATGAGCGGGTTGTCTTATGAGGAAAGGTTGGACAGACTGGACTTGTTTTCACTGGAGTTTAGAAGAGTGAGGGGGGACTTGATTGAATTATATAAGATCCTGAACGGTCTTGACAAGGTGGATGTCGAAAGGATGTTTCCTCTTGTGGGTGAGTCCAGAACTAGGGGGCACTGTTTAAAATGAGGGGTCGCCCTTTTAGGACAAAGATGAGGAGAAATGTTTTCTCTCAGAGGATTGTGTGACTTTGGAACTCTCTGCCTCAGAAGGTGGTGGAGCGGGGTCATTGAATATTTTTAAGGTGGAGGTAGATAGATTCTTGTTAGGCAAGGGAATCAAAGATTATCGGGGGTAGATGGGAGTGTGGAATTCGAGACACAAACAGATCAGCCATGATCTTATTGAATGGCGGAGCAGGCTCAAGGGGCCAAATGGCCTACTGCTGCTTCCAATTCGTATGTTTGTATGTATGTTTCCCCTTGTGAGAGAATCCAGAAATCGGGGTCACTGTTTAAAAATAAGGGGTCGTCCATTTAAGACAGAAAGGAGGAGAAATTTTTTCTCTGTCATGAGTCTTTGGAACTCTCTTCCTTAAAAGGCAGTGGAAGCAGAGTCTGAATATTTTTAAGGCAGAGGTGGATAGACTCTTGATAAACAAAGGGGTGAAAGGTTATCAGGGGTAGGCAGGAATGTAGTGTTGAGGTCTACATTGTCCTTTAACCTCTAGGACTAAGAATAGGAGGCAGCCTCAATTGACTTTCTACTGGCTATAAAGGTCTGAAGTGAAATGGGTTAAGGACCACATCAAGTCCTACAGTAAAAACTGCCCTCCGCTTAGCACAAATTGGCAATCACACAAAGATCAGAGACAAGGATGGTTGTTGTGGTGAATGGAAAAACATCACTCTGGTGCAAAGGATTGATTGGTAGTGCTTGATGTAGATACTGGGTAGAAAAAGTAAAAGATTCCCCATTACTGACAACCCTCACCTTGCTAAACATACAAACTAACTTTCAAAATTAATTTAAAAGAAATAATTGGTCAGGGTTTAAGGGCTCTCTGACCATCTGAGTGCGGACGGGAAATTACTTGCTCCCATTTCACATGCTAGCTAGCTAAGGATGTACTGGCTTTTCCAAGCTCTGATAATATCTATGCACCATTGTCAATCCTCTGTGCGATGCAGCTGGCTGCCAGCGAGATTCAGACAGAAATGTAATCATCCGCCTTACCTTCACAGGTTATTCCATCCGCATCACTGAGCTGGTAACCACGGCGGCAGTAACACTGGTATGAGCCAAAGACATTAGCACATTCTTGACTGCACGGACTGACGTCACATTCATTCACATCTAAAAGCACAAAACACAAGATAAAATTCTAGAAGTTAAGGGCAGGCACTAGTTTTACTTTTCTTCTCAGAAATGTTAAGTAGGTTAAATGTAATAAATGATTCACACGAGGCTGGCGTAGTTTCTATGTGTCCAGGTATGGTCTCAGCAGCTACACCTATATGCCTTAAACTGGATCTGTGGTTGTGTCGGCCTATCAATCACAACAGAGAAAGGGGTGACTGAGAGTAAGAGTAAGACAGCCCCTTGTTATGAAAAGGGAAGTTTCAGGTTGGTCTGATGATAAGGAGGTGGTATTTGCGATTCCAGAATATTCTTGTGATTGACAAGTGGTATTTGGGATTGTAGGTTACTAATAGAATGAAGAAAGTGATATTTAAGATTGTCAGTTATTATTATGATAAAGGAATTTAAACTATCTGAAATCTCAATTTTTGTTGCAGATGATAGAGGTGTATTTGGGATCATGGGATCACAGGTTGTTCTGCTGATCAAAAAGAGAGACATGTAACCATCTTTTATAATCAGTGAGTAATTTAATAAACTATATCGAGTACCTTCACAGTTTCTCCCATCAGGTGAGAGTTTAAAGCCTTTGCTGCAGCTGCAATAGTAGGAACCTGGAGTGTTCTCACAATTGTGAGCACAGAGGCGCCCAGGATAACGCCTGCATTCATTTTCATCTGAGACAGAAGTAGAAACAAAAACTTAGAAAGGAAACAATAAATTCATGAAACTGCAATAAACAGCAACTAGTCATGCTTAATGCATGGAGGCGAAGCAGGAGACAACTATACTGAAATTATTAACAGAGAAGCAAACACAGTGGAGGCCCCCACTACCTGCTGACATTGAAGTTCCTGGATGGCAAATTGCCATCTCACAAGCAACTCCAGCAGTCTGTCAGCAACAGTAGCAAATGGATGTGATAGTGAATAGTGCCAGGAGAGGCAGCCTCACAGTTTGGGGAGGGAGCCACTACCTCAGTAAAGTCTTTTAGGGAGCAAGAGTGGGGGGAAAATGAAAAAAAGACTTCAAAAGTTAATTGAAAACATCAATTACCATGGACAACATGGGTTATTTAAACAAGGCCTAGGTCTAACATGAGACACACAAGCTGACAGAGGAACTGGATTGATGAAAAAGATTTTTGGAAAACCGTCCCTCTGATTTGTTTATAAATATATGTGATGCAAAAACTTCACATTCTGGCTGTTCCGTCATGTCAAGAAAAAGTTGCCTGAACAGCAAGAGAAAACGCCTTTGGATGTATTGTGTCACTTTTATCACATGATACACATGAGCTACAAGAGAGGGGATGATTCCTGCAAACAATCCTATACATATGCTTTTTATATCACTCGCTCTTTTCAACTGCTCTACGAGGAACTTCATCCTAGTGAAGTATATCATTCATAAGGTCCACTGAGTATACCGATACACACCATGTACATTCCAGTAAAGGCCTGCTACCCGACCCGAACCCAACGGGACCCGACGACATGTGTCGGGTTCGGGTCGGGTCGGGTTGCACTTCCAGGTCCGGCATTCGGGCTCGGTTCGGGTCGGGCCAGATTGGACGTGCTCTATCACCACCTCAGGTAAGTGACTTTAATGTTAATTTACTTTTTGGACTTTAAAGGTGGTTTTGTTACAGTTATTTTAAGCTTGTGCAGATAAGGAACAAAGTGAAAAACGGAAGGTAAGTTAACTGATGGTTGGGTCGGGTCGGGTCGGGTCGGGCGCGGGAAAAATGGAAGGACTGGGGCCGGGTCGGGCTCGGGGTCAGATGGGGTTCTGTCGGGCTCGGGTCGGGTCTCATTTGCAGACCCGAGCAGGCCTTTACGTTCCGGTGCTATAGCTATGACACTGTCACTCTACGTTCTTGCAGTTTTATGTTGCAATCTGCTGACACTTTCTCACACTTCATTGGATTTTAGATTATGATTAGATTAGAGATACAGCACTGAAACAGGCCCTTCGGCCCACCGAGTCTGTGCCGACCATCAACCACCCATTTATACTAATCCTACACTAATCCCATATTCCTACCAAACATCCCCACCTGACCCTATATTTCCCTACCACCTACCTATACTAGTGACAATTTATAATGGCCAACTTACCTACCAACCTGCAAGTCTTTGGCTTGTGGGAGGAAACCGGAGCACCCGGAGAAAACCCACGCAGACACAGGGAGAACTTGCAAACTCCACACAGGCAGTACCCAGAATCGAACCCGGGTCCCTGCAACTGTGAGGCTGCAGTGCTAACCACTGCGCCACTGTGAATTAAAAATCAAACAGGGTGAAGAAAGAGTTTAATGGAGCAGTACTTCATAAAAAAGGGTTTGACAAAGATTTTCTGTTTGCTGCAAGATAACCTAGAAGAGCCATTTTGCTATCTGTTACTCAGTGATAGCACTAAGATCTCTGAGTCAGAAGGTTGTGGATTCAATTCCCTGTCCAGCACAAAATCCAGGCCAACGCTCCAGTGCAATACCAAGGGAGTGCTGCACTATGAGAGGTGCTGTCTTTTAGATGAGATGTTAAAGCAAGGCCCCATTTGCCCTCTCAGGTGGTTGTAAAATATCCCATGGCACTATTCAAACCAGACCAGGAGAATTCTCCCAGTGTCCTGGCCAATATTTATCCCACAAATAAACCTCAAAATAAACAGATTATCTGATCATTGCCACATTGCTCTTTGTAGGACTTTGCTGTGCACAAATTGGCTGCTGTACTTCCTACATTACAAAAGTGACTACACGTCAAAAAAGTACTTCATTGGCTTTGGGATGCCTGACATCATGGAAGGTGCTTTATAAATGCAAATTTTTTCTTTCCAGGGTGAAATGATGTGCCAAGGAAATCATTTGTTGCCATGCTTAAAAATAGCACCAGGTTTGCACAAACATTTTTTCATAAGTATGAAAATTAAATAGATGTATTCCTCAACCTTTTTGGCCCTTCAACACATTCCACCATGTCCACATGGCCATCCTTTCAGGTGCTACTCTTCCCCCTTCTGTTGCTATTTTGCCCTTCAGTCAGGATCACTGATTCACTCACTGCCACAGTGTGGTTAGATGACAGGAATGGTCTCACGAATTTTTCTCATCTTCTGAAATCCCATCATGCAACAAAGCAATAAGCATTAATAGAGTAAAAGCAAAATACTGCGGATGCTCTGAAATAAAAACAAGAAATGCTGGAAATACTCAGCTGGTCTGGCAGCATCTGTGGAGAGAGAAGCAGAGTTAATGTTTCAGGTCACTGACCCGAAACGTTAACTCTGCTTCTCTCTCCACAGATGCTGCCAGACCTGTTGAGTATTTCAAGCATTAATGGAGAATGTTCTGGCAGCCAGGCCAAGAAACACTGAAACATACCCATGGTTCCTATCTCAACTTGTGGTTCTCACCCACGACTCTGAATAGGAGTCCAACTACCAGGCAAATAGTATTTCATTTGTAAAATCACTGAATTATAGCCTTTGTTGGCCATGCAGTAAATCCCACTTACCAATGCACGTCCTTGAAATGCTGTCAAAGTAGTATCCAAACTTGCATTCGCAGCGAAAACTGCCAGGAAAATTCTTGCAGGCATGTCCTTCGCCACAGGGATTTTGGAAACCTTCACATTCATCAATATCTGCATGGAGAACAACAAACAGGGAAAGCTTGAAATTATAAAAGACAAATGAGAAGTTACCATTTGTGAAGCTTTTTTTGACAAGCTACACATAGTAGCAAAAATATACACAGTTTGGCCTAATTTCTTGTTTTTAATGCTACCAGACCAGAGCTATGCATGGTGGGAGCAGGTTTGAAGAGTTCAGCCACCAGCTCCAATATTTTACACACCCAATAAGTGCTCCTACCACAAGAAATTCTGTATCGGGAGCACTAATGATAAAAATTTGCCCTCATATATCTAATACAGATATTACAAAATTCCAGCCAATGTTTCAATTACATGCACCCAAATTTTTTTACAAGTCTCAATTTTACCAGTTACTGTAGAATCCTAATCTACACAGCAGGTCAGAAAAGGCAAGCAAGATTCGGGCCAAGAAAGTAATACTCAGTGCTTGCAACACTGGCGTGCACCAGCTGTAAGTTTGTTGCGCAAAATGCGATGGAGCAGCACACCTGGCACTGGAAGTCTGTGCTCTAGGCTCATGAAGGCCTCAAAATGCAAATTAGATCCTTGCTCCATAATGTGGTCTTAGTGCGTAAACAGCACTGTTGGAGCTCAATGCCAATATAAGTCAGACTTGGGATGAATAGCTCACACAGCCATTTTATGATCCTGTTTCTTGAAAGGTTCCTCTTGGGAGTTCCATGATGACCGTGTGATTTCATTGTTTATTTTGTAATGTCCTTGAGTTTTACAATGGCTGCATTTCACTCTTTCTTAAATCTGTCAACTGTGGGATGTTAAACACTCCTTAAAACCCACCTTTTCAACCAAACTTTTGGCCATCTCTCCTATTATCTCCTTTTGCGACTTAGTGTCATACTTTGTTTAATAATACTCCCGTGAAGGGCCTTGGACGTTTTATTATGTAATGCAATCAGGCAGAGTCAATATGGTTTTCTGAAAGGGAAATCGTGTTTAAAAAATTTAGAGTTCTTTGAGGATGTAACAAGCAGGATGGATAAAGGGGAACCAGTAGATGTACTGTATTTGGACTTCCAAAAAACATTCAAGAAGGTGCCACACAAAAGGCAAGCTAAGAGCTCATGGTGTTGGGGGTAATATATTAGCATGGATAGAGGATTGGCTAACTAACAGGAAACAGAAATTCAGGATAAATGGGACATTTTCAGATTAGCGAACTGTAACTAATGGAGTGCCACAGGGATCAGTGCTGGGCCTCAACTACTTATGCTCTATATTAATGACTTGGATGAAGGAACCAAGTGTATTGTAGCCAAATTTGCAGATGATACAAAGATAGATAGGAAAGCAAGTTGTTAGGAGGACACAAAGTGTCTGCAAAGAGATATAGATAGTTTAAATGAGTTGGCAAAAATTTGGCAGATGGGGTAAAATGTGGGAAAGTGTGAAGTTGTCCACTTTGGCAGGAAGGATAAAAAAGCAGAATACTATTTCCATGGAGAGACTGCAGAATGCTGCAGTATCTTCACCCATAGGCTTAAGCAATCAAGCACAGTGAATACAGATCAATGGACAGACTAGTACAATCAAACCCAGATCAATCAAACACCACACAGAGGGATCTGGGTTTTCTTGTACATGAATCACAACATGTTAGCATGCAGGTACAGCAGGTAATTAAGAAGGTACATGGAATGTTGGCATTTATTGCAAGGGGGATGGAGTATGAAAGTAGGGAAGTCTTGCTGCAACTGTACAGGGGATTGGTGAGATCACACCTAGAGTACTGTGTAAAGTTTTGGTTAAAAAGGAGGGATTAATTAAGGAGGGATATACTTGCATTGGAAGCATTTCAGAGAAGGTTCACTAGACTGATTCCAGAGATGAAGGGGTTATCTTATGAGGAAAGGTTGAGCAGGTTGGGCCTATACTCATTGGAGTTTAGAAGAATGAGAGGTGATCATATTGAAACATGTAAGATTTTGAGGGAGCTTGACAGGATAGATGCTGAGAGGATGTTTCATTGCTTGCTACATTTTACACATTCCTGTGTAGCAGCCTTGACATAGAGAAGGCTGGAGAAGACAGGAATCTGCAGCTAGTGGCAGAACACACCCACAATCTGCAGACTGAAGACATTGTCATGGACAGGTGGGAGGTGGTGTGGGTGACTTCCACTTTTCACCTCTCAACTGACCGCAGATAGCGTTTTAAAAATAGTGTTTTAGTTGCTGAGTGTTTTAGGGGTCAAATAAATAGACAAATGCCAGGTTTTCTCATAGATTAAAAAAGAAAGATAAATATTTATTTTACGCAATAACTGAAAAATGTTCGTGACCTCACTCACTCAAGCATTCACACACACACACACACACACACACACACCCGCAAAAGATCGAGAGTAGAGTGGTAGCATGCAGTTAGAGTCCAATTGCGGTAAAAGAGTTTGTTGTTTTACAAAAACCTTTGGAAGCTTTCAATGGTGCAGGCCTGAAAGTTCTTTGTCTTGAAAAGGATGAAGCATTGCAGGCTCCTTGTGGTTAAGCCTTAATCCAAAGACAATGGGGGAAAATCCTGGGTGACCTTTGCAGGTGGGGGAGTTCCAAAAGTCACCTTGCAATTTCTCTGCTGCTGTAGTACAAAGATGTTGTCAGCAGGGCTCCTGCTTTTCTGGAACTGTCTCACAGCTGTTCTGGCTGGATAAGAGCTTCTCTGGCTGCTCTGCTGTTCTGCACTTCTCTCTCCAGAGAGATACCTTTTAAGGTAGAAACTTGTCAGGTTGGGGTGTCGATCAGATAACTAAGGGCTCTCTCCCTGGGGTGATTCATACAATGTTCCAGGATATTGGAACCATTGTTCCCTGACGGCATCTGAATTTGGTCCATTCTGATGAATAGGTGCTCTTCACACTCATTCTGGTGACCTTGGCCATGGAAACAGGCTGTCTGCAAAAACTTTTGTTAGTTAATTCCTGTAGATAATAGTCATCAATTAGTAATGGGCTCCTTTTAATTTCAATGGGTTCTCCCCAAAGCTAATTCAGACGTGGTTAACAAGTTTCATCTTCAGCAGACAAACATATATATTTTCAATGCAGGAGGGGAAGGATGTATCACCTGACCTCTTCTTCCTTTTTGTTGGATAGTCAAGTGCCACAATTTTTTACTTTTTCATTTCATAATTTCTCCAGTTCATTGTTTATTTCATCACGGCTCCTTCCGAGTGTGGCAACATATTTATAAAAGAACCACAATCAGCAAGAGTCATAAGATAGGGTACAACTGATGACACATTAAATTAAGTGGCCAAAACATCCAAGACACAACAACCATCTGAACATGTCCAATACCCTTGCCAAATACAAAAGCATTTCCCCTGATCTACTATAATCTGTCTAACACCAAAAGAACTGCTGTATATATTGTAATCACAGTTATCCCAACTTTTATTAAGTCTGAAACTGTGTGGTGCATGTGTTTTCAGTGTGTTCTGCCTCTTACTTCCTCTTGGTGAACCTGTATGGTGTGTTTTTGACTTTCTGTAATTACTGCTGTCTATTACAGCCGTATGGTTATCGCCTGCAGATGGATAAAAAATTGGCATATTTTGGAATAAGGAAGGTAACAGAAATTGTGTGTCTAACTGCACAGCCCAGATTAGAGTTTATGTAAGTTTCTGAACATGCAGCATGCATATGTGGGACATGGATAAATGCATCGGCTTTGCAGCAGTACAGAAAGGGAAGCAAAAACTTGGAAAAGTCTGCATATTTGGGAAGTCAGGAACAGCTGCCCAGGTGCTGGTTAGTTCCCTCCTGTGATACTGTACCAAACTTACAATGAAGTTTTATGAGTTTGCAATCCACAGCAACATTGCAAAATCAGGTGAAGTGCCAACAAACACTCACCTAGGGCAACTTTTCAGAGACTTGTAAATGGTTGTGTATCTGCTCCCACAACCTCTAGACAAGTGAAGCAGCATTGACCTTCTCTGCCATCTCCATCTAAGCCACCTTTGAGCTGATGTTCACAGCAAGATGCTGCTCACCATCAAAAATGACCACGTCCAGCCAATACTTTCTACAGCATGACTTCCAAAATTATATCTTTAAAGAGTATCATTCCACCTTGACCTTTTGCATCATTTCTCTCCCTTAGTCATAGTACGGTTTTAAGACAGCCTGCAGCACTATAAGAGGTGCTGGCACCATGTGTCCCATTTTATCAATTTGCTTCATTAAGCACTAACTAAATCTGTTGTTGTTGAACCACAATGACAACAATGATGATGACAGCATGAACAACGACAAACACTTATATAATGTCTTTAACATTAAAAAGTCCCATGGCATTTCACACATAGAAACAGACAATAAGGGATGGTAGCATAGTGGTAATGTTACTGGATTTGTAATCCAGAGGCCTGGACTAATACTCTGCACACTTGATTTCAAATCCCACTGTAGCAGCTTTTAAATTTAATTAATAATGAAGTGCTAATCTCATTAATAATGATCATGCAACTACTGGAGTGTTGTAAAAACACATCTAGTTCAATAATGTCCTTCAGGGGAGGAAATCTACTGGCCTACATGTGAAAAAGTTGAGGAGTTGATGAAAATTATTGTAGCAGAGATATTGGGTTGGATTTTATGGTCCCCCCTGAGGCAGGGCTAGAGGCCAATGGGGTGGGGGTGGGGTAGGTAGGTATGGTGAATCATGGTAGGGGGTAGAGGGTCCGTCACCAAGCGATCTTATCGGGGGCAGGATACGCTAACAATGGCCTTCCCATCCAGAGGCCAATTGAGGCTCTTAAGTGGCCTATTAACGGCCAATAAAGGGCCTCTTGCCTCTGCCACTGGGATCTTACCAGCGGCAGGGGTGACTCCGCTATGAAAGGAGGGCGCCTGTAAAAAGAGGTGCTTTCCCTGGGGGGGGTGGGGGGGTGGCCTTCTCTGTGACTCATGAAGGAATCCCGCCTGAACCACTTCACCATGCACCCCAGGACCCCCCCTCCCCCTGGACTGCACAATCATCCCCTCACCCCACCTCGCCGGAGCCTTCCGGACTGGCCCTGGTGACCCCGTCTCAGCTACCAGTGGTCCAGGGTTCCAGAGCTGGGCCTGGGTCCGAGGCCTCTCCAGTACCGGCGGTGGCCACCACTCCCGGAACTGCTGAGCTGCCGGCCCTCTGATTGGCTAGCAGCTCATGGAGGCGGGATCCCCATCTTTATCCCTGCTTGTAAAACTTTGATGTAAGAAGACCGGCGGATCGTTCCAGGGGAGCAGGAAAAGGCCGAGGCAGGGCTCCCCCCAGCATACTCAGCCTGGCGCTGTGAGTCACACCTCCTGCACAAAATCCAGCCCATTGTTTCAGACGGCTTGGAAAGGAGATAGAGCGATAGTTATGATAGCACAGAAGGAGGCCATTCTGCCCATCGAGTCCATGTCGGGTCTCTGTAGAACAATCTCATCAGTTCCATTCTCCCATTCTATGCCTGTAGCCCTGCAAGTTTATTTCCCTAAAGTGCCTATCCAATTTTCTTTTGAAATCATTGACCTTCTCCACTTCCATCACCCGCATAGGCAGCAAGTTTCAGGTCATTACCACATCTTGTGTGAAAAAGTTCTTTCTCACATCCCCCATGTTTCTCTTGCCCAAAACCTTAAATCTGTGTCCCCGAGTCCTTGTACCATCAACTAATGGGAACAGCTTTTCTTTGTCTACCTTATGTACACCAGACACAATCTGTACTCATCAGTCAGACCTCTTTTGCTCCAAGGAGAACAATCCCAGCTTCTCCAACCTAACCTTGGAGCTAAATTCCCTCATCCCTTCAACTATTCTTGTAAATCTCCTCTGCACCCTCTCACATCCTTCCTAAAGTGTCTTGACCAGAAATGGATGCAATACTCTAGTTGTCGTCTAACCCGAGCTTTATAAAGGTTCAGCATAACTTCCCTGCTTTTGCACTCAATACCTCTATTTATGAAGCCCAAGATCCCATATGCTTTGCTGCTAATTATTTTCTCAACATGTCCTGCCACCTTCAAAGATCCATGCACATGCACCCCCAGGTCTCTCTATCTACACGCTCTTTAGAACTATGCCATTAATTCTATATTGCCTCTCCCTATCCCTTCTGCCAAAATGCATTACCTTACACTTCTCTGTATTATATTCCATCTGCCACTTGTCTGTCCATTCTGCTAGCCTCTCTATGTCCTGTTGCAGTTAATTGGTATCATCCTTACTGTTTGCCACATCTCCAAGTTTGGTATCATTGGAAAATTTCAAAATTTTGTTCTGTATTCCAATATCCAAGTCATTTATATATATATATCAAAAAAGCAGTGGCCCCAGCACTGACCCTTGGGGAACACCACTGCTGATCATCCTCCAGTCTGAAAAACAACCATTTACCACAACTCACTGTTTTCTGTCCTTAATCCAATTTTTTTATCCCAGCTGATACTGACCTTCCTATTCCATGGCCTCAATTTTGTTAATCAGCCTTTGTCAAATGCTTTCTTAAAATCCATATAGACAATATCCACTGCATTCCCTTCATCAACCTTCTCTGTTACTTCATCAAAAAATTCAATTAGATTAGTCAGACACGATCTGTCTTTTCCAAATCCATGCTGGTTATCCTTAATAAACACAAACCTCTCAAAGTGCCTGTTGATTTTTCCCTTATTATTGTTTCGAAAACTTTACCCACCACTGATGTTAAACTGACCAGTGTGTAGTTACTAGGAATGTGCTTACATCCTTTCTTGAACAAGGGTGTCACATTTACCATTCTCCAATCCTCTGGCACCTCAGCCATATCTATGGAAGATTTGAAGATTATGGCAAGCCCTTCTCCTATCTTCACCACCAACCCCCACCCCCCTGACCATCACCCCACCAGCTTCCCTTTGCAACTTGGGATGTAAGCCATCCAGACCAGGTGTCTTATCCACTCTAAGCAGAGCCAGCCTTTCCAGTACATCCTGTCTCAATTTTCACCCCATCCATTACCTCTACCATCTCTGTTTCAACTGATATTTTGTCAGCATCTTCTTCCTTAGAAAACACCAATACAAAGCATTCATTAAGTATTCCAGCCTCACCCTGCGCCCCTAAGTATATATCACCTTTGTCCCGAATAGACCCCACCCCACCTCTCCCTATCCGCTTACTATTTACACGCAAGTAGAAGATTTGTGGGATACCTTTTATGTTAACCTTTTGTGATAAAAATGAGGAGGTGGAAAGATTTAGGGAGGGAGTTGCAGGGTCCAAAGTGGCTGAAGGCTCTGCCAGCATTTTTGAGATGAAGTTAGTGGGTACAGAGTCAGAGGACCATGTGTTGACTGCTCTTTGTGTGAAGAAAAATTTTCCAAAACCAATCTTAAATTTCTCTTTTACTAGCCAATTCCTTTGCCAAATTCTCAAAGCGTAGCTTGAAGTAATTTTTTGAATCTAACTTTTCCATGCTGCTAACTATCAAATATCTGTATAAAAGCACCTCTCAACAACTTCCTTTCAAAAGTGAAAAACCCAACTTTTTCCATCTTCTCCTCATTCCTCAATCTTCTTGACGATAGGAATTAGCGTTAAGAGTTCTGGCACACACTTACTGACGAGATGTTGGTTCTATCAACCCCATTAACGAACGCTGAAGTTATGAATTATGCAACTCACCCATGCAATGTGATCCATCCGCAGAGAGCCGATAGCCTCGACCACAGTTCACAATGTTGCGCTGACAACTGTATGAACCAATGTTGTTGATGCAGGTGTAGCCAGACTGGCAGGGTAGAGCAGCATAGTTACACTCATTGATGTCTGGAAATGCAAATAAAACAGTTTAATAACAACGCAGCCGGCAGCATCCCGCATTCACTGGCAATCACCATGGGAACAGGTAGAAGGCAGGGTGCAATTTTGACAGCATCTTCTCCAATTAAAACATTAAAAACTTGACAGGTTGTTTCATTTACACATTTACAGTCCAGCGGTTGAACACAATTTCTAGCTTGCAAGCTAGAATTGTTTTGGTAAAGAGAGACAAATTATGAAAGAAGGAAGCTGCCAAACAAGTAGCTTCTATCTTTCAGCAGATGTGATCATATGTAATTTTCAAAAGCATATTAATATTTAAAAAATCAAATATCACTTGGGTCATTTGCCGTCATTGGTGCTATTCAAAGCCATGTCAGGAAGACACTTCAATTAGCCAATTCGATTCACTCCACGTGATATCAAGAAAAGACTGAAGGCACTGGATTCTGCAAAGGCTACTGGCCCTGACAGCATTCCAGCAATAGTACTGAAGACCTGTGCTCCAGAACTTGCCGCGCCCCTAACTAAGCTGTTCAAGCTGCATCTACCCGGCAATGTGGAAAATTGCCCAGGTATGTCCTGTACACAAAAATCCGACCCGGCCAATTATCACTCCATCAGTTGACTCTCAATCATCAGTAAAGTGATGGAAGGTGTCGTCAACAGTACTATCAAGCTGCAATGCTTAGCAGTAACCTGCTCAGTGACGCTCAGTTTGGGTTCCGCCAGGGCCACTCAGCTCCTGACCTCATTACAGCCTTGGTTTAAACATGGACAAAAGAGCTGAACTCAAGAGGTGAGGTGAGAGTGACTACCCTTGACATCAAGGCAGCATTTGATCGTGTATGGCATCAAGGAGCCCTAGCAAAACTGGAGTCAATGGGAATCGGGGGAAAATTCGCCACTGGTTGGAATCGTACCTAGCGCAAGGGAAGATGGTTGTGGTTGCTGGAGATCAATCAGCTCAGTTCCAGGACATCACTGCAGGAGTTCCTCAGAGTAGTGTCCTAGGCCCAACCATCTTCAGCTACTTCATCAATGACCTTCCTTCAATCATAAGGTCAGAAGTGGGGATGTTCGCTGATGATTGCACAATGTTCAGCACCATTTGCGACTCCTCAGATACTGAAGCAGTCCGTGTAGAAATGCAGCAAGACCTGGACAATATCTGGGCTTGGGCTGATAAGTGACAAATAACATATGGGCCACACAAGTGCCAGGCAATGACCATCTCCAACAAGAGAGAATCTAACCATCTCTCTTTGACATTCAATGGCATTACGATTGCTGAATCCCCCTCTATCAACATCCTGGGGGTTACCATTGACCAGAAACTGAACTGGAGTAGCCAAATAAATACCGTGGCTACAAGAGCTGGTCAGTGGCTAGGAATCCTGCAGCGAGTAACTCACCTCCTGACTCCCAAAGCCAGTCCACCATCTACAAGGCACAAGTCAGGAGTATGATGGAATACTCTCCACTTGCCTGGATGTGTGCAGCACTCAAGTAGGTCGACACTATCCAGGACAAAGCAGCCAGCTAGATTGGTACCCCATCCACAGACATTCACTCCCTCAACACACAGTGGCAGCAGTATGTACCATCTACAAGATGCACTGCAGCAACGAACTCAGGCAGCACCTTCCAAATCCACGACCGTTACCACCTAGACGGACAAGGGCAGCAGATGCATGGGAACACCACCACCTGCAAGTTTCCCTCCAAACCACACACCATCCTGACTTGGGACTATATCACTGCTCCTTCACTGTCGCTGGATCAAAATCCTGGAACTCCCTTCCTAACAGCACTGTAGGTGTATCTACCCCACATGGACTGTAGTGGTTCAAGAAGGCAGCTCATCACCACCTTCTCAGGGGAATTAGGGATGGGCAATAAATGCTGGCCTGGCCAATTACACCCACATCCCAGGAAATGAATAATAAAAAAAAAACTTTCTATCTAAATGGCTCTCACAGCAGAAATGTGCCAACAAGCTGTGAAGCAGCAATGGCAGTATCTGAGTTTGTGGCCAAGATTCCCCATTGGTTCAGTTCACATTTCTTGCCTATGCCATCGGGTAACTATTGATTGGAGGTTAGGTATCACTCTCACTGCAATCTGCCTTTTTTTGTTCCAATTGTAGATTATTCCAGAGCTTTTATGCTTCATTTACTTTTCTCACACTGCGCAGTGATCAGGTCTTTGGTGCTAATCATTCCAAACAATATCAGATGGAATGTTTCAGGTAATTTCCCTTCTCTCCTTTGGTGAGCTGGTATTGCATCACAGTAATCCAAACTAGATCATTCAATTCTGAATTGGTGTCATTTCTAACATTTTCTTGTGAAATGTGTGCAGATCAAGTTGAGGGATGTTGCTGCTGTCGACCTAATATTTCGATTTCAGGTGCCCATTGTCAACATCAAACACTCACAGGTAGAATAAAACTCACTCTGCTCTTTTCCAACATTTTTCTCAGCCCTAAACTCAGAAGTGCACTTCATGACATTTTGCTTCCTATACAAGCTGTCTTGTGGCCTGAGTGAAGCTGCCAATTTACCATCAAATTACGGGATATTTTATATATTCACTAGAAACTGGATGGAGACTGCCCAAACTCATTTTACATACAGCCCTGGAGTAGATATTTCATCCCAGGCAGGATTTGAATTGAGGTCCTAAAGGCTGGTATTTATCCCCTACATTGGTGATTTCGTGCCTTCTGTATGTGCTTTCACCTTTCACCACATTACCTAGTTTATGAACAACCAGACTATCTGTTGGATAGATAAACATCTTTGGCCAAACAGACATCCTTTTTCAGCTACTGGGTGATAAGGCATCAATCTATGAGTCCAGAATTTGTTGGGAATATGATGGCAAGCTTAATACACATGTTGTATGGGTGGTAATGACCTGGAACTTGCTGTCTTCAAGGGTGGTGGAAGCAGAGATGATCAATGACTTCAAGAGGACGTTGGATGGCCACCTGAGAGAAATAGATCTGCAGGGCTATGGGGATCGAGCTGGGGAGTGGGACTGACAGCATAGCTCCGTGGAGAGCCGGCATGGACTTAATAGGCCGAATGGCCTCCTTCTGTGCCGCAAATTACTCTATGACTCTATTGTTATTAGTGTGTAAATCACCCAGCAATTTATGGCATGAAAGAGATACAGTATGAGTTACAAATGAGCACAAATTGCTGGATGCCATTAGCTTAATGAAAAGGGAAGTTCGCTGTCACCCTGTCCATGAGTTTAAAGAAATTGCTTCATTTGCACTGTAAAAATGAATTAAAACTTGCTGCAGAAAGCTAGGCTGATACTTAACGAAGCAAGGACCCTTTTAATGAAGAGATTTATATTCCTGCAATGCCACGCAACTTCTCTGGTCCAGAATAGTAACACCTAAAACTGTGGAGTTTCAATCCTATAGATAGTAAATTGTTCCCAACAGGTTCATTTAAAATGTTTAAATTTTGAATATTTTTCTTACTTTATGTCTTTTTTTCTCTCTAATAATCCAATGTTTCTCTCCTCTAGTTCTCTTTCTGTTCTTTCTTTCTAATTTGACTCTAATTCACCCTATTTCCTTCTTTTGTTCCTCTTTCTCTGTCCTTAGATCTCATTATTTAAGGAGAGGGACTGTTGGTTCCGTCATTCATCAAGGTCCCAGATGCCTCACTGACCTCACCATGCTTTTATCGCTTCACACTTCCAGCAAATTGTGGCACAAAGTTTTTCAAGCTGAAGGGTGAGGAGAAAAAGCTAACAAGCGAAGCATGCCACAAGATGCCTCATTCCAACAAATTCTGGGCCACAGTTTCATCAAAATTTGCAACGCCCTTGCTTTGCGTGATGGTATCTGTGGACCTAACCGTCCCCACAGTGTTTTCATAAACAGCACTGCTTTTTGGGTCAATATGGTGCCTGTAATGTGTCTTTGCCTGAAATCAAGGCTGCGAGCAAAGTGTTCAAATTTATTGCTGCTGAAAGGCAGGCAATCAACCATTTTCACTTCTTGCAGTCAAATGAAAGATGAGAGCCTTGTGCCCAATGGTGCACTACCTGTGCTTGCTGGTGTAGGTTCAACAGTCTGTGCTGCAGGGAATTGAAGCGATTCATCAACTACAACTGATAGATTGTTCCAGGAGGAAAAGCTCCACAAAAAGCTAATGCCATCCTTTCTCACAGTTCTTCAGGCAATTCTGACATCTGCAGTGGTTGATGCTTATTGTCAGAAAGTATAGCTTGGCAAAGGATGCAGGTACCCATCTGATTTTCAACACATTTCTCTGTTACTAAAATGTGTGGCATCTGTTTGGCTACTGGCACTGAATTAATGACTTGGATCAACACTGGCTCAGATGCTGTCTGATAGATTAGCAGTGAGACCCTTTCAGTATGCGGCACACTTCCCTTCTGTCGTTGACTCAGCAGTGGCAGTGAATTGTTCTATAACTAGTCCACATGGAGTGATTTTAAAAGCTTTTTGCTTCAGTTTGTTACATTCATTTACTGAAGAAGCAGTTTCCCTCCCCCTATGTCAATCATTCCTTTCACAGGGAGCAGACAACGTGCCAACTTTGGCTACCAGCTGTCCACAATAAGTTGTAGAACATCACAAACACATTAATCATTCGTGCTGGATGAATTTAGATCTGTGCAGCTGGTTAATCAGTAGTACCTTGCTTACAATTCCTTGGAGAATTTTCCTGCATTCTGTCCTGCAGTGCCATCTTCTGCTTCAAAATTAAATCACATGCAGTGGATTTGTTTGCTGCACTCTGGCAGGACAGGACACTTTTGTGTCGATAATTACCTGTACGGTTGTAATATGTACTACCTGTACATGCTATTTTCTCTTGCAACATCCTTTGGTGTGTGCAGGTTTTTTTGGGCATGATCTACAGTGGCGTAGTGGTTAGCACCGCAGCCTCACAGCTCCAGCGACCCTGGTTCAATTCTGGGTACTGCCTGTGTGGAGTTTGCAAGTTCTCCCTGTGTCTGCGTGGGTTTTCTCCGGGTGCTCCGGTTTCCTCCCACAAGCCAAAAGACTTGCAGGTTGGTAGGTAAATTGGCCATTATAAATTGTCCCTAGTATAGGTAGGTGGTAGGGAAATATAGGGACAGGTGGGGATGTGGTAGGAATATGGGATTAGTGTAGGATTAGTATAAATGGGTGGTTGATGGTCGGCACAGACTCGGTGGGCCGAAGGGCCTGTTTCAGTGCTGTATCTCTAAACTAAAAATACTGTAACTTTACGGTTATTATAATGTATTTTTGCTTGTTGTATATCTAATAACTGGATTTCCAACAGATTGAATTTTCCATCCATGCCCAGCAGATCTTTCAGGCTCTTGTGCAGGTTCTTCAGTTCCTATCACCTTAGACAAGGGGAGAAACTGATTATTTTCCCTTTTTATCTCTATCTGTATCTGGGAATTTATATCACTGTAAATTATTAAAATCCAAGTTTATCTTATAGCTAAAAATCAGACAGGATTTTTGCTTAGTTATCTTGGGATATTAGCATCGCTGTCAAACCCAGCATTTATTGCCCATCCCTAATTGCCATCAACTAGGTGGTGAGCCACCTTCTTGAATCGCTGTAGTCCATGTGGTGTAGGTACACCCACAGTGATGTTAGGGAGGGAGTTCCAGAATTTTGAAGCAGTGACACTGAAGGAATGCCAATATAGTTCCAAGGCAGTATGGTGTGTGGCTTGAGAGGAACTTGCAGGTGGTGGTGGTCCCATGCGTCCTGCAGTCCTAGTTCTTCTAAGTGCTAGAGACCGCAGGCTTGGAAGATCTAGTCAAAGGAGCCATGGTGAGTTGGTGCAATGTAGCTTGTAAATGGTACACACTGCTGCCACCGAGCACTGGTGGTGAAGGGAGTCAATGTTTAAGGTGGTGGATGGGGTGTCGATCAAGTGGCTGCTTTGTCCTGGCTGGTGTCGAGCTCTTTGAGTGTTGTTGGAGGTGCACTCATTCAGGCAAGTGGAGAGTATTCCATCACACTCCTGACTTGTGCCTTGTAGATGGTGGACTAGCTTTGGGGAGTCAGGAGGCGAGTTACTCGCCACAGAATTCCCAGCCTCTCATCTGCGGTGTAGCCACGGTATTTATATGTCTGGTCAAGTTAAATGTTTGGTCAATGGTGATCTCCAGGATATTGATCGTGGGGGATTCAGCGATGGTAATGCCACTGAATGTCAAGGAGAGATGGTTATATTCCCTGCTGTTGGAGATGGTAATTGCCTGCCACTTGTGTGGCGCAAATTTTACTTGCCACTTATCAACCCAAGCCTGAATGTTGTCCCGGTTTTGCTGCACACGGGCTGCTTCAGTATCTGAGAAGTTGCGAATGGTACTGAACATTGTGCAATTGTCAGCAAACATCCTCACTTCTGCCCTTATGTTGGAGGGAAGTCATTAATGAAGCAGATGAAGATGGTTGGCCTAGGATACTACTCTGAGGAACTCCTGCAGTGATATCCTGGAACTGAGATGATTGACCTCCAACAACCACAACCATCTTCCTTTGTGCTAGGTATGTCAAACCAGTGGAGAGTTTTCCCCCTGATTCCCATTGACTCCAGTTTTGCTAGGGCTCCTTGATGCCACACTCAGTCAAATGCTGCTTTGAGGTCAAAGGCAATCACTCTCACCTCACCTCTGGAGTTCAGCTCTTTTGTCCATGTTTGGACCAAGGCTGTAATGAGGTCAAGAGCTGACTGGCCCTGGCCGAACCCAAACTGAGTGTCAGTGAGTAGGTTAATGCTGAGCAAGTGCCGCTTGATAGCACTGTCAACAACCCCTTCCATCACTTTGCTGATGATCGAGAGTAGACTGATAAGGTGGTAATTGACTGGGTTGGATTTCTCCTGCTTTTTGTGCACAGGACATACCTGGGCAATTTTCCACATTGCCAGGTAGGTGCCAGTGTTGTAGCTGTTCTGGAACAGCTTGGCTAGGGGCACGGCTAAGTTAGGATGACCTAGTTTGCCTTGAGAATGTTGTGAGCCTTCTCCTTGATTCTCTGTAGTCCTCGTGATGATGGTGCTTCCACAATGATATTTGACAGGGATTTCTAAAATGTTGACCCAAGGACAATGAAGGAACAGTAACATATTTATCAAAGCCAGGATGGCGTACAACTTGGAAGTGATGGTCTTCCAATGATGCTGCATGTACATTTGTATTGTCAAGAAAACATACAAATAGTCGTTTGGTCGTACAGAATTTGAGTATTGCTGAAAACAGAGATATTTTGTCGAAGCTTTTCATCTTGCACTCATCAGGACAAATTGCAAGAATACCAATGTAAGGGAAAGTAACATATTTATACTGTATGATAATTTATAATATAATTTATATTTCTACTGTGTTTGCAAAACTCAAAACACAGTGTCCAACATTAGATGCGATTGCACGATTGGACAACATTTGCTAAATAATTCTCACTGCGCTAAGAATTACGTTGACAACTATTTCAAGATTGTTAGTCGGGCTTGCGGTGTGGCGCATTTTGCGTAAAGGCCTGCTACCCGTCCTGAACCCGACGGGACCCAATGACATGTGTCGGGTTCAGGTCGTGTCGGGCCCCTCTTCCGAGTCTGGCTTTCGGACTTGGGTTGGGTTGGGCCGAATCCAGATCGGGCTCAGGTTGGGTCGGGCCGGAGACACACGGTAAGTGCTCTGTTGGTAAGTATTGAAATTAAAACACTTACCTGAGCTGGGAGTCCGGGACAAAACTGAGTCTGCACAGTGAGCAAGTGACGTCACTATGATGTCATCACTCATGCATTGCAGCTTTCTGGAGGTTCTGAGTCGGAAGGTAAGTAAAGGTTGGGTTGAGTCGGGCTCGGGCTCGAGTCGGGTCAGGTTCGGGGCAAAATCAGAGGGACTCGGGCCTGGTCGGGCTCAGGTCCGCTGTGGTTCAGTCGGGTTCGGTTCGGATTCTTTTTCCCGACCTGAGTAGGCCTTTATTTGTGCGTACTGGAAGCTATAGCTATTAATGCATAGGGCCCTGTTCTTTGCAGACAGAAAGAACATGTACACACATTGTGCCTGTTTCAGCTAAACAAAGTAAGTGACAGCCATTCTCTGGTTCATTCCTCAGAGCAATGCCTTGACCAATCAGAGTCAAGCTGCCTGGATTAAATTTCAAACTAAGCTTGGCAGTTAACAGTCAGTCACCATAAACTGGTGCATTCTCCATAGCAACACCTCTACCAATCAGAGTCCACTTTCCAATCAATCAGCACTCTCTTCTCATACAGTATAAATTTGTTGCTTTCCCTTACATTGGTATTCTTGCGAATTGGCCTGATGAGTACAAGACAAAAAGCTTCGACAAAATGTCTCTGTTTTCAGCAATACTCAAAACACTATATGACAAATGAGAAATATTAATTCATTGGTTGGAAACTTGCATTAAACTTTTCACAGAAAAATCCTACAGGTAACTTTTTTTTAAAAAAAAGCTGTCAACCAAGATGGCCACCGTAATTTGGATATGAAATACCAGGAGGTCGAATTGGAGACAAATGTTTAACAAGAACCCCAGCCATGACAGTGCTTTAGCTAACTGAGTAGATTATCCAGATCACCCTGGTTAGCAGGACATTCAAAGCCATCTTGAGGCATGCATAAGTGGAGACATCCTTCTGGAGTAAACACTTGACAATACCACCTGAGAGAGGTTTTGGGCTTTTAGACTTTGGACCTCATTAAAAAGGGGGGTTGAAAGAATCATGTGACCATCTCCCCAGGCTGTGTGAAACTGAGAGTTTTGTTACACACAAAAAGACAAGTAGTAACTGAGACTGCAGCAGCAGAGAAGGCTTTGTGCTTCCCTTTCTCTCTTTCCAGAAAACATCAATTTTGAAAACCATCTGTGACTGTGGACCTCCAAGCCTACAGATTGCTACAGAGACCAGGGGAAGAGAGCACCTACAATTCTGCCTCCAAGAAAACCCTGAGCCAAGTGGGCCAACCACAAAGTGCACTTTGACTAGCCAAGACTTCAAGAATACAACTCCAGCCAGAACACCACCAAACCATCCAACCTAAGACTGTGTATTTAACTTCTTTTTACTCTGGACTTTAATACAACCAAAAGATCTATTTTCTATTTTGTAATCTATTTGTGTGTGTGTGTTCCTCGTGTGAATGTGTGTGTAAATATGTAGCAATTTTTAAAATTATTTTTAGATTGGGTTTAGTTTGTTAAGTATAATAAACTTACCTCTGTCTTGTTTAAACTCAGGAAACCCTGTCTGATTGGTTCTTTCATGATCACGTTAAAGGTAAAAGGTAAAACATTCACTGAGGTGGTAAGCACAACCACTGTTTAAAAAGGAATAAGCCCCGTTGCAGTCAAATAATAGGAAGGCAAGAGGGGCGACTGTGACCCTCTCCTCACCTAGCCGTAACAGTATCAAACTGAGAAATGACGGGAATCTGAATTCTTCAGTGTCCATGACCTTTTCTTCCAAATCAGGCATACAACACAAAAGGTTCTTGGATCTTTCTTTGCTTTAAAAAAAAATCAAACTCAGAGTTTGAATGATTGCCAATGTTCCTTCCATCATTTTCCTCCACCTGAACAACTGCACCAAAAGTTTAGCTTACTGTACCAGTCATAAAGCACAGATCATAAAACATGTGACTAAAGTGTACAACTACAACACAGCCTTGCAGCACAGTTCTTGGAGCGACTGTCTCCCTCCTGAACAGTTCTGAGTTATTTGTTACTCAAGCTCACTTGCACTGCAGAGATTGACACCTGACTTTGGCCAGCAGTAAAATATGTGCCTTGCTCTTACAATGAGTTTTAACTATGGATATAGGAAAGGAATAAAAAAGCCTCGTCATCTTGCCTTCATTTAAATGATCCAATAATCAAGGATCATTAAAATAAGAAAGACTTGTATTTACATAGCGCCTTTAACAGACATCCCAAAGTGCTTTACAGGCAATGAAGTACTTTTGAAGTGTAATCATTGTTGTAGTGTGGGAAACATGGGTAAACCGGACAGTAAGCTTTGTAACTGTCTGCAACCTAGATAGTTTCATACTCGGTATATCAGATTCCTCAGTAGTGTACACTTCACACGGAAACATTAAAAAAATCGAATGAGAAAAGGCGTCTGGAGCTATCAACCAAGTAGGCCACATATAGTTCCCATAGTTAGGAATTTTTCACCAATGTTCTTAATCTCTGATTTCATGATTGAGGCAAAATTTGTGCCAGGAATGTCTAGCTGCCAATTCAAAGCTACACACACACTGTACTGAGATGACTGCACTCAATTTTATGGGGTCAGCTCATTTGAATGATTACCATTGTTGTATGTTTGTTTGGAACGCTGCCACCTTAGTTAATCTAGCTTAGAGAGATTTGTTAGTCAAGAGTAATTAGAACATTAACCTTTATTACATTATAACTATGTACAGCTTCATACCAGTCTGTGTGACCCCTCTGAAGCCACATTGCATCTCTCTTCAAATCTCTCTCTGTGATCTCTTACATCATCATGGCAGGAGGTATTCTTTACACTCCCAACATTAACCCTTTCAGACCTTTATACTACATCTCCCCCTAAGTCTTTATCCAAATATATATATTTACACATTCAATTATATTTATTTTTACATACTGTCCCATCTCCACCAAGTCTCTGACATCATAGATTCAATCTGTCAGGAGACTTCATAACTCTCCCTGATCTTCTTGTTGTCAGATATGGAAGATTGGTAGGCTTTCTCTGAACTCTTGTTTCTTGACTTGGACAGCCTTTATTGAGGTTTCTAGTGTCCATTGCTTTCTGATTTTCAGGTTCAACATCTGATTCGTCCAAATGTATGACTGATTGACATCTTTGATGAATAGGAATAAGATTCCTTCTGTTTCTTCTTATAGTATCTTCAGAATTTTGTACTAAATAAGATCTCTGTTGATCCTCATCTCTTTGGACGATTACTCCTTCTTTGCTTTGGTCTCATACCCATACCTTTTGCCCTTCTGACGACTTTGGTAGGTTCTTGGTATGGTAGTTCCTGTTATAATTATAGGCTTTTTGTCTTCTGTAAGACTTTTCTCTGTCTTGAACTCTTTGATAATCCTGGACTTGCAGCCCTGGAAGTAACATTTTGAGTAGGATTGGAAGTTGTGTTTCAATAGTGGGTGTGGAATCTTCCTAGGCGTGAAGCGGCAAAGTGGTTTAGCATCTTTTCGCAAAGTAATACTATATTCGGTCTTCAGTCTCCCTAGACCAGTAAACAATTTTGGGAATTCCTTTTGGAAGTGACTCCTGGATTCTTGTTGCTTAACTTCTTCCACTTTCCTTATAAGATGAAGGTCAATACAAGCTCTTCTACTTAAAAGAGAGAATTCCTGATTTCTTGGAGCGTACAATGTTTCTAATATCTGCTTTCCCTTGCACTGGAGTGTTGCCTGTAGATTCCTATTTACTTTGAGTTCAACCCCTCCTGAGCCATGTAACTGAGTTTCTGTTGGTTGCAGATAATGTGTTGATAACCATGGCTCTTTGTCCGATAAGACCATTTCACTTGTTCCAGTGTCCAGTTTAAAATTAGTTATATGTCCATTGACTTATACGTCTGCAGATCAAAATTCCTGATTAGGATCATTGATCTCACCAAGAAAATGTTTTGATTGCTCTCCTGATGGAGGTTGTTTAACTTCATTAAATACTCTCTGCTTAAATGCTTTTTCTTTTGAACTTATGGTAGTAAAGATTTTACTTTGGCACATTTTACCAAAATGCTCTATTCTCTTACAGTAGAAGCATTCTGCTTTGTTTGCAGGACACTGTTTGTGCCTGTGGGTATTTTTGGAGACACATCGCTGACAGGGTTTAATGGCATCTTTCGCATCCCCCACCCAGTGTACCTTCTTTTCTGGTGCTTCTTTTACAGTCCTTATGGTTGCTGGAGGTTTCCTGAACCAAGGTCTTTCCTCACCTCTTAGGATTGCTCTGTTGTCCTTCCGGACCTCTGCTTGTCTCACCAGCTGAATAGCTTTGTCCAGAGCGAGGTCTTCTTTAGACTGCAATAAATCTGATAGGGATTCATCAGCAATACCTACTAGAATACAGTCTCTTATTAATTCTGCATTAAGGTCTCCATATTCACATCCTTCAGCTAGTCTGTAAAGGTCATTGATAAAAGCACGACTGTTTCATCTGGTTTCTGGACCATTCTGTTGAATCTTGCCCTTTCTAAAATCGTGTTGCTCCACAGGTTGAAATAAGTATCAAAAGCTTTTAAAACTTCATTGAATTTGGCAGATGTCTTATCAATGCCTTGTTTTACAATATCATCTGCCATCACCCCAGTGGAATACAGCAATGTGTTAACTTGCTCTGCTTCAGACTGACTATCTTAATTTGGAAGCAATTCTGTATCTCAGAAATCTTTTTCACCAGAATGACTAATTTTGGGTTTGATATGGTTCTTCCATGTGTCCAAACCTCCCTGGTATTGTGAATTTAAGAGCCATAGCTTCAATTTATTTTACTTTCACTTTTGAGTTTTTCCCTCCAGTATCGGAAGTTTCCTGCAATTTTCAGCCCTGCGCTGACTCCTGTTACGGCCAACGTTTCTCCCTTTGTAATCTCGTCGCTAAGACTTGGGATTTATTTCCTCCTTGTATTAAATTCCATTTTATAGCGTTACTACTATATGCTTTTAACTCACATCTCTTAGAGAATTGAGTATCTGCAGCCTCATTGTTTGTTTTCTTTTCGCTCGCTATGGTCGCCACATGTAATGGTGCCGACCTCGGATCAGCCCTCGCTAAGGACTTTCCTGGTGCTGCCTGCCTAGTGCTGTTCAGGACAAATTTTTTACCCTCTTTTAGGGTTGCTCACCAGATCCTTGATCGTTGCTCGGGTCTCCAACTCGAAGGCTGTGATCGCTGGACCAGATATCTACCAGCCAATTCCTGGACTCTCTGTGTCTGGAGCTCTGGAGCTTTTCCACAACCTCTTCTCGAGTTCTGCAGTTTTGCCACTTTTTTCAGGTCAGCCCTCTTCAAATAATTGCTTCAAATTCTTTTTCTGGGTGCTGCATGATAAGAACCACCATTGTTCTCGATCCCACCGCTGCCACTTTAGTTCGTCTAGCTTAGAGAAATTCTTTAGTCTGGAGTAATTATAACCTTAACCTTTATGACATTATGAATATGTACAGCTTCACACCAGTCTATGTGACACCTCTGAAGCCACACTGCATCTCTCTTCAAGTCTCTCTCACATGTGATCCCTTACATCATAATGTAGGAGGTATTCTTTACACTTCCTCAACATTAACCCTTTCAGATCCTTACATACAACAATGAGCTCCCAGCACAGCTTTAGCCTTGCTTTGGCATCTAGTTAACAGGAGGATGTGAAATATCTTGCCAGTAGCTCAAATTTAAATGGGATGCAGCACTTAACATTAAGTTGGGACCAAATATTGTTTCAGCCTTTATAACTCCTTTGTCAGGCGTTGCCAATGTTGTAAGGTGTGGTGGGGGGGGCGGGGGGGTGAAAATTGAAAGCAAAAATGGAGTATAAGGACAGTCATCCACCTGGTACAAATTATCTTCATGTCATCCTCTAGGAGATAGCACTGGAATGTGGCAGCCTCATTTCTGAAGTGGAGACAGGTTTCCTCCAGATATACCTAAGATAGGTCAACTGAGCCAATAAAGAAATATACCCAAAGTATATTTGAACCTGTTTTTCACATCCATTCTACACTATTAATCTTCCTGCAACTCTAGAAGTGCATTGGAATCCCCGAAGGTATTTCTATCCTCAACCTTTTACGGCAAGTCATATTGCAGTTGTAAGCAATAGCACTGAAGGAAACTATAGACAAATAAAAGTCCTGCAGTGACATAATTCAACTTTGTGGAACAACAGCAATTAATGCAGCAAGGTACATGCAGCAAAAAATAAAAAGGTTACTCAAAAATATTTTTAAAATTCCAACTAATTTTACAAGCTGGCAGTTGGCTTTAAGAAGCCTACTTCTGCAGGCCTGTTGTACCTGTGTGCCCATTTTATGTAGAGATGTTTGTCAGAGACAAGGAAGGTGAGAAGAGTGTGAAATCTGCTGTGGCAACAATATTAATGAACGTTGCAATTTAAATGAAGCTAGCACTGGGCTCCAGTGTTATACTTGCCAGAAAATTCTGTGTGAATTGATTTGGCATACAGACTTCTGCATCCACGTTTTGCAACCTGCACCTTGCATCATCAATGGATTCTTACAAAATCAGGGTTTTAGTCTTTAACCACAAATAAAAGTCCCAATAAAATAAAATTATGATCTGCTGTCTGCCTAATCCCCAGAAGGTAATTGAGGCATACTTCAATATAAAAATCCAGCACTGCAACCTTTATTATCCAACACTGACCAGATACATTCCACAGCTGGCATTCCCAAGGTCACAACACAACTGGATCTGTAAGGGGAAATGTTATGAAATCATACTCCCCACATGAAGCCTCTCCGGCTAGGATCGCGTGTCGAGCATTTGGGAGAACAGTCTCCAAATCTTCATCCCCATTGAAATGAACAGAAGATGACAGACAGCATGCCTGAGCTCCCAGTAATCATTCCTGATGGGCAAGTTGCCACGATTTTGTAAAATTTCTTCAATAGTGTCGTGTTGAGTATTTGATTATCTACTCAACCTCATTGACATAGATTTCATCAAGTTCTGGTACAAAGGAATTAATTAGCAGAGTACTCATTATTTATGGGAACAATATTTCACAATATTCACTGTTCAGTCATGGGAGAAAACATTGGTCAATGAACTACTCCTAAAATGTATAATAAGATGGAATGTATCCACTATTGCTTCCTACCTATGCAGTTACCCAGAGCATCCTGCAGGAATCCACTTCCACATTTCATTTTCGGCCGGCAGCGGAAAGATCCTTGTGTGTTCTGACAGATGAAGTCAGATCCACAGTTATGTGTTCCAATCTTACATTCATCAATATCTGTCAGATTCCAAATAAAGACCAAAATTATTTACCTGCTTAAAAATAAGAAAGACAAAGAAACCAAGGAGTCGATAGAATAAATGATGTAAGCTGCTTAATGATGGAAGGCCAAGGACAGAAATGACATTTAATGTAACTGCTCCAACAACCCAACAGCAGAGCTGTTCTGAGAATTCCTATCTGATCAGAAATAGCCAAGGAAAGGGTTAACAAAATAACATGGTATGCTAATCTAATTGAGTGTTAGATATTGCCCCATCTAACCCATCAAGCAGATAGTTGTGGATGTTGCAGATACATAGTATGCAATGCACCAAAATACCAGCATTTTGTTATATCAAAAAGAAATACAAATTCTATATTACAGAAACATCTCAAAACCAAAGTTACATTCTAACTTGCTAACATTTACTACTGGAAACATAGGATCAGGAATAGACCATTTGGTCACTTAAGTCTGTTCTGCCTTCAGTTAGATGACAGCTGAACTGTACCTCAAATCCTTTTACCTGCCTTGGATGCATATCCCTCAATCGCTATTGACCTCAGTCTTGAAAGTTTCAATTGATCCAGCATCCACAGTCTTTTGTGGGGAAGGTTACAGATTTCTACTACCCTATGTATGAAGATGGGTTTCCGGATTTCAATCCTGAATGGCCTGGCTCTAATTTTAAGATTTTCTCCTTGTTCTGAATTCCTCGACTGGAGGAAATTATTTCTCTTTATCTACCCAATAGAATCCTTTTATCATTTTATCCTCAATTAGATCACCCCTGCTATACTCAAGGGAATGCAAGCCAAGTTTATGCAACCTACCCTAACCTGTTTAGTCCTGGTATCATTCTGGTGAATCTGCATTGCACCCTTTCCAAAGCCAATATATCCTTCCTGAGTTGCGGTGTCCATAACTAAACTCCAAATGGGGTCTGACCAAGCCTCTGTACAGCAGTAACATAACTTCCTCCCTTTTGTATTCCAGATCCCTTGAGATAAAGGACAAGGTTTATCAGCCTTTTTGAGAACTTTTTGTATGTGTCCATTTTGGCACAGTTGTTTAATAGTTTACTGTTTTGGATACTGTTGGGGGGATGGCCTATCAGGGGAAAACAACAGCAGCAGCCAGAGCAGTGGCACCATGGCTGGCACTGTTGTTCAGCAGGGAGGGACAAAGCGCAGAAGAGCAACAGTTATAGGCGACTCTATAGTCAGGGGCACAGATAGGCGCTTCTGTGGACATGAAAGAGACTCCAGGATGGTATGTTGCCTCCCTGGTGCCAGGGTCAAGGATGTCTCTTAACGGACAGGGGGCATTCTGAAGGGGGAGGATGAACAGCCAGAGGTTGTGGTACACATCGGTACCAACGACATAGGCAGGAAGAGTGACGAGGTCCTGCAGGGGGAGTTTAGGGAGTTAGGTAGAAAGTTAAAAGACAGGACCTCTCGGGTTGTAATCTCAGGATTACTCCCTGTGCCACGTGCCAGTGAGGCTAGAAATAGGAAGATAGTGCAACTAAACACGTGGCTGAACAGCTGGTGTAGAAGGGAGGGTTTCAGATATCTGGATCATTGGGATCTCTTCAGGGACAGGTGGGACCTGTACAAGAAGGACAGGTTGCATCTAAACTGGAGGGGCACAAAGATCCTGGCTGCGAGGTTTGCGCGCGTCATTCGGGAGGGTTTAAACTAGTGTGGCAGGGGAGTGGGAACCAGAGCAGTAGGACAGCAGGTGAAATAACTGAGGGGGAACTAGTAAATAAGGCCAGTAAGACTAAGAGGAAGAGCAGGCGGGGAGATGTTGCTGAGCGCAGCGGGACTGGTGGTCTGAAGTGCATTTGTTTCAATGCGCGAAGTATTACAGGCAAGGCAGATGAACTTAGAGCTTGGATTAGTACTTGGAACTATGATGTTGTTACTATTACAGAGACTTGCTTGAGGGAAGGACAGGATTGGCAGCTAAATGTTCCGGGATTTAGAAGCTTCAGGCAGGATAGAGGGGGATGTAAAAGGGGTGGGGGAGTTGCATTACTGGTTAAGGAGAATATCACAGCTGTACTGCGGGAGGACACTTCGGAGGGGTCATGCAGTGAGGCAATATGGGTGGAGCTCAGGAATAGGAAGGGTGCAGTCACGATGTTGGGGGTTTACTACAGGCCTCCCAACAGCCAGCGGGAGGTAGAGGAGCAGATATGTAGACAGATTTTGGAAAGATGTAAATGTAACAGGGTTGTAGTGGTGGGTGATTTTAACTTCCCCTATATTGACTGGAATTCTCTTAGTGCTAGGAGCTTGGATGGGGCAGAATTTGTAAGGAGCATCCAGGAGAGCTTCTTGAAACAATATGTAGATAGTCCAACTAGGGAAGGGACCGTACTGGACCTGGTATTGGGGAATGAGCCCGGCCAAGTGGTCGAAGTCTCAGTAGGGGAACCTTTCGGGAACAGTGACCATAATTCCATAAGTTTTAAGGTACTTGTGGATAAGGATAAGAGTAGTCCTCGGGTGAAGGTGCTAAATTGGGGGAAGGCTAATTATAACAATATTCGGCAGGAACTGAAGAATTTAGATTGGGGGCAGCTGTTTGAGGGTAAATCAACATCTGACATGTGGGAGTCTTTCAAACATCAGTTGATTAGAATCCAGGACCGGCATGATCCTGTGAGGAAGAAGGATAAATTTGGCAAGTTTTGGGAACCTTGGATAACGAGGGATATTGTGAGCCTAGTCAAAATGAAAAAGGAAGCATCCGTAAGGGCTAGAAGGCTGGGAACAGACAAAGCCCTTGAGGAATATAAAGATCGTAGGAAGGAACTTAAGCAAGAAGTCAGGAGGGCTAAAGGGGTCATGAAAAGTCATTGGCAAACAGGATTAAGGAGAATCCCAAGGCTTTTTATACATATATAAAGAGCAAGCGGGTAACCAGGGAAAGGGTTGGCCCACTCAAGGACAGAGGAGGGAATCCATGTGTGGAGCCAGAGGAAATGGGCGAGGTACTAAATGAGTACTTTGCATCAGTATTCACCAAAGAGAAGGACTTGGTGGATGATGAGTCTAGGGAAGGGAGTGTAGATAGTCTGGGTCATGTCGTTATCAAAAAGGAGGAGGTGTTGGGTGTCTTGCAAAGCATTAAGGTAGATAAGTCCCCAGGGCCTGATGGGATCTACCCCAGAATACTGAGGGAGGCAAGGGAAGAAATTGCTGGGGCCTTGACAGAAATCTTTGTATCCTCATTGGCTACAGGTGAGGTCCCAGAGGACTGGAGAATAGCCAACGTTGTTCCTTTGTTTAAGAAGGGTAGCAAGGATAATCCAGGAAATTATAGGCCGGTGAGCCTTACGTCAGTGGTAGGGAAATTATTAGAGAGGATTCTTCGGGACAGGATTTACTCCCATTTGGAAACAAATTAACTTATTAGCGAGAGGCAGCATGGTTTTGTGAAGGGGAAGTCGTGTCTCACTAACTTGAATGAGTTTTTTGAGGAAGTGACGAAGATCATTGATGAAGGAAGGGCAGTGGATGTTGTCTATATGGACTTCAGTAAAGCCTTTGACAAGGTCCCTCATGGCAGACTGGTACAAAAGGTGATGTCACACGGGATCAGAGGTGAGCTGGCAAGATGGATACAGAACTGGCTCGGTCATAGAAGACAGAGGGTAGCAGTGGAAGGGTGCTTTTCTGAATGGAGGGATGTGACTAGTGGTGTTCCGCAGGGATCAGTGCTGGGACCTTTGCTGTTTGTAGTATATATAAATGATTTGGAGGAAAATGTAGCTGGTCTGATTAGTAAGTGTGTGGACGACACAAAAGTTGGTGGAGTTGCGGATAGTGATGAGGATTGTCAGAGGATACAGCAGGATATAGATCGGTTGGAGACTTGGGCGGAGAAATGGCAGATGGAGTTTAATCCGGACAAATGTGAGGTAATGCATTTTGGAAGATCTAATACAGGTGGGAGGTATACAGTAAATGGCAGAACCCTTAGGAGTATTGACAGGCAGAGAGATCTGGGCATACAGGTCCACAGGTCACTGAAAGTGGCAACGCAGGTGGATAAGGGTAGTCAAGAAGGCATACGGTATGCTTGCCTTCATCGGTCGGGGCATAGAGTATAAAAATTGGCAAGTCATGCTGCAGCTGTACAGAACCATAGTTAGGCCACACTTAGAATATTGCGTGCAATTCTGGTCGCCACACTGCCAGAAGGACGTGGAGGCTTTGGAGAAGGTACAGAAGAGGTTTACCAGGATGTTGCCTGGTCTGAAGGGCATTAGCTATGAGGAGAGGTTGGATAAACTCGGATTATTTTCACTGGAACGACGGAGGTGGAGGGGCGACATGATAGAGGTTTACAAAGTTATGAGTGGCATGGGCAAAGTGGATAGTCAGAAGCTTTTTCCCAGGGTGGAAGTCAGTTCCTAGGGGACATAGGTTTAAGGTGCGAGGGGCAAAGTTTAGAGGGGATGTGCAAGGCAAGTTCTTTACACAGAGGGTGGTGAGTGCCTGGAACTTGCTGTCGAGGGAGGTGGTGGAAGCAGGTACAATAGTGACGTTTAAGAGGCATCTTGACAAATACATGAATAGGATGGAAATAGAGGGGTACGGTCCCCGGAAGTGCAGAAGGTTTTAGTTTAGACAGGCATCAAGATCGGCGCAGGCTTGGAGGGCCGAATGGCTTGTTCTAGTGCTGTACTGTTCTTTGTTCTTTGTACACTAATTAGCTGTACGCAATTCCAACAGGAAACTCTTTGGAAATTTTATCAAGAGACAACCTGTCGTTGAATGTCAAAATTAGATTCCATTGGTAATCATCCCAGAGACTATTCATTGCAGCCACATTTGGAGGTGCATATAGTTGGCGGCAAAATAAATTTGTCTTCAACATACCCACTGACTCATGTACTACCTTTCCATCACAATGTCCTTTACAATTTTGGTGATAATAACCAGAAATAACAAAGTTGTCTCCCAAATACACTCCCATGTGTGACACTGACCCAGTCACAACTAAGTCGGCTGAACAGCCAGGATGGTGCTGAGGTTAGTACACATGGCTGCAGTCAGCCGAGCCTAGTGAAGGGGAAAAAAAGGGGAGAAAAAAAAGGAGTTCCTGCTCCTTATCCCTATTAGTAATTGTAAGTGTGGATTGGACTCGGTTCAGATATGATAACTTTGTGATCAAATAGCTTGCCAATTCTCAATCTCGGCTCATCTATGAAGATTGACAATTTTGCTGAATATTGGAGGATGACTAATGCCTGTGGAATCCCGTTAGGGTAGATTCTTATTTCTATTCCAGCACATCGTCTCATGTGGAGGCACAAAATGGATTGGCCGCCCGTTATACACAGTGCCTGATATTCAGTTCCACTGCAGTCAATGGAATTAAATATCAGACGCTGTGTTTAACAGGCGGCTGATCCGTTAGCATCCATTTTGTGAGACAAATTCCTACCCTTTTGTATCTTATTTCAAAACATAATTTTTAGGTCTACTGGTATTTGAAAGAGATCCTTTGTTAGGATTGCATCCTGTGAACACCTGCTAGTTTCCATTCCTAAGCAGATAAATGACATTTCTGGTGGAGGAATAGAGAGATACCTAAACTGTTGAGTTCTAACTTCATTGCTGTATGTAAACTTTGATCCCAGAAATGTCAGATGTCAGTGCTTCAAACATGTTTGTCAGCAGAGGTGTAAATGAGCAACTACTTAGTAGATTATATGTTGTATATCTGCATAATATACATATACTCACACATTTCTCTATATATTATACATACAGATACTACTACACATATGCAACACATTTAGTTATTTAATACAAATCTGTTCATTACCTACCCCTGCACTGGTTGCTTTCAGTCAGTTCATAGCCTGTACCACAGCTTATTTCACGCAGGCATCGGTAGGACCCAGCAGTGTTGATGCAGCGCTGTCCTGTTTGGCACTGGTGTGTCAGTGACAGACACTCGTTCATATCTGTATTCAGCAGCAAAAAACTAGTCACATTTTCTTCCCTGTTCCCCTATTAGTGTTAACATATGCTGAGATGTTGACAATGGGTGCTGGCAGCTGCCCCTTTGCCTTGCCCAAGTAGCTATTTTTTACCCTTGAGATTTTATAGCCTATGGATTCTGGAGGGGGTCACAGACAAACCTGACGGTTCTCACTCATTATCCACACAAGCACACTTTCTAACAGGACTCACTGGAGAACAACAAAAGACACCTGGGCCAATTTTTACCTCTCTAAACCAAACACCAGACCAACTGTTGACCTTTTCCTCTGCCCCAGCAGGCATTAGTTAAATCAGCAATACAGATATCAAACCTTCCTGTCGATATACCTTTTACTCAGTGCCATAATGGTTGAACATTGGGAGAGGTTCAACATTTCTAAATGGTTTGTTCCATTATGAATCTCGATTTGCCTAACCCACATACATAAGTATAAGGGTGCAAGTAAGTGATTTAAGAAAAAGAAACTTCATTAATGTGGCACCTCATTATGTCTCAAAGTGCTTTAGAACCAACTGGTTATTTTTGAAGTGCAGTTACTATTGTTAGACAAGTAAATGTGGCAGCCAGTTTGTACATAGTAAGGTACCACAAACTAGCTGGAGCAAACTACTGTGCCTGGATGGGCGCATCAGCATTTGCAATCCAAGCTTGGCTGATCTGACGTTATCTGGAAGAATGGAGTCCTCCCAAGGCCCATATAGGCTGAAGAAATATATTTTTTAAACTTTTCAGCTCTCAATCCCCTCCAGTATTGATTTTCATATTCTAGAAGGTTTGGAGCCTTTAAAAGGCCCCATAAGGACTCATACCATTGAGACCTGACATGGGTTCCACCCTTTCAAGGGTGCAAAGGAAGGAATTTTCTGGTGGCGCCTGGGAACTCCCCCATTCCTGGCATGCTCCTTGACATTGAGGGGTGAATGAAAAATCTGACTACTATCCTAACTGGAATTTAAAAGTTCTGTCCAAATGGGGCAGAATCTCAGTAGAGCAGAGATCTGACAACATCCACAGCCCCAGGAGTTTTCGGGCCCATTGTTTTTTTATTGGTGGTATAGGCTGAAAAAGTAATGACTAGGACACCAGAGCATTCTCTACTCACCTTTGAATAGTTCTATGGGATCTTTCACATTCACCTGAGCAACGGAACTCTTATCTGAAATATGGCACCTTTGACAACTCAGCACTCCAACAGTGAAGTGTTGGCCTAGATTTTGTACTCAAATCTTTGTGGGGTTTAAACCCATGACCTTCTGACTCAGAGTGAAAAAGGCTAGCATCTGTGCCAAGCTGATACTTAATACTTATAAGTGACTTTGAATAGTCTTAGATTTTGGCCTATACACAAATTCAAAAGGTTTGCAACCAGCTCCCTCAATTGTTGGTTTGTTCCTGTATTATATGTTGAATGAGCCATGAATCTACACAATTTTTTGCATGCAACTTTTACCTCAAATGCAGGAATATTCAAGAATCCAGACGTATACCAATTCTCTACATATGTCATGATACTCATGAAAGTGACATTGTCATACATGCAAAATTGTGAATATGAGTTATAAGAACTCACCACATTCTCATCCCTCATATCACTCAATAATATGGTATCATGGTAGTGTATTGTTTATTCATTGAAACATACAAGATTCTGAAAGGGCTTGACAGGGTAGATGCTGAGAAGCTATTTGCCTGGCTGGAGAGTCTAGAACTAGGGATCATAGTTTCAGGATAAGGGATCGCCCATTTAAGACTGAGATGAGGAGAAATTTCATCACTCAAAGGGCTGGAATTTTTGTGAATCTTTCTACCCCAGAGGCTTGTGGATACTCAGTTGTTGAGTGTATTCAGAGCTGAGATCAATATATTTTTGGACTCTATGAAAATCAAGGAATATGGGGATCGGGTGGGAAAGTGGAGTTTAAGTCAAAGTGCAGCCATGATCTTATTAAATGGCTGAACAGGTTCTACAGGCAGTATGGCCTACTTCTCCTCCTGTTTCTTACGTTATTATGTTATACAATTTTGCCACCTCCTCGGCAGGTAGGTATGCTCAAGTTTCATTCAGTCCTTTTTTTAAATGTTTTCGATATCTTCAGGGGGATTCTTCCCCTATTTAAGAGTTGCTTCTCCCATTTCCCACTCCATCAGCCCTGCATATTGATCATTTGCAGTGGCCAGCTCTTCCTACACAGCAGTAGTAACACTGGGAGCCCATCTTGTATATATAATTGACCTCGCTCAGGCAAATGAGTTGTGGTCATGGTGGGGTGATTGTGGTAGGCGGAAGTCAAGCCTCGGCCTACCTCCGGCAGCGATCCTGCCCCAGAAGATAATCCAGACCTTAGCTTCTCATCCGAATAATTTTGTGGCCAAAAGGTTTTAGAACACTGATTTGGCCTGATCAGAAATAGAGGTCGTTTTAACCTGAACTCATTTTTAGCTAAAAATATATTAACACAATCCGAACAAATGAGAAACAGTAAATACCTGAGACAATTATGATATGCAAACCTGTGACCATAGAAACTTACAACACAGAGGGTGGCCATTTGTGCTTTGAAAGACCTATGACCTCTAGTTATTATTATTGAGTAGTTCAATAATTGTTGACTTTATACACATGCAGCTTTTTTGTCCTTTGGCCTTTCTTTCTTCGACTCCACTGTCTCTCTAATGAGTGCATTTGGTTGATATAAGTAGGAGAGGTTAGGACTAGGGAAAATCTAAGGACAATACCTTCACACGTTACATTGTCATCCTTCAGCTTGTAGCCAACGTAGCAGGAGCAGTCAACGCTGGTACCTGTGTCAGTGCACCGCTGCTGACAGGGTCCGCCTCCTTTGAGGAAGATAATGGAAGCAAAGATATGATTAAAAATGGAACAGTATTTCCTCAGATATCACACATGCTTTTTATTCTATTCACACAGCAGTTCAGAGCACCAGACTCCATTTCCCCCTACACATTTGGACAGCATAACAACATCAAGACAGAAATATGAAATGATGTATTTTTAGACTAAAGCTGTCCACAAAATAGTAACTAGGAGATACAGGCCACGAAATTCAGCTTTGTAGCACCCAATTTTTCAGCGCTGGGGGTGCTGTTTTGCCTCCAAAATGGTGTTGCAGCGCTGTCACTCACGTCCAGTGCTAGCCACATAGAGCACCATTTCGGGAAGGGTGTGAGCATTGGTGCAGGCACATGCGCTGGAAGTATGCAGAGTAGGCAGATCATAATGTCAATCAGTGTGCAACACTGGTTTGTCACCATTGCTGCCATTTCTGAGCTCAGCGCTCCAGCTAATGTCTTCTCTTAACCTTGCACAGCTGAACACATGTTTAAACAAGAACACAAGAAATAGGAGCAGGAGTAGACCGTATGGCCCATTGAGCCTGCTCCACCATTCAAAACGATCATGGCTGATCTTAGGCTTCAGCTCCACTTTCCTGCCTGCTGGCCATATCCCTTGATTCCCCAAGAGACCAAAAATCTGTCTAACCCAACCTTAAATATATTTAATGATGGAGCATTCACAACCCTCTGGGGTAGAGAATTCCAAAGATTCACAACCCTTTGAGTGAAGTAATTTCTCCTCATCTCAGTCCTAAAGGATCGGCCCCTTATCTTGAGACTGTGCCCCTGTGTTATAGATTCCCCGACCAGCAGAAACAATCTCTCAGCGTCTACCCTATCCAACCCCTTGACAATCTTGTATATTTCAATGAGATCACCTCTCATTCTTCTAAACTCCAGAGAATATAACCCAATTTACTCAGCCTCTCATCATAGGACAACCCCCTCATCCCAAGGACCAATTTAGTGAATCTTCCCTGTACTACCTCCAATGCAAGTATATCCTTTCTTAAATGTCCAGACCAAAACTGCACACAGTACTCCAGATCTGTAGCAAGACTTCTTTATTCCTGTACTCCAATTCCCTTGCAATAAAGGCCAACATGCCATTTGCCATCCTAATTGCTTGCTTTACTTGCATGCTAACTTCTTGTACAAACACACTCAAGTTTCTTTGAAGATCAACACTTACAAGTTTCACACCTTTTTATAAAATATTTTGCTTTTCTATTCTTACGACCAAAGTGAATAACTTCACACTTCCTTACATTTTATTCCATTTGCCATCTTGTTGCCCACTCACTTAACCTTTCTATATCTCTTTGCAGCCTCTCTGTGTCCTCCCCACAGCTTACCTGTCCACCAACTTCCGTATCATCAGCAAACTTAGATACATTTAAAGTTGCTGAAGTCGACAGGGAATGGTGTAGTACGTGCTGAAGGACTTTGTCCTGATTTCAAGGATTCTACACAAACCACTTGCTCCCAGACATAGGTACAGTTGTATGCATCCCACTAGGACTATAGCATGACAGGAAGAATGAGCGAAGGTGACACAGAACAGAACAAGGTGCTCTTAGAGGGAGCAGGAGGAAAGGGAGAAGGGCTGTCAGCAGGAGGCCATATCTACCTAGAGCATGCAGGGAGCAATTCTTCTACCTGAACCTCAGAATTGAACAGTATGCCAAATGTCTCTGATTCACTAAGATGATTCTCATTGAAATCTGCCACCTGCTGCAGACTCAAAGCAAGGCGAAAATGGCATTGCCGCTGGTTGTGAAGATGACTGTGGCCAAAAACTTTTATGTATTCGGTTCTTTCCGAGGCTCTGTATTCCAAAAGAATCAAATACATTTCATTCCCTCTTGCCAGAGAGAAGCTGGCAGTGAGAGAATGCGGTTTTGAGAGAATTTCAGGCTTCCCCGTAGTGCAGGGTGCCATTGACTGCAGCACGTTACTATGCTGGTGCCACGTCAACTCTGAAATACAACCACAAGGGATTCCACTCTCTCAATGACCAGCTGGGATGTGACCATACACAGCAAATCATGCAGGTCAATGACTAGTATCCTGGCACTAGTCTTGATGCCTTCATTCTGTGGCATCCCGCTCTGCCATCTGCAATTGTGCAATTACAACAAACCAGAGGGTGGCTACAGGACAACAAGGATTATCCTTTGACAACGTGGCTCATTATTCCAGTGTGCACCCCCTGCACGTATGGGCAGCATACACATAATGAAAGCCACACTGCCACACAGAATCTGATCGAACAGACCACTGGGGTGTTGAAACAACGTTTCTGCTCTGGAGGAGCCCTGCAACAGTTGGCAAAGCATGTGCCAAGATTGGTCACAGTCTGTTGCATGTTGCACATGCCTCATGTCACCTCATGAGGGCGCAGTCCTTGCCAACAACACGACAGCAAACAGCTGAAGAGGAGGAGGAAGAGAAAAGGAGGAGGCAACCAACACAACCCTTTTCTGGCCGTGCTGTCCACGATCGATTCATCTGACTGCAGTACCAGTGAACAGCTACAATTTTCCATTCAATAACAGTCCCATACCTTATATTTCCTCTGTTGCAGACCATCACAGCAACCTCTTAGCCACAAAGCTAAAATAAAAGCCACCAGAAAACAAACATTCCAAATGAAATTTATAAATCAAAACATGCCATATTGCATACAAAATTCAACTATTCACCCTTGTATTTTCCCTTAGTGCCTATCTCAGTGTTCCTCGCAGTGCTGCTCCAGTGACTGCAGCCTGGTTGGCAGAAGGCTGGTGACTTTCACTAGGGGTGATTGCAGATGGCCTTACAGGACGACCTCGAGCAGCTCTGGCCCTGAGAGGCCCAGCTTCAGACTGCATCATCTCAGCAGTCTGGGCTAACAGGCAACAGCAAGGGCACTGGCAGAGCTTGTGTGCAGCAAGCTGAGCTTGCCTGAGGGCTGTCAGAAGTTGAGTGGCAGCAAGCTGACCTTGCATGGCTACAGACAGAGCTTCCATTGCAGCACTTAGACATTGGATGACTTCTAGTTGGTAGAGGTCATGAATTTGGAAGGTGCTGTCGAAGGAGCCTGGGTGAGTTGCTGCAGTACATCATATGGATAGTACACACTGCTGCCACTGTGCATCGGTGGTGGAGGGAGTGAATGTTTGTGGATTGGGCGCCAATCAAGCAGGCCACTTTGTCCTGGATGGTGTCGAGCATCTTGAGTGTTGTTGACTTGTGCCTTGTAGATGGTGGATAGGCTTTGGGGAGTCAGGAGATAAGTTACTCGACGCAGAATTCCTAGCCTCTGACCTGCTCTTGTAGTCACAGTACTTATATGGCTGGTCTAGTTCAGTTTCTGGTCAATGGTAACCCCCAGGATGTTAATAGTGGGGGATTCAGCAATCATAATGGTATTGAATGTCAAGGGCAGATGATTGGATTCTCGCCTGTTGGAGATGGTCATTACCTGGCACTTGTATGGCGTGAATGTAACTTGCCACTTTCAGCTCAAGCCTGACTGTTGTCCAGGTCTTGCTGCATATGGACATGGACTGCTTCAGCATCCGAGGAGTCACAAATGGTGCTGAACATTGTGTAATCATCAGCAAACATCCCCATTTCTGATCTTATGATGGAGGGAAGGTCATTGATGAAGCAGCTGAAGATGATTGGGCCTAGGACACTACCCTGAGGAACTCCTGCAGTGATGTCCTGGGGCTGAGATGATTGACCTCCATCTTATATAAATGCAAAATCCTGCAGATGCTGGAAGATAGTGGAGTGTCCCGGCAGACCCATTGTTTCAGCCTGTTCCTGCCCCACTGCACTTATTTCTTCCTATCTTGACTTTATCTTTTCTCCTCTTGTCCAGTCTCTTCCCACCTACATCCGCGACTCTTCTGTCACCCTACGTTATTTTGACAATTTCCAGTTTCCTGGTCCTAACCACCTCCTCTTCACTATGGACGTCCAATCTCTCTACACCTCCATCCCCCACCAGGATGGTTGGAGGGCTCTCCACTTCTTCCTTGAACAGAGGCCCAAACAGTCCCCATCCACCACCACCCTCCTCCACCTGGCTGAACTTGTTCTCACATTGAACAACTTCTCCTGCAACTCCATTCACTTCCTTCTAGTAAAAGGTGTTGCTATGGGTACCCGCATGGGTCCTAGTTATGCCTGTCTTTTTATGGGATATGTCAAACATTCCTTTTTCCAGTCCTACTCAGGCCCCCTCGCCCAACTCTTTTTCTGGTACATTGATGACTGTATCGGTGCTGTTTCCTGCTCCTGCCCTGAACTGGAAAACTTTATCAACTTTGCTTCCAATTTCCACCCTTCTCTCACCTTTACATGGTCCATCTCCAACACTTCCCTTCCCTCGCTCGACTTCTGTCTCCATCTCTGGGATAGGCTGTCTACTAATATTCATTATAAGCCCACCAACTCCCACAGCCACCTCGACTACACTTCTTCACACCCTGCCTCATGTAAGGACTCCATTCCATTCTCCCAGTTTCTCCGTCTCCGACTCATCTGCTCTGATAATGCAACCTTCCATGACAGTGCTTCTGATATGTCTTTCTTTTCCTTCAACCGACGATTCCGCCCCCCCCCACTGTGGTTGACAGAGCCCTGAACTTTGTCCGTTCCATTTCCCGCACCTCTACCCTCACCCCTTCCCCTCCGTCCCAGACCCGTCACAGGGTTCCCTTGTTCTCACTTTCCACCCCACCAGCCTCCACATCCAAAGGATCATCCTCCGCCATTTCCGTCATGTCCAGCATGATGCCACTACCAAAAGCATCTTCCCCTCTCCTCCCCTGTCAGCATTCCGAAGGGATTGTTCCCTCCATGACACCCTGGTCCACTCCTCCATCACCCCCAACACCTCGTCCCCTTCCCACGGCACCTTCCCATGCAATCACAGGAGGTGTAATACCTACCCATTCACCTCCTCTCTCCTCACTATCCAAGGCCCCGAACACTCCTTTCAGGTGAAGCAGTGATTTACTTGTACTTCTTTCAATATAGTATACTGTATTTGCTGCTCACAATGTGGTCTCCTCTACACTGGGGAGACCAAACGCTGATTGGGTGACCACTTTGCAGAACACCTTCGCTCAGTCCGAAAGCTTGACCCCGAACTTCCAGTTGCTGGCCATTTTAACACTACCCCCTGCTCTCATGCCACATCTCTGTCCTGGGATTGCTGCAGAGTTCCAGTGAACATCAGTGCAAGCTCAAGGAAGAGCATCTCATTTACCGATTAGGCATGCTACAGCCTGCAGGTCTGAACATTTTTAGCTCTTTTTTCTTTTTTCTTTGTTTATTTTATTTCATTTTGTTTCATCATTTATTTTTTTACCATGTGCCTACCCACTGCTTTTTTTGTCATGTCTGTGCTTTGGGCCAGGTCGTTCTATTTTTCTGTCAATTAACACCCTCTCTGCACTAACGCTTTGTCTTTCAGCACACCATTAACATACCGTTTGCCTTTGCTCCATGACCGTCTGGACAGTTATTCTCTGTGACCTTGGCCTATCAACACCTTCTCTTTACTCCACCCCCGCTTTATTTGCTTAAAACCTATTACATTTCTAGCCTGTGCCAGTTCTGATGAAGGGTCACTGACCTGAAATGTTAACTCTGCTTCTTTCTCCACAGTTGCTGCCAGACCTGCTGAGTATTTCCAACATTTATTGTTTTTATTACCACAACTATTTTCCTTTGCGCTAGGTATGACTCCAACCAGTGGAGAGTTTCCCCCCTGACTCCCATTGACTCCAGTTTGCCTGAGCTCCTTGATGCCATACACAGTCAAATTCTGCCTTGATGTCAAGGGCAGTCTCTCTTACCTCAGCTCTGGAGTTCAGCTCTTTTGTCCATGTTTGTACCAAGGCTGTAATGAGGTCAGGAGCTGAATGGCCCTGGCGGAACCCAAACTGAGTGTCAGTGAGCAGGTTATGGCTGAGCAAGTGCCGCTTGATAACACTGTTAATGATACCTTCCATCACTGTGCTGATGATCAAGAGTAGACGGATAGGGCAGTAATTGGCTGGGTTGGACTTGTCCTACTTTTTTTGTCCAGAACATACCTGGGCAATTTTCCACATTGCCAGGTAGATGCCAGTCTTGTAGCTGTACTGGAACAGCTTGGCTAGGGGCGTGGCCAGCTCTGGAGCACAAGTCTTCAATATTATTGCCAGAATTGTGTGTCCACAAGCATTTTCATGGAGTTGGCCAGCACTTCCTGGAGAGAATGTATCCCAAGCTAGGCACTGAGCCTTGTGACAAGTTGGTTCCAGACTCATCCATTCTCCTTGACATTGACTGCAGGCTTTCTGGCAGGCCTGACAATGCACCAAGCACTTCATTGTGCATTTCCATCAGCTTTCTTCTGTTGACCACCCCATCAAAATCCTTAACTGAGTCCTCTGCCATGGAACTTGTCCTCTGCCCTGGCCTCTTGTGCCCAGTGTCTTGCCACATGCAGTTCCCACCTCTGAGCTCTCCTTTAATGTGCATGCAGTGTCAGTATCTGAGCTGGCAGTTGTGTGTTTGAGCATGTGACAGTATTTCTCCTTCATTACTGTCTTCCTCATCTGCCACCTCTTTCCCTTCTACCACTTCCTGGCCAGGTTGCATTTCTTGTCTGCCATGTGTGAATTACTGGCAGTATGTACAAGTTGTGAGATGTGGGTGGTGAGGCTTGCAACAATGCTAAGTGTGTGAGGACGAGGTAAAGTTATGAATGTTATGTACCAGTCGTGATTCATGGAGAATGTTGGTAGGTGAGTGATGGGGGCGTGGTGGATTCAGCAGTTCGTGAGGCTAGTGGTGCAGTTGGCAGGACATGGAACTTGAAGATGAATTCACTGACCTTGACCATTTGTATGAGGTCATTGAAGTTCTTGCAGCACTGTGTCTAGGACTTTGGGACTAGACCTCTGGCATTGACCACCACAGCTGTCTGGTCCAACTGCCTTCACACAGTTTGTTTGGAGGGTGTTGTGGCCCTCTGGAGATAAAGGACCTCGCTCCTCCTGTCCAGCTCCTCTACCAAAGAGTCCAGCACAGCATCAGGGAACCTCGGAGCATGCTCTTTGCCCTGTTGCATCATAATTCAGTGTTCTTCTTGCTCGCACTCTCTCAGTTCCAGCATCTGCTGCAGCCAGAATGTACCTCCCCTTTAAGAGGTGCGAGCTGGCTTTACGTAGTGCAGGCTAGCTGGCTGTACGCAAGTATCATGCAAATTAGCAGGAAGTACAAAGTTTGAGTACTCCCTGCACAGGAAGCAACAAGTGTAGGTTAATTACACATTGTGATATTCGAGCCCATTTTCAGGCCCTGTCCAATTTTGCAGTCGCACTCATTGGGCTGTATTACCTGATATTACGACAATGTAAAATGAAGCACTTTGCTTTAGTCTCATTTCTTTTTTTATTGACCCATTAAAATATTTGAAACTGTCATTTGTTATTCTTTCTTCTTATCCTCATGGTAAAGTTACCCATTGAATGGGATATTCATCACCACTGTTCTTCAGCTGAGCTAAGCCTTTGAATAAACACCACATACATTGGTCCCTGTTGTTTATGTAATATATAAATGTTGCTTTTTCAACCTATATTTACTAATACTGTAATTATACCCTTGCAATATACCCTAATTATACAAAATTCCCAGTAGCCATTCAGGTCTAACGAAGCTCTACAGACTAGACAATCTTAGATTTTATCTCTGATCTGTGAGAATTGGTTGATCTCAGACAGAGTGGCAGCAGAGATCATGATTGATCTCAGCATCAATAAGCCAGGGAAAGATTATCAGTTAGATACCTTTATATTTCACAATTGATCATTTTTATTCTAAAATAGGAAAAACAAGGAGACAGTTGCGCTTTCAAAAGATAAACAGATCATCACTTCCCCAAAAATGTTATCAGCAGTCACTTCCCGCACTACGCAGAATAGCACCCCCCACCACAAAACCCTCCTGTTCACAGAGACACTGTACTCTGTCAAACAAAACTTCCAGTTCCCAGAGACGTTCTTTCCTCCTTCAACACTCCTAGTTCTTGTTGGCGCTTTCCTACCCACAAGGTGCTCTGGAGCGGTGGCAATAAAAAAAATCTCTGCATTTTTGAGATTATACAGATGGTCACACAAGCCTCATTAAACATTCAAATTCCATTTAAATTTGTTTCTCACTGCATCTTGCAGCTTTTTGCCGCCAGCAATAATTACCTATTTGTTAAACTGTCACACCTGCCTCTGTTTGAATACAAAGAAACCTGATGATTCGTGGGATCTTGCTGTGTGCAAATTGGCTGTCGCGCTTCCTACATTATAACACTGACTACAACTCAAAAATGTACTTCATTGGCTGTAAGCCCTTTGAGGTCACAAAAGAGGCGTTTTTAATGCAAATATTTCTTTATATTTTTTGATTTCAAATCAAGCAGTGGCCTGGCCTAGGCTTCATAAAGGTGAATATTAATTTTTAATTTTTGTTTGGCAAATTAGATTTATTTTATCTATTATGTTGCTTTGTCTGTTTTTTGTTTTGATGCATTCATTTCTGTTGTTAAGAACTGACTTTTTTTTAACCATTGCATGACATCTATTTCCAACTCCATTTCATTTCAGCCACACTTTCACTCTCAGCTAGAAGAGTTGACAGGATGAGAATTTCTTGGGGGTGGACACAGGTGGGTTCCAATGATTCTTCTAGATTTGGAGGAGCAAGAGTAATTCTTGAAGGGACAAGAAAGGCTGGTGTGATTATGCCTCACACATAATATTCACATCATCCTTGCCTCAGGATCTAGATTTACTGGTCCAAATTGTTAAACAACCGGCCGTACCTCAATAAACTCCTCACAGTGTGGTAGGGGTTAGCTCGGCCCTGGCAGCCAGCCATTCCAGCACACATTTTGCGGATTTAGCTGGCAATATTATACAGGATGGCAAATTCAGAGAAATAATGGTCTTAGTCATATTGACAAAAGGAAGAGACAAGAAAACTTGTGACAAAGAAATGGGAATGAATTTGAAGGCTCGATATGAGAGAACTTTTCAGACAACCAGCTTTTCTTGTATCCTTTCCACAGTGTGCTTGAAGAATCTCCCAACATAAGAGAGCAGGATTCAAGTCTTGGATGCACTTAAACTTTGTAGAGAGTTAAAAGTGGTAGAAGGGAAAAAATAAATGTTGACATAAAATAAAGACCCGAGCTTTTTCGAGGCAGCTTTTTGTGGAGGATGTGGGATTACAGGCCCCAATTTTAACTTTGTGTAAGTGAATGGGTTTTTAATGAGTTAAAAACAGGCCAAAATTTGAAGTTAAGAATATCAATACATGATAAATGACAAAGTGTGGAGCTAAATGTAAGCAGTTAGCTCTTGATAAGATTTGTGAAAGGTATGGACAATCCTACAATTGTAAAAGTATTGATTTTTTTCTGCCACTAGATGTCAGTAAATAACAATGAAGTGTTGAGAAAAAAGCACAAAAATTCCTGCGTGTTTAGTATTATTCATCAAAAAGCCTACATATATGTTTTTATCAAGGTTAAATTGTGCATCCACCAGCATGTAATATGTAAAAGAGATTTTTCATGAATACAAGGAGCCTTATTTCAGGTAGGTTCACAAAAACTACTTCAATTGCGAGTACAGCAGATGGAGAGGAAGGAAGGTGAGGCTCTTTCATTTTCTATGCTACAAGCATAAATCAGGCTTACATTGGGTTAGAGTAGTTGAATCAAGGCACACTGAATTTGCATTTATTTCAGATTCAGCTGATTTTATTCCTATAAGTTTTTACAATTATTTGCAGCCTCTTCTCCCTCTCACGAAAAGCAAGAATTCTTATTTTTGGTAACTGATTATCTGAAACATTTTACATAAAAATTTAATAAAAACACAGGTAAATGTCATCTACACAAAGCTTTCCTTATCCACACTTGTGAGATAGAACAGAGTTTAAAAAGGGCACAAGGTCGGCCAAGTCAAGCAATCAAAAGAGGCCAGTTCTTTTTACCATTTCTCTTTTACGGGAAAATACAATCTATTATTTTCCTTAATGCTATGTAAGCTATTTTATTTCTTTGTTTTTGTGGTGGCATTTTCTCCCCTTTTCCCATTTGGGTATCCCTGCCTCACCCACTATTCAGGGATGAAAGAGTGGTCTTCTGATCTGCTGTAAGGCCTCCAGCAATGGCTGTCTGAAACTGGCTGTTTATTAGGACTGGGACTCTAGCATTATATTGCGTCTCATTTTTCCACCCTGTGACGAGGCATCTTCCCACAGTAACAGAGCAGAGAACAGAAACTCAATGCTGTGAGACTATTTCCTCCTCAAAGTCAAACTATAATATTGGTATTTATATCATATCAGAATATCTCAAAGTGCTTCACAGTATGAATTCATTGTGAACTACGAAGACTATGGTTATGTAAGCAAATGTGGCAGCCATTTTTTGACAGTAATGTTCCACAAACCACACTGAGATGAATGGCCAGTTAATTGTTTTTGTTGGTGTGAGTTGAATAAGGAATGGTGGCCAGACCCCAGTGAGTATTCCCCACTCAAATTAATTCAACATAGGCAGTTAGTCACAGAGCCATAGAAGTTTATAGCACAGGAGGAGGCCTTTTGATCCACTGGCCTGAATTGTACGGTCAAAAACGAAGGAACGACACTTACTGTTCACCTGGGGGCCTGGGGGTGGTGGTTGGGATCAGAGGCGACATGGGGAAAGTTGAGGAATGCCTGATTGCGGGAGATACTCAGGCAGGCATGCTGGATCCAGGAGGTAGGCGTAAAGGCACTCACGTGCTGGAGACACCAAGTCCTCGCCTGAATGTAGCTGCTCAATTCTCCACAGCTTGGGAAACCCAGCCAACCAGAGTAAAAGTTGAAAAGCAGGCCCACGGCTTCATTATCATATTTGAAGTACCAACCCACCTCCTTAGAGCAGGTTGGCTGCCAGCCCACATTTGGGCCTCACTTACAGCCGGAAATGGGTGGGTTGGAGGCGGGTTTCTATTTGATTCTGATTTTTAAGACTTTAATCCTTCTACCTGACCTGAATCTGCCCTTTTCTTAGGTTAAAATTCCCTTCACAGAGCCTAAACCAGGAAGTTTTAAGCAGGAATTATAAATTAGATTCAAAACATGTACAAAAATCATAATAAATATGGGAAAAGACATGGTAATAAGAGAGAGATATAAAAGAGACAGACAGAAAAAGCAAAAAACATGTATTTTAATTTATTTTTTAAATCTCCAACACTTATTAACTTCTGAAGGATTGAGACTCCACATATAAAATTAAGACCGCATTTGTTGACAACGCGAACGGTAGGTGGCGCTGTTTTGGCACATGCGCAAATACAGCATGTGCCACTAAAACGTCACAGCTTGCGACTGTAGCAGCTGCCAGGACTAAAGATGGCGCTGCTCAAAGAATCACACAGAGGAAACCTAACAAACACGTGGCAGTATACAATGGCCGGAGTGAGAGAGTGGAGCGGGCCGGGGAGAGCAGCGCGGGGGGCGGGGAGAGCAGCGCAGGGGTCGGGGAGACCAGCGCAGGGAGAGCAGCGGTGATGGTGACGGCAGCGCGGTGGGGGGCAGGAGAGGGGGGGGAAGGGGGAAAAAGAGGGGGGAAGGGGGAAAGAGTGGGGGGGGGAAGGGGGAAAGAATGTTTTCAAAGAAACTTACAACGGCAGAGCAACTTACCTTGGAACAATCTCCTGTGTCTAATAAAAATGAAGCAAATCTCCAAAATGACTAAATAATTCAGATAAAATGCGAGAAAATGCCCGACGAAACCTCTCCTCCTTCCACTTTCAAAAAGTTGCGCCGAAGCTTTGACGCATGCGTGAATATCCGAAGATTGATGCATGCGCAGAGGCCAACCTGGCGCGTTGCCCGAGGAAGACGACGTAACGCGATGACGTCATCTGCGCATGTGCAAAGCGGCCCTGGCAAGCCGGACCGCAGCGCATGCGCAGAGAGCAGGAGACCGTGTGCGCATGTGCGCACCGCGTCATCTGCGCATGCGCAAACTGGTCCTGGCAAGCTGGACCCCAGCGCATGCGCAGACAGCAGGAGACCGTCTGCGCATGTGCGCACCGCGGCGCAGCCTGATGAAGTCAGCGCTGACGAAGCCTTGTCATGAATCACTTTGTAAAATTACATTTTCAGGGCCAGCAAGGTTGTTTGGCAGTAATTAACTATTATCACACCATTAAATATTCACTTACTCCTGAATGCACGAGCCCTAACTTCTTGTGGGGTCTTTCGTGTCTTTCAATGCCAAGTTTATTGGCGAGAACTACTAGAATGCACCCTGTGGAACAACATGGCATCTCTGACAACAAATTCTGGATTTCCATATTTAAATGCACTGTGCAGATGCCAGACTTCCCTGTTGTCAGACTTCCCTGCCAGATCAGGGATTCCATCTTTTGCTGATGACCTTCTTAGATACCCACTGACCTGTTGTATCTTTCCAGTATTTTTTGTTTTATTTCAGATTTTCAGCATTTGCAGCTTTTGTTTATTTTTAGTTAGTGCTCCAACCAACAGTTTTAAGTCATAAAACACAGGCCAAAATTTTACGGTAGGCGGACGGGAGCAGGCCACCAACCTTTCAGTCGGTGGCGAACCCACTTCCGCCTCGCCTGGGAATCCAACCCGTATTTTGCAGGTCCCCGGGCTTCAATTGATGTGAGGTGGGACTTCCACCCGCTTGCAGTAGGAAGTCCAGCCTAATAGAACTGCCCACCAATTAGCGACTGGCAGCTCTTAGTCCCAGCAGCGCCATCGGGAGCGATGGCCACTGCTAGGACTGTAGCCCAGCATGAAGACAAGATGCCTGAGAGCCGGGAGGGAAGGTAAGTTTTGGTTGTCTCGCCAGGGTAAACGGTCGGGTCCCGCAAGGCAAGGGTGGTCAACTGGGGGGAAGGGGGTGCGTGTGGGGTCTTGGGGGTGGTTGGGGCGGCCCTCCATCGGGCACAGGGTGTCTGATTATGAGGGCCACTCCAGGACACTCAGAAGCTGCCTGCTTTCATTAGGCGGTTTCTCCCGGCTCCAGGATGCCCACTTGCCATGCATAAAATCTGCTTGGAGGCGGGCGATAGCCCTTAAGTGACCGTTAAGTGGCCACATAAGGGCCTGAATTGGCCTGGGGTGGGCGGGCCATTTTACGCCACCACTGCCCTGCATAAAGTGGCGGCGGAGGCGGGAGCGGGTCGGGAAGGTCTCCTGGTGCCTCCCACTCCATTTTACGCCACCCCCCTGCCACCATCCCGCTAATCAGGGTGGCATAAAATTCCAGCCATAGCATCTATGAAACAGGAAGCATTAATAAGAGCACTGATTTCTTTACAACACTTAGGAATAAAAGGACAATGTAATTACATACACTGAATGAGACAGACAAAAGGTTCCATTCTGCCCTCTTTAAGACAGCCATTTAACAGAACATAATAGAAACCAATGGCTTTACATGTACAAGTCCTTTCACTAAATGCATTGTTTCACTACACAACACAGAAAAGTGTTGAGGGTCTGTGAAAGAAAGGATAATTTAGATTTTTAATCCAAGTCTCATTGAGTGGATATAATTAGATTAACAGCAAACCTCCATACCTCTGCATCGATCATTCAGGAATGGATCCTCCAGCTCTGGTGGTGGCTTTCTGGTTTCTGTACTACCTGAAAAAGAAACAAATGGACAAGTTTCACTAGAGGGCACTCCACATCTCAAAGAAGCTCACTGATTGTAAGAAGGTTTTCAGTTAACTTGGCATTTCTCCATCTTGTAAAACTGATGACATAAAATATTGAGGAATTAAATGTCAATACACTTACAGCAATAAAAATAATGGTTTCCAGATGGTATGACAATCTAATCAACATAAATGTGAGACATACAGGTTTATTAAATATCCCTTTTTGGATAGAAATGATATCATTCAAGAAATTAATAAAACCAAATCATATAATGGGGTGACTTAGCTAACTAACACAAATATAGTCAAAGAAATATATGAACAGGATTTACTTTTTTTTAATAAATTATAAACAGATTAATAATCCAAAACAGGAAAAGGGAACAATCTGCACATATTGTGAGATAATTGATTGAAATTGTACAACAAAGGACTCTAAAGAGGATTTTTTTATGCATTCAGAGGATGTGGGCATTTGTTGCCCATCAATATACAACTTAGTGCCTTGCTAGGCAATTTCAGAGGGCAGTTAAGAGCCAAGCACATTGCTGTGGGTCTGGAGTCACATAGGGGCTAGAACTAGGTAAGAACAGTAGATTTCCCTCCCTAAAGGGCATTTGTGAGCCAGACAGGCTTTTACCAAACTCTGGTAGTTTCATGGACAACATTATTGATAGTACCTTCTTTTTAATCCCCAATTCATTTACTCATCTCAAATTTATTTAATTAACTGAATTTAAATTCCCCAGCTGCTGCAGTGGGTTTGAACGCAAAGGGCAGAATTTTGTGCTGCCCTTAGAGAAGGGCATGGAGGCCTCTTCCTTCCTCCACCTCAATTTTGTGGAAGGCGGAGGGACCCCCCCGGGAAGAATGCCCCCCCCCCGCCACCACCACCTTCACCAACCCACCTCCGCACCCCCACCCCCCACCAACCCTGTCACTGGGGCCTGCCTAAATGGCCCCAGTGAGCCAGACCTCTCCCAGGGTTCTCTCCTCTCATCAGCATTGCAGGTCCTCCTGCAGTTACAGCAGTGGGCACTGCTCCCTCTGGTGCTGTGGTACTGCAGAGCTGTAGGCCTTCCAATTGGCCAGCAGCTCTTGAGGCGGCAGCTCATTCTTTAATTGGCTACCCACTGTTAAATAGCAATGAGGATCCGACGGAAGGCCGAGATCTGTTCTCCTTCTGCCTTCCAGCCCACCACTGGGACCACCCTCGCTCAAATTAAATCTGGCCCCAAGTCTCCAGATCATTATTCCAGGCCTCTGGATTACAAGTGCAGTAACATAACCATTATGCTGCCACACCGTATCTCCACGGATGCACCTTTCAACAGCAACACATGACAATATTACAACACCTCCAGTAATTCTTCATCCAAAAATAATTGCTGAGGTTACAAAATTGGATTTGAGTTTTAACCCGCTGCCCACATGTTCACTATTTAATCCATTATATGAAAGTAAGGAGCAGACTTATTGGCCTGGATTTTGCCATGGGAAATAACAGTGAAGCTAATAGTGGTCACCGTTAATATGGAGTAAATCAGGCAGCAATTTTCAGAGTACACACATGCACAGTGAAATGTAGAAATCTGGAAGTTGCTGTCTGAGTTGCCCTACTCCTCTGCAGGCTGTGCTACACCAGTAGCTCACCGATAGACTCGGCATTGAAATCCACGCAAGTTGCTGTATTTACCCACTGAACACACCAGAAAACGTTAGGGCTGATGCATGCAGATGTTTGTGAATTTTTAACAGTGTGATCAGTCATAATTACTGACAAACAACCTTTCATGCCCTGAAAGGTGAATTTTACAAGTGCAGAGTCTCAATCCTTCACTATTTAGTTACTGTTGGAGATCCTTATGTCTCTGTCTTAATTGCATCTTTCTTTCCCAATCTTTATTTTGGTTTCTGTATATGATTTAAAGCTAATTTATAATTCCTTATTTATACTTCCTGGTTTAGAACCTACAAGTCTCAGTCAGTATTTTTCAATCTGATTGGTTGAGGAACCTTGCTGTTTATTGCACTGTTCATATTCGCCATAGATCCCCTGCAGAGGGTGTCATGCTAGATCTTAGCCTTCATTTTCAATCCGTTGGATGTAGGGATCACTGCCAAGACCAGCATTTATTGCCCACCCCTAACTGCCCTTGAGGATGTGTTGATAAGCCACCTTCTTGAACAATTGTAGGATGTGTGGTGTTGGTACACCTGCAGTGCTGTTAAATTGGGAGTTTCAGCATTTTGGCTCGAATGACATCAAGTCTACACTCAAAAGCCCAGAAAAACTCTGTGGGCAGCCATCAGCGTAGTGAACAGTGAGTGCCATTTCTTCACCCCAACTGAAAAATCCAGACCAATTGAACTAGATTGCACTTAAACTAGCACAAGATTTGAATAGTGTTTTCTGATATTTACACCACTGGCTGTATATTTGACCTAAATGTGTCGTCTGTTTTTCCAACTCTAGAAAAGCCTATTTCCAAAGATTCTGCTGCATACTATTATACATCAGATTTCTCTATGTCAAAAAGAAAAGCCCACTGGCAACAATTATAGAATGTTAAAAGGCACAGTTTTTTTTTAGTAATCACTGAAAGAGAGTGCACAGACAGCAAGGCTCCTTCTTCAACAGAAGCCTTGTCTGGGAATTTCAGTTGGGAGGTTGTGAAATTCATCCCTAAGCCATTTCTCACATATCCGCTGCTACCAATAGACAAAGATGGAATCAGATGCTTGCCTGCCCCTTGATTGGAGAAGGTAAAAGGAGACCCAACTAAGAGAGCAGGGGAAAAACACAAATTGAAAAGAAAGAGGAATGTTTACTCTGGCCAAAAGATAAAAAACATCATGTTGCTTTTTTGGTTCTGGCATCACAGAGACTGACTGTAAGAGAGATTATTTAACATCTGTAGCTTGAAGGTGCACAATCTGTTCAGTGATTGTATCTCTTAGTAATGAGATGTCATTCCATGGTATGTAGACACAGATACAGTGGAGCCCATAATTAGCATGTAATTTTATTGCCTCACTTGAGAATTTAAAAACACAGTCAGTCTATTACAGTGGAGGTTTTTGCCAAAACGTCTTCCACAAACTTTTTATTTGGGGAGAGAAGAACTGTTCCCGCTTCAGATTATTAATCCGTTTATAATTTCATCACCATTATGCAGTGAAGCAGCAATGCATTCTGATATAATTCATGTAATTAAAGATCCTCCAAGAAACATTTCAAAGTGTTTCTCAGCAATAATTGTTACATGGGGAAATGCAGCAGCAAATTTGTACAAATGGCAGTAAGATGATCAAGTAAGTCAGTTCTGGATGGTGTCATTTGAAGGAAAAATGTTGGCTTGGATATCAGGATAACTCCCAGCTCTTCTTCTAATGGTGCCTTGGGATCCTTAGTGCCCATCTAAACAACAGAGAAGGGCAGACTGGATCTTGATGTAATGCCTGATGGCACCTTTTTAATGCTGCACTCACTCAATACTCCACTAAGTAGCAGCCTTAGAGCAGAGTCTGAACCCACAATCTAACTCAAAAGATAAGAATGCTACCAGCTGAGCTAAGACGAGGTGTTTACCAGTAAAAATTCAAAACAAAATAGAAAATATTGCTTCATGCAGACAGTGACCCTTTACTCTTGTTATCATGACATTCAAAATATTTTTCTATCTCGTCAAGGCATTCTGACATTCAGCTAAAGGAACAGCGTCATAATTCTTTATTTATGGCCCCTGGGTTCACTGCTTTCTTATCTCAATTTTACCTGTACTCTGGTTTTGCGCATCTAGGATTGAATGTTCTTCTGTGTTGTTGTCTGTGGCTGGAACATTGATGTCTTCTTGCTCTCTTACACAGCATGCCCTGTAGACCTGTCCACACTCGTATCCCAGGGCTTGATTTGCTTCACAACTGAGGCCATTAGCTTTAGCTGCTTTACCAAGGAGACAGCACTGACAGCATTTCTGCAAAAGAAAGGAATTAAAGGGAATGACAAAGACAAATATACATGCATGCTTTCCCCTTAACTAGGGAATTAATGGAGGGAAGAAGGAAATAATAGCTGAATAAAGAAATTGAACAAATAAATGGAAAATGGTCGAAATGAAATAGGAAATAAAAACAGAAAATGCTGGAAATACTCAGCAGGCCAAGCAGCATCTGTGGTTTCAGGTCTATGACACAGATGCTGCCAGACCTGCCGAGTGTTTCCAGCACTTTCTGTCTTTATTTCAGATTTCCAGCATCTGCACTATTTTGCAGATAGTCATCGACTTCAAGAGGACAGACAGGCTGACAGAAAGAGCAACCTTGTGGCAGATGAAACGTAACGCAGAGAAATGTGAATGATACATTTTGGTAGGAAGAAAGAGGAAAGGCAATATAAAACAAAGGATACAATTCTAAAGGGAGTGTAGGAGCAGAGAGACCTGGGGGTATATGTGCACAAATCATTGAAGATGCCAGAGCAGGTTGAGAAAGTGGTTAATAAGGCACATGGCATTCTGGGCTTTATAAATAGAGGCATAGTGTACAAAAGCAAGGAAGTTATGATGAACCTTTATAAAACACTGTTTCAGCCTCAACTGAAGTATTGTATCCAATTCTGGGCACCACACTTTCAGAAGGACATGAAGGTATTGGAGACGGTGCAGAAACAATTAGGATGGTTCAGGAGTTGAGAGACTTCAGTCATGTGAATAGATTGACAAATCTGGGGCTGTACTCCTTAAAGAAAAGGTTGAGAGGACATTTGATAAAGGTGTTCAAAATCATGAGGGGGCTGGACAGAGTAGATAGGGAGAAACTGTTCCCATTGGCAGAAGGATTGAAAATCAGAGGACACCAATTTAAGGTGATGGGAAAAGAACCAGAGGCGACATCAGGAAAAACCTTTTTGCGCAGCGAGTGGTTAGGATCTGGAATGCACTGCCTGAGAGTGTGGGGGTGGCAGATTCAACTGTGGCTTTCAAAAGGAAACTGGATAATTATCTGAAGAGGAAAAAAATGCAGGCCTGCAGGGAAAAGGCAGGGAAGTGGGACTAGCTGAGTTGCTCTTACAGAAAGCTGGCAAAGACACAATGGGCTGAATGGCCTCCTTCTGTGCTGTAACCATTCTATGATTCAAATTTTTATCTGTTGCTAAGGAGATGTATCTATTCGCTGAAAGTTGCGCTCCTGGTCATTATGCAACAACCCCTGCTGTCGCTGTGCTCCTTCTCTTCCTTTAATTACAATGCAGGAATGACAAAGTATTCGGTGCTGGTCAGCTGCTGGCCCTTACACCCAAGGATTGGGTGTAATACACAGAGACTTGAAATAAAGTTGATAAAATGAAAGTTGTCTTTGCTTTCAGCATGGAGAGCCAAATGACATATTCATTTCATAAACAATTCACAGTGGAAGAGAAATGAAACAAAATAATTACTTTTATAATTCTTTGTTTCCCTGGACACCCCCCAAAAACCTTTTTTTCTTTTTCTAGTCTTCTTAGAATCCTGGTGCCACTCATCTGATCTGAAATGACTGGACTAGAATTTTAGCCCAAAATGATTAGCTTCAGGCATGTTGCAATCTTTATGAATAGCCTTGATCTTTTGCCTGAAGCAATTTTCGGCTGCGTGTTCAGACGCTAAAGATGGCGTCTTGAGTTGAAATGCTAGTTTCGCCTCCGTTTAATGCAAGATGCCATCTTGGTGAAGGAGTTGAAGTCTAGTTCGGGCACTAGAAGCGGCCTCCCGAGAATCGTTAAATAGCAGATTGTCACTTAAAATGCCTGCTAACACTCATTAGAGAGACTGCTAGTCTGATGGCTAGTGGTTGGCCTAATGCCCTCTCCTAACAATGACCAGATGTTGATGTTGATTTCAAGCACTACCTAAAGGGATACTCACCTTTGCATGTTCATTGCTGCTGGAACTGTGAAGAGAACTTCTGAAACACAACATAAGAACATAAGAAATAGGAGCAGCAGCAGGCCATTCGGTCCTTCAAGCCTGCTCTGCCATTCAATAAGATCATGGCTGATCTGATTGTGGCCTTCACTCCACTTTCCTGCCGGGCCCCCATAACCCTAGGGTCTCTTGTAGATCACAAAATCTAACTCAGCCTTGAATATATTCAATGACCCAACCTCCACTGCTCTCTAGGGAAGAGAATTCCAAAGATTAACGACTCTCTGAGGGAAGAAATTCCAAATCATCTCTGTCTTAAAAGGGAGACCATTCATTTTGAAACTGTGCCCCCTAGTTCTAAATTCTCCCATAAGGAGAAACATCTTCTCAGCATCTACCTTGTCGAGCCCCTTCAGAATCTTACATGTTTCAATCAGATCACCTCTCATTCTTCTAAACCCCAATGAGTATAGGCCCAAGCTGTTCAACCTTTCCTCATAAAACAACCCCTTCATCCTTGGAATCAGCCTAGTGAACCTTCTCTGAACTGCTTCTGATGCAAGTATACCACTCCTTAAGTAAGGAGATCAAAACTGTAAACAGTACTCTAGGTGCGGTCTCACCAATGCCCTCCACAGTTGTAACAAGATTTTCCTACTATTATACTCCATTCCCCTTGGAATAAATGCTAACATTCTATTTGCCTTTCTAATTACTTGCTGTACCTGCATGTTAACTTTTTGTGATTCATGTACAAGGACACCCAGGTCCCTCTGTACCACAGTATTTTGCAGTCTCTCTCCATGTAAATAATATTCTGCTTTTCTGTTCTTCCTGCCAAAGTGAACAACCTCATATTTTCCCACATTACACTTCAACTGCCAAATTTTTGACCACTCACTTAACCTATTTATTTCGCTTTGCAGACACTTTGGAAGAGTTTCCGGGAGAGTTTGTCAAGACTGGGCCAATACTTGAAGAACATTTATTCTGAAAATTCACCAAAAAAGAATAACTGCTGTGCTACTTCACTTTATTTTACACCTTTTAGGAGTCACTGGAAGAAAGAGAGCGCTTGGTCATAATCAGCTTGCTAGAGTTCCCCCTTGGTCTAGATGAGGAATGGGAGGAAGACATGAGGCCTAGCAGATCAGCACCAGCTGAGAAAGGCAAGGTGGACTCCTTCCCCCCTGCAGATACAGGACATCCCTTCTCCTCTAGATCTCCTCCACCAGGACCTACAGTGCCACATCTGAGAACCTGTGCACCCTCTCCCTCAGTCCCTAAGCCATCATGCAACATGCTGCTGTGTGCCAGCCAGAGCACCTCACACCTTCATTGGAAGTGGGTGCTTAATGAAAATTGTGTCTAATCAGCACTTGCGTGCTAAACCTGCAGGTTTCTGGTTTAGCATTTCCAGGCAAGTTCAAATTATGACAAACAGGGATTAGGATCAAAATTGTGTGCTAAATCCAGACTTTCAAACAGGCTAGTCTTATTAGCACTACATCCATTCAGCGCCTGTTTTCACCCTTTGGCCAATATAACCCGCATAATTTTTAACATAGTGATAATGCTTTGGTATTAACCATGATGTAATCATTACTGAGCTGACCAAATTAAGGGTCACTTTTTAAAATAGATTTTAACTGATAAAACTGTGTAAATCTATCAGGCATAATTGAGCAGTAGAGTCAGTGGCCTAGAATTGTGATGATTCTCCACCTATTTTTCAGGCACAAAACAGACACCTCAGCACCCAATATGGTGGGCAGGGCTTGCACACTCCTTTACACATTGGAAGTGCGCCACCCACCATATATATGAAGGCAGAAAAAGAGGTTCTCATGGCCCTCACCTGAAACATGCATTAGTCCCTTTGCATACAAATTTGGGGCCTTATGCCTGTTTGAGTCTAATTTGCAACATGGGGCTGCCCTGAATGCAGCCAGCCCAGGAAAACATGGACAATATCCAGGCTTGGGCTGATAAGTGGCAAGTAACATTTGCTCCACATAATTTGCAGGTAATGACCATCTACAACAAGGCTAATCACCACCCCTTGACATTCAATCACCAAATCCCCCACCATTCTTACGATCAGGTGAGGAGGGGTCGAAAGGCTCCCCTCTTGTTTGACCACAACAGGGTTTACTTCTTTTAAACAGTGGCTATGCTTTAATTCAGTGAGTGTTTAACCCTTTTATGTGCTATGATCATAAAAGAACCACTCGGACAGGTTTTCTCAAGTTTAAACAAGAAAGAGATTAGTTTATTGTACTTAAAACCAAAACCCAATCTAAGTAAAATAATAAACTATACTCCAACTTTCTCACACACACACGCACATGAGAATCTCACACACACCCAAGTAGGGTACAATGTGAAGAAGAGTAGATTGGTTGGATTAGAGTCCAGAACAAATAAAAGAATATATAGTCTGTGAAGTCTGGTAATTCAGTTGTCTTCCAGCTGAACTTGGGGTCCTGAAGTTTCTGGCTGGTAAAGGTGGCCACATGGTTCAGGGTTTTCTTGGAGACAGTGATACAGATGTTTTTTTCCCTCCGGGGTCTCTGTCTGCAGCAATGGTAGACTTGGATGTTTTGTAGTCCGCAGGCAGGGTTCAAACTTACAGCATTGCCTGGGGAGAGACAGACAGACAGACCCCCATTTGGGTCCTGCACTGGTCAAAAGCAGGTGCTTGTCTGTTGTAGAAAGAAGAACCTGACAGTTTTCACACAGATGAAGAGATTGTCAAATGATTGTCCAGTGTATTCTTTCTTTTGCATCTTAATTAGTTCAAGTCTTAAGAATTCCAATCTCTCTCTCGTGTCCCATGGTTTCACTGTTTACCCTTTGAGGTTCGTCTTCACCAGTGTTAATATTCCAAGATGGCTTTGAATGTCTTGTTAATGAAGATAGCTCATTCAAAAATTCGCAAGCCATTGTTCTGGTCGGAGATTAATCCAGATATTCGTCTCAACCTTGATACTTTGGATGTGAGGTATTTCAATGCAAACTGTGTTGGCCATTTTAGCTGCTTTCATTAATTTAGATATCCAAATAATGGATTAAAAATCATCATTCGGCATAGTATGTGTTCATGACACCATCAACATCCCACGGCTCACCATTGACCAGAGACTCAATTGGACCAGCCACATAAATGCCGTGGCTACTACAGAAGGTCAGAGGCTAGGTATTCTATGGCAAATGGCTCACTTCCTGACTCCCCAAAGTCTTTCTACCATCTACATGAGACAAGTCAGGAGTGGAATAGTCTCCATTTGCCTCAATGGGTGTGGCTGCAACAACACTCAAGAATCTCAACATCATCTCGAACAAAGCAGCCCATTTGATCAGCACTCCATCCACTAGCAAGAACATCGACTCCCCAATCACCGGTGTACCATGACTGCAGTATGTACTATCTACAGAATGCATTGCAGCAAGTCTCCAAGGCTTCTTCAGTAGCATCTCCCAAGCCTGCAACTTCTACTACCTAGAGGAAGTGAGGGACCTTGGAGTGAATGTCCACAGATCCCTGAAGGTAGCAGGAGAAGTCAATAAGGTGGTTAAGAAAACATATTGAATCCTTTCCTTTATTAGCTGAGGCATAGAATATAAGAGTAGGGAGGTTATGCTGGAACTGTATAAAACATTAGTTAGGTCACAATCTGAATACTGTGTGCAGTTCCGGTCACCTCAGTACAGAAAGGATGTAATTGCACTAGAGAGAGTGCAGAGGAGATTTAAGAGGATGTTGCCAGGACTGGAAAATTACAGCTGTGAGGAAAGATTGGATAGGCTGGGGTTGTTCTCCTTGGAACAGAGGAAGCTGAGGGGAGATTTGATTGAGATGTACAAAATTGTGAGGGGCCTGGATAGAGTGGATGGGAAGGGCCTATTTACCTTAGCAGAGGGGTCACTGACAAGGGGGCATAGATTTAAAGTGATTGGTAGAAGGATTAGAGGGGAGATGACGAAAAGTTTTTTCACCCAGAGGGTGGTGGGGGTCTGGAACTCACTGCCTGAAAGGGTGGTAGAGGCAGAAAATCTCATCTTATTTAAAAGGTGCCAGGATGTGCACCTGCAGGGCTCCAGATCAAATGCTGGAAAGTGGGATTAGGCTGGGTGGCTCCTTTTTTTTGGCTAGCGCAGACACGATGGGCCAAGTGGCCTCTTTCTGTGCCATAAACTTTCTAAGTTTCTGTGTTTCTGGATGGACCAAGGCAGCAAGTTCATGAGAACACCATCACCTCCAAGAGCCCTTCCAAGTCACACGCCATCCTTACTTGGGACATATATTTCCATTGCTTTATTATCGCTGGGTCAAAATCCTGGATCTCCCTACTTAACAACTGTGTTGAAGTACCTTCACCACATGGACTGCAGCAGTTCAAGAAGAAGGCTCACCATCATCTTCTCAAGGGCAAGTAGGGATAGGCAATAAATGCTGGCCTAGCCAGCAATCCTCATAACTCAAAAATGAATCATTTAAAGATGCATGTGATCTAACTCGTGTTCCTTAATGGTATCACTGGCTACTGCCAAAAAGCCAAGCTTTAAAAAGGCTTACCTGAATGTGGTGCCAGGAATAGCAGGGGTTCTCCTTCTGTGTCCAATGCACAGCTGAAGACTGACGCTGGAAACTGCTCAGCGGCATACCAATTGCCCCCCTCACACCTGATAGCTTCCATCCTCTCCCAGGACCTACCTGAGGGCCACTGTTGATGATGCAGTGGACTGAAATTGAAATCCTCTTTGCTGGCGAGATACCCAGCAGGCACCGGCAGCTCACTGGTCTCAGCCTACCTGTTCCACATAGCCAGGTGCGAACCAATTTCTAGACCAGTAGTTTTATTCGATAGAGAATAAAGTTCAACATCCTTTGTGAAGCATTATGTACTAGAAACTTCATTGTACATCAAGGAACTTGGAAGGAAAAATATTTATTACCTTTACAGTGGTGCATTCATCTACGACAGTGCCAAGTGCTTCACATGCTTGATGTTCGCTGGCCTTGTTTATACCATTTGTGCAGTGGATCTCCTCCAACTTTACTCGGCAGCATCGTTCCTGTGCTATTCTGCAATGAGGAATGTGAGAAATTTCAATCTTCTTACAAAACAGGAAACAGAGGTAAAGTCAGCCAAGTCTCAGAAGTATTTTACAGCTACAATTACATTAATGAGGCATGTTAAAAATTGATGAATACCACATGTTACTCTTAGTAAGAGAAAGATTACTAAAATAAAATGAAATTTACCCACAGTAGCGTTGTACTAAATGTGAGCTTTCAGGAAGGAAAGAATATTGAAGAGCTAAGAAATGAAGCTGTCAGATTTGAGGAAGGAAAAGAAGCTGGGGGGGGAAAGCAAGTAAACTAATAACATTATTAAATAAGTTAACTATCCATAGTTGCTCTCTGGCCCTTTCTTTTTCCAGTTTTCCTGAGTCATCCTGAGGTAGTATCAGGTACCTCATTTCCAGCCCTCTGCCAATGCCATTGTGTAATCAGTCACCAGGAGGCCAAACAAAGCAGCCTAAGGTGATAAGCCCTCCAATATTCTCTCCCTCTATATTTGGCAATACCAAGTACTAGCTCAATCACACACGCCCAACCCAACAGTTCTTCATTTCCGAACCCAAGGAGCAATTCCACTATAATGTATGCACTAGGTGGGATAGATTTTGAGTTTGTACATGTAAACTAGTAATCGCAAAGTGGGAGCTCAGTTAAATCTCTCCCAATTTTTATTTCTATTTAAATCAACATAAAACGGGATACAGATTCACTATCACCGAATTTACACTACCGTACAAAGTCAAAATCTACCCCAATATCCTTTGAAGTGTAAGTTGGTGTATTAGCATGAACAGAAGGTTGTGCTTAACTAACATGATTGAAGTTTTTGAGGAGCTAACAAGGAGGGTCAATGAGGGTAGTACATTTGATGTAGTCTAAATGAATTTTAGGAAAGCTTTTGATAAGGTCCCACATGGCAGACTGGTCACAAAAGTAGAAGTCCATGGGATCCAAGCAAAGTAACAAGTTGGATCCAAAATTGACTCAGATGCAGAAAGCAAAAGGTGATGGTCAATGGGTGTTTTTGTGACTGTTTCCAGTGGGGTTCCTGCAGGGTTCAGTACTAGGTCCCTTGCATTTTGTGGTTTATCAATGGACTTAAATGTAAGGGATATGATTAAGAAGTTTGCAGACAATACAAAAATTGGCTGTGTGGTTGATAATGAAGAAGTAAGCTGTAGGCTGCAGGAAGATATCAAGGACTAGTCAGGTGGGCAGAACAATGGCAATTGGAGTTCAATCCAGAGAAGTGTGAGGTCATGCATTTGGGGTAGGCTAACAAGGCAAGGGAATACACAATAAATAGTAGGATTATGAGAAGTGTAGAGGAACAGAGGGACCTTGGAGTGCATGTCCACTGATCCCTGAAGGCAGATAAGGTTGTTAAGAAGGCGTATGGAAAACTTGCCTTTATTAGCCAAGGCATAGAATATAAGAGCTGGGAGATTATGCGAGAACTGTATAAAACACTAGTTAGGCTATAGCTGGAGTACTGTGTGCAGTTCTGGTCACAGCACTATAGGAAAGATGTGATTGCACTTGAGAGGGTACAGAGGAGATTTACGAGGATGTTTCCAGGACTGGAGAATTTTAGCAATGAGGAAAAATTGGATAGACTAGGATTGTTTTCTTTGGAACAAAGAGGGCTGAGGGGAGACCTGACTGAAGTGTCGAAAATTATGAGGGGTCTAGATAGAGTGGACTGGAAGGCCCTATTCCCCTTGGTTGAGGGGTCCATACCCAGGGGGCAAAGATTTAGGGTAAGAGACTTAGAGGGGATTTAAGGGGAAGCTTTTTCACCCAGAGAGTGGTAGGGATCTGAAACTCACTGCCTGAAAAGGGTATAGAGGCAGAAACCCTCACAACATTTAAAAAGTACTTGGATATATACAAGGCTACAGATCAAGAGCTGAAAAGTGGGATTGGGCCAGTGCAGACACGATGGCCTGAATGGCCTCCTTTCATGCTGTAAATTTTTATGATTCTATGGTTCTATGGATGGACATTTTCACATCTTTGCTCACATTCTTAAAATTCCTCCAGCAATCACTCCAATAAGAGATAGCACTCTAGCCTGCGCCTGTCAGTAAAATGCACTTCAAAAGATCAAACCTCGAAAGCATCACTCCAGGGTGCCAAATAGCTCATGGGTTAAGGACAACCATTTTCTGAAAAAAGTTTAGCACAAGCTTTCAAACTCAAATTGTTTTAATTTTACAGCGCATACAAGACACATTATTTCCTGTTTTTGCTGGACTTTGTGTTTGTACCCCATTATAACCCTTGTAGCAGTTCCTGTGTTTCTCAATGGTACTTTCCCCTCCTCCCACTCCCCCTCACTACCACATCAGCATCATTAACACATCATACAGAAACAAACAAATTGTGGTTTTCAGAAACTAGGATTTTATGTAGGTCTCAGCCACCGGATGAAGCGCCAGCAAAAGCCCCGTGTCCCCTCCTCTGTGGAAGGCCTGCCGATTACATGCCAATTAGGCACTTAGGTGGACAACAGTGGGCCTTCCCTGGGATTAAGGACCTCGGAGACTGAAGTCCCACCCACTGAGAGATGCCGGCTAATTAGACACCAACAGCTCTTTTACTGAGCAGTGCCACCACGCAGACGGTGGCTGTTGTCGGTAATGGACCCACCGGAAGCGAGGGACGCAGGCCACAGGTGCATCATAGTGGGATGGTTTTCACGGGGCAGGGGGTCATGGTGGAGGGGGTTGTAGAGGGGGTGGTATCAAGGGCAGGAGGTTGGATCTCAGTGGGCTGCCCCCTTCCCGATGCTGGGTCCCTCAGTGTCTTTTAACAAGGGAACGCCCCACCACCACCCCGCCTGGCCCCCCCCACCATGGACCCAGCAAGCATCCGACACAGGTTTGCTTGGTGAGCTCCCCGTGGGGCAATAGGCCCACCCGCCACTGGGCTAATGCTGACATCGGCAGGATGAGGCCCTTAATTGAGCATTAATTGCCCATAAGGGCCTCAGTTGGCAGCAGGGCAGGAAGGCTGTCCAAGGGCCTTCCCGCCACGGACTTAATTGGGGTGGAGGTGAGAAGGTGGCAGGGTCACCCTCGCCACTAACCTGCCCGATTAAATACTTTCCCCACTTCCAAACTCGACACACAAGAAAGCATAAAATCCCCCAGTGCCAAAAAAATGTCACTGGAAGTTCTAACATTCTAAAAAGTAAATAACTGTCATACAGTGTCCAAATTTAATGGCCACAAAATTGGATAAGGCCTGAAAATGGACAAGGTGATTGCAATGAGTGATTAACCCGTGCCCATTAATTCCAATGGAGGCAGCACGTCAACTTTGTGCTACGTGCTCATTTTGATGATTTCTGCATGCAGCCAGCACGAAGTGCGCTTCTGAGTGGCTGCACACCTGAGCAAGGGGCACAAAATCGTGAGAGGCTAGCATGAGTTCAAGATGGCCAGCACTACTTAAAGCAAGCCCCACCTCTTAAAGGACAGGTGCACTTTGACTGAAGCAGGTACTGGAAGTCATCTGAGTAATGAACTTGAGAAAGACACGAGAATGGCACAACATGGTGCAGGTGAAGCTCCAAAGTTCTCTGACACAGTGCTGAAAGCCTTGGTGTAGAAGGTGGACTGCAGGTGAAAGGTCCTCTATCCACAGGAGCTAGGAGGAGCTCCAGACACTGCAAAGGCAGTGGCAGAAGATAGCAGTCACTGTCAATGGCAGCAGTGTAGCCCTAAGAGCTTGGATGCAGTGCTGCAAAAAAGTTCAATGACCTCACATGAGTGGTCAAGGTCAGTGAATGCATCTTCAAATGCCATACCCTTACAACTGAACCACTAGCCTCACACAATGCTCAGTTCATCACGCTCCCTTCATTCACTTTCCAGTGATCTCCATCAACAAGAACTCAAACTTCACAATCATAGGTTCACCTCACCCTCAAACACTTCGCACTGCTCCAAACCGCACACACATATCTCACAGCTTGCACACAATGCAAACTATTCAACCATGACAGCCACATCACTCAAACACATTGCACCACACTCACTGACACTTAACTCTCTCTTCAGGACCAGGTGGTGCATAGCCACAGGTAGCAAGAACTAACCAGCAGGGGACAGGGACAGCTGCATGTCCTCACTCTGATGGATGAGATGGTGCTCACCATCATTGGAATGGCCATCACTGAGGCTGTGGCAAGTGGCAGGGTGGAGACCATTGAAAATGACGGTATGTTCATACCTAATCCTCCCTCTCACATCCCACTTCCCCCACATCCCACAATCTCTCCTGATTTACAAGCTGCAGATGGTCTCAAGCATGCACCTCTACCCCATCCTACCCTCACTGCAACCCTAGCCTTATGTCTTTCTCCTTGCAGAGACCCAAGTGCTGCACCCTGTTCAGGTAGCAGTGCAGGAGAAAGAAGTGGAAGAGGAAGAAGAGACTGATGATGAAGAAAAACTGTCACTCGCTCTCACATTTGCAGCCACCAGCTCAGATACAAACACTGGACGTACTTCAGAGGGAATCGCGGAGGCAGGATCTGCACGTGGTGAGACACTGGGCACAAGCATACCACAGCCAGGGCAGGGGGAAAGAATAGCGCAGATGCCAGCTCAGTGAAGGGCAAAGTTGCGCCCGAGTTCTGCTGCAGAGTACTCAGATGAGGAAACTGATGTGGTAGAGTACAGAAAAAGGCTGATAGGTATGCACACAGAAATGCTTAGTGCATTGGTAGGCTTGCCAGAAAGCCTGTGGTCACTGTCAAGGAGCGGGGGTGGGGGCGTAGGGTCGGGCACCAACCTTGACAAAAACTTTGTGCAGAGCTTGAAGCCCATCCTTTCCAATGTGAAAATGTTGGCCAATTACACTTGCAGCCTCAAGCACTATGCAGCGGCAGATTCCTGATGTCTCAGATTCCATTGCAACACGAGTACAGGCACGCAATGTCTCACAGTGGAAGCTCAGACTGAAGTATGCAAGTACAGCTTGCTGCCCATGACTGCTCAGACTGCTGCCCTTAAGGTTGCAGATACCAGTGCTCAAAGGGGCTTACAGTTTGTCGCAGCAATCCAGCAACCTATCCTCCAAAAGATTCCTAGGGTTCCTGAGGCAAAACCCCAAGGGAGTGGCAGTGGCTCCATGGAGCACAAACCTGCTGTCCTCTCTCATGATGAGAGCATTCATCCCACCACCACTGCCACTCCACCAGTGCCCTTGCTGTTATCCAGACTGCTGCCACCCCTGCCAAGATGGTACAGTCCAAAGCCGGGCCTTCTAGGGCTGCAAGGTCATCTGCCGTCTCCTCCACTGAAAGTCAGCAGCCTTCCACCAATCATGCTGCAGCCATTGGGGTAACACTGCATAGGAGCGCTAGGCTAAGCAAAGGCACACAGTAGACAGGCTGTAAGGATGATCAGTTGATTTTTGTGTGGAATATTGGATGGTTTGCTTGATATAGTTGGTTTGCAATGTTTGGTTTGTGGGGGCTTTTACTTCAGCATTTTGGCCAAGAGGATGCAGTGATGATCAGTAACAGAGGGATGGTACGGTGCAGGACTGCTATTGAATGGGTAATTGGGCTTGTATTCACTGGTACGGCAGTCCGGTAAGCCGATCATGTACATCCCAGCTAGAAAAGGGATGTGTGGTTGCCTCCTCCATTCCCCTTCCCCTTCCTTTTCCTCTTCCTCCTCTTTACCTGCTCGCCATATATCTGGTAGCTAGGGCTGTGCCCTCATGATGGCGAGGTTGTGCAGGATGACAAATTGTGAGACATGCACTGGAAAGTACTGCAGGGCTCCTCCATGACGGTCCAGACAGCAGAAACTTTGCTTAAGCATCTGATGATCTGCATGATGACATTTTGTGTGGCAGCATGACTCTTATTATATGCATGCTGCCCACGTATGCAAGGATTGAAAACTGGTGTCATCAGCAAGATGATCAGCAGACAGCCCTTTTCGCCTTGTAGACACCCTCTGACTTAAATGCTGATGGTAAAGCGTCTTCTTCTTCTTTGGCCTCCTTGTCTCAAGAGACAATGGATAAGCGCCTAGAGGTGGTCAGTGGTTTGTGAAGCAGCGCCTGGAGTGGCTATAAAGGCCAATTCTAGAGTGACAGACTCTTCCACAGGTGCTGCAGATAAAATTGGTTGTCGGGACTGTTACACAGTTGGCTTTCCCCTTGCGCTTCTGTCTTTTTTCCTGCCAACTGCTAAGTCTCTTCGACTCGCCACTCTTTAGCCCCGCCTTTATGGCTGCCTGCCAGCTCTGGAGATCACTGGCAACTGACTCCCACGACTTGTGATCAATGTCACAGGACTTCATGTCGCATTTGCAGAAGTCTTTAAAGCGGAGACATGGATAGCCAGTGGGTCTGATACCAGTGACGAGCTCGCTGTACAATGTATCCTTGGGGATCCTGCCATATTCCATGCGGCTCACTTGGCCAAGCCATCTCAGGCGTCGCTGACTCAGTAGTGTGTATATGCTGGGGATGTTGGCCGCCTCCAGGACTTCTGTGTTGGAGATATGGTCCTGCCACCTGATGCCAAGGATTCTCTGGAGGCAGCAAAGATGGAATGAATTGAATGAATCGCTCTTGGCTGGCATACGTTGTCCAGGCCTCACTGCTGTCGAGCAAGGTACTGAGGACACAGGCTTGATCCACTCGGACTTTTGTGTTCCGTGTCAGTGCGCCATTTTCCCACACTCTCTTGGCCAGTCTGGATATAGCAGTGGAAGCCTTTCCCATGCGCTTGTTGATTTCTGCATCGAGAGACAGGTTACTGGTGATAGTTGAGCCTGGGTAGGTGAACTCTTGAACCACTTCCAGAGCGTGGTCACCGATATTGATGGATGGAGCATTTCTGACATCCTGTCCCACATTGTTCGTTTTCTTGAGGCCGACGGTTAGGCCAAATCCGTTGCAGGCAGCCGCAATCCTGTCAATGAGTCTCTGCAGACACTCTTCAGTGTGAGATGTTAATGCAGCATTATCAGCAAAGAGGAGTTCCCTGATGAGGACTTTCCGTACTTTGGTCTTCACTCTTAGACGGGCACGGTTGAACAACCTGCCACCTGATCTTGTGTGAAGGAAAATTCCTTCTTCTGAAGACTTGAACGCATGTGAGAGCGTAGGTGCGAGAACACAGCCCTGTTTCACGCCACTTAGGATAGGAAAGGGGTCTGATGAGGCATCGCTATGCTGAATTGTGCCTTTCATATTGTCATGGAATGAGGTGATGACACTTATTAGCTTTGGTAGACATCCAATCTTTACTAGTAGTCTGAAGAGACCACGTCTGCTGACGAGGTCAAAGGCTTTGGTGAGATCAATGAAAGCAACATAGAGGGGCATCTGTTGTTCGCGGCATTTCTCCTGTGGCTGGCGAAGGGAGAACAGCATGTCAATGGTGGATCTCTCTGCCCGAAAGCCACACTGTGACTCAGGGTAGACACACTCAGCCAGCTTCTGGAGCCTGTTTAAAGCGACTCGAGTGAAGACTTTTCCCACTATGCTGAGCAGGGAGATTCCACGGTAGTTGTTGCAGTCACCGCGGTCACCCTTGTTCTTATAGAGGGTGATGATATTGGCATCGTGCATGTCCTGTGGTACTGCTCCCTCGTCCCAGCACAGGCAAAGCAGGTCATAGAGTGCTGAAAGTATAGCAGGCTTGGCACTCTTGATTATTTCAGGGGTAATGCCATCCTTCCCAGGGGCTTTTCCGCTGGCCAGAGAATCAATAGAATCACTGAGTTCCGATTTTGTTGGCTGAACGTCCAGCTCATCCATGACTGTCAGAGAGGGTGGTCTCAGTGACAACATTTTCCCTGGAGTACAGTTCTTGGTAGTGCTCCACCCAGCGGTCCATTTGCTTGCGTTGGTCAGTGATTGTGTCCCCTGATTTAGATTTGAGGAGGGACGATCTTCCTGATGGTTGGCCCAAATGCTCTCTTAATGCCATCATACATTCCTCTGATGTTTCCGGTGTCGGAGGCCAGCTGAATATGACTGCATAGGTGTTGCCAGTAGTCATTTGAGCAGCGCCTGGCTGTTGTTTGTGCAGCACTTCTGGCTTCTTTAAGTGCTACGGATGTTAACTCGCTGGGGGCTTTCTTGTAGTTCAACAGTGCAATGCGCTTAGCGGCTATGACAGGTTCTAGCTCTTCAAGATTAGATTGAAACCAGTCTGCATTCTGCTTCACACGTTTGCCATAGGTGGTCATAGCTGAGTCATACTTGGCGTCTCTGATGTGGGCTCACTTGGTCTCTGCATCCCCTGTAGGAGTGTTTTGAAGGGCTTTTTCAAGGGAATTTAGAAACTTATGTAACAGCTGTGGATAAGAAATTCTGCTAGTGTTGATGCACGGGCAGCCCTTCTGTTTGGAGTTGTGCAGCTTCTTTGGTTTGAGTCTAACCTTGCTGCACACCAGGTAGTGGTCGGTGTCACAGTCCGCACTGTGGAAGCTGCGTGTGATTTGAACGCCGATTAAAGAGGCTCGCCTTGTGACGATGAGGTCCAGCTGGTGCCAACGACGTGATCTTGGGTGCCTCCAAGAAACCTGGTGACAGGGTTTAGTATGAAAGAACGAGTTGGCGTAGAATCAAGGCATCTTGGCTGCAGCCAGGATACAGAGAACTAGCAAGCATGATGTGCTGAGTATGGTTACAGACCAGCTGGACATTGAGGGTGTAGAACTTTGGTAGTTCCAGTACATCTCTGAATGCTCATGCAGCGCCTACAAAGCAATGAGTGTGCAATCAATGGCATCCTGCACCTTGGGGAAAACTGCTATCCTGGCAAAACCTGTTTCTCTCTGGAAAGAGACAATGTAATGTATTCCCCTCTCTCTGCATTGTGCATTAGTCACCTCCCTTAGACAACAATGGATGGCGAATTGTTGGAGATTTTATTTTATTCGTTCATGGGACTTGGACATCGCTGGCATTTGTTGCCCATCTGCCCATCCCTCATTGTCCTTGAGAAGGTGGTGGTGAAATGCTTTCTTGAACCGCTGCAGTCCATCTGGTACAGGGAGACCCGCAATGCTGTTAGGGAAGGAGTTCCAGGATTTTGATCCAGCGACAGTGAAGGAACAGCAATATAGTTACAAGTCAGAATGGTGTGTGGCTTGGAGGGGAACTTGCAGATGGTGGTGTTCCCACACGCGTGCTGCCCTTGTCCTTCCAGGTGGAAGAGGTCACAGGTTTGGAAGGTCCTGTCAAAGGACTGTTGGTGGGTTGCTGCAGTGGATCTTGTGTATGGTACACACTGCTGCCACTGTGCATCGGTGGTGAAGGGAGTGAATGTTTAAGGTGGTGGATGGGATGCCAATCAAGCGTGCTGCTTTGTCATGGAGGGTGTCAAGCTTCCTGAGTCTTGTTGGAGCCACCCTCATTCTGCCAAGTGCAGAATATTCAATCACACACCTGATTTGTACCTTGTAGATGGCGGACAGGCTTTGGGGAGTCAGGAGGTGAGTTACTCATCACAGAATTCCCAGCCTCTGACCTGCTCTTCCATGTCCCTCTGACTGTTTGGGGGCCTATAGTACACTCCCAGCAATGTGATTGCCTCTTTTTTGTTCTTTAGCTCAATCCATATGGCTTCATTTGATGAACCTTCAACATATCAGCCCTTCTCACAGCTGTAATAGTTTATTTGACCAAAATTGCCACACCTCCTCCTTTCTTATCCCCCTCCCTATTGCATCTGAAAATCCTGTAACCAGGAACGTTGAGCTACCATTCCTGTCCCTCTTTAAGCATGTTTCTGTAATAGCTATGATATCATACTGCCACGTGTCTATCTGTGCCCTCAGCTCATCTGCTTTGCTATACTCCTTGCATTGAAACAGATACCCTTGAGCATTGCAAAACTTTTTTTTATTTTCTAACCTTTGTTTCCTCTGACTTCCAGACTCATCCATTAATTTTCTGCCTTCTATTTTCATTTCTGATTTTGTCCCAACTGAGTCTATCCTCAGGTCCTCATCCCCCTCCCAAACTAGTTTAAACCCTCTCCAACAGCACTAGCAAAACTTCCCGCAAGGAACTCAGTGCGGGCTGTTCAGGTGCAACCTGTCCGCCTGTACAGGCCCATCTCCCCCAGAGCCGGTCCCAATGTCCCAAGAATCTAAAGCCCTCCCTCCTGCTTTCTTTCCAGCCACTCATTCATCTGTCTTATCCTTCTATTTCTGTACTCACTTGTCCGTGGCACTGGGAGTAATCCAGAGATTACTACTTTTGAGGTCCTGCTTACCAATTTCTTACCTAGCTCCCTAAATTCTGACTGCAGGACCACATCCCTCTTTCTAGCTATGTCATTAGTTCCAATATTCCACGGCTGCTGGCTGTTCACTCTCCCCCTTCAGGCTGCTCTGCAGCCGCTCAGTGACATCCTTGACCCTGGCACCAGGGAGGTAACAAACCATCCTGGATTCACATCTGCAGCCACAGAAACGCCTGTCTGTTCCCTTGACTATTGAATCACCTATCACTATGGCTCTTCCAGTCTTCCCTGTACCCGCCCCCCCCCCACCCCACTGTGCAGCTGAGCCACCCATGGTGCTATGGGCTTGGCTCCAGGTGCACTCCCCAGATGAACCATCACTCTCATCAGCATTTTTAAAATTCATTCATGGGATGTGGGCATCGGCGGCTCGGCCATCATTTATTGCCCATCCCTAATTGCCCTTGAGAAGGTGGTGGTGAGCTGCCTTCTTGAACTGCTGCAGTCCATGTGGTGTAGGAATGGAGTTCCAGGATTTTGACCCAGCGACAGTGAAGGAACGGCGATATAGTTCCAAGTCAGGATGGTGTGTGACTTGGAGGGAACTTACAGGTGGTGGTGTTCCCATGCATTTGCTGCCCTTGTCCTTCTAGGTGGTAGAGGTCGCAGGTTTGGAAGGTGATGTCTAAGGAGCCTTGGTGCATTGCTGAAGTGCATCCTGTAGATGGTACACACTGCTGCCACTGTGCGTTGGTGGTGGCGGGAGTGAATGTTTGTGGATGGGGTGCCAATCAAGCGGGCTGCTTTGTCCTGGATGGTGTCAAGCTTCTTGAGTGTTGTTGGAGCTGCACCCATCCAGGTATTCCATCACACTCCTGACTTGTGCCTTGTAGATGGTGGACAGGCTTTGGGGAGTCAGGAGATGAGTTACTCACCGCAGGATTCCTAGCCTCTGACCTGCTCTTGTAGCCACGGTATTTATATGGCTACTCCAGTTCAGTTTCTGGTCAATGGTAGCCCCTAGGATGTTGATAGTGGGGGATTCAGCGATGGTAATGCCATTGAATGTCAAGGGGAGATGGTTAGATTCTCTCTTGTTGGAGATGGTCATTGCCTGGCACTTGTGTGGCGCGAATGTTACTTGCCACCTATCAGCCCAAGCCTGGATATTGTCCAGGACTTGCTGCATTTCTACACAAACTGCTACAGTACCTGAGGGGTCGCGAATGGTGCTGAACATTATGCAATCATCAGTGAACATCCCCAGTTCTGACCTTATGATTGAAGGAAAGTCATTGATGAAGCAGCTGAAGATGGTTGGGCCTAGGACACTACCCTGCAGTGATGTCCTGGGGCTGAGATGATTGATCTCCAACAACCACAATCATCTTCCTTTGTGCTTGGTATGACTACAACCAGAGGTCCCCCAATCAGCCTGGAAGGAGCCTGACAAAAAGAATTTCATGGCCACAGTCACCTTGACAGCCACAGGCAATGCTGCTCTCCCCATACTCTGAAGCTACAGGTCTGCCTGCAAAAGGTAGCTGTTTGATACAACTGAATGGCTTCCTATGCCATTTCAGAGGGCAGTTAAGAGTCAACCACATTGCTGTCGGTCTGGAGTCAGACCAGGTAAGGATGACAGATTTCCTTCCCTAAAGGAAATTCATGGACCAGATGGGTTTTCTGAAAATCAGTGATAGTTTCATGGCTAGATTTCAATTCCAGATTTATTTTTTATTCATCAAATTTATTAAGTAGTTGAATTTAAATTCCACCAGCTGCCATGGTGGGATTTGAACCCATGTCCCCATGGCATTAGCCTGGGCCTCTGCATTACTAGCACAGTGACATTACTACTACACCACCCTCTCCCCAAGGGAATTGGGGGGCAGAGGGGAGGAGTGTTAGCAGGGGAAGGTAAGAGTGACTGCCTTTGACATCGAGGCAGCATTTGACCGACTATGGCATCAAGGAGCCCTGGCAAAATCGAAGTCAATCGAAATCAGAGGGAAAACTCTCCACTGGTACAATGGGATATTTCATGTTCACTTGAAAGGGCAGACAGTTTCACATCTTGTCTGATGGACAGCATCTCTGAAATTGCAGCACTCCCTCAGTACTGCAATGGAGTGTCAACCTTGATTTTGTGCTCATTCTCTGAAGCAGGACTTGGATCCACAACCTTCTGATTCAGAGGCTAGAGTGCTATCAACTGAGCCACAGCTAGGGTGGGAGAAGGCTTGTGTAGAGCATAAACACCAGCACAGACAAGTTGGGCCAAATGGCCTGTTGCTGTGCTGTAAATTCTATGTAATTTTATATAATAGTATGTAATTGTAACACTTACATCAAAGCAGCAGTTCAAACGGGGGCACAGATGACAAATCATTTGCTTAAAAACAGATTTCAGGATGTTTGAAAATATACCTGCAAAGTGGTTCTTCTAGTGTATAGGGCAGAGAAGCACACTCCTCTTTCTCAGAGGCCCACTCAAATCCATTGGAACAGCAGGCATCGATCGAGCTCTGCATCGTCACTATAAGAAAAGAAGAATCAATCAGCTACATCAACAGAATGGTGCTCTGTCTTAGAAAGTGCAGCAGTGGTTACTTTTTTTCCTAGCCATATTTGTGTTAGCAATATTTTATTACCAGCCTATAGTGTTCCACATTTCGACTATGCTGCAACCAGGCCAAGGAAAGCACAAAATGTAAACAATGATGCTCGTCACTCTCTCAGTCACCTTTAGGATGGACACAAATGCCAAGCCACTAAGAATGAGAAGCAACAGAAATTGTACAGTGCGTTGTTGACCCATCATCCATAATAACACATGCTATCACATGCTTTCACTAATGAATAACAAAACTGCAAAAGGAGATGGACATAGATCATGCACAAGGTGTGACAATTAATTTTAAAAATGCCCTTTTTTAAAAATCTAAAATAACAAAAGTAAAACGTTATCCTTTTTTAAATCCAAAATGCAATCTGGCACCAGCCTGGCTGGTATTCCTGTTTGGGAACCACAGCATTGATTAGAAACACTCATTGATGTCTCGTAGTGTCAACAGCTATGTTTATTGAATAGTGGTGTGATGAGATTCCTATTGCTCCAGGTGTAAAGGTATGATACATTTGATAATATATGTTGAAGTGTTAATGTGGGAAACTTTCATGACAGAAAATAGCATTTGATCAGACCAGTTATGCCTTAGTCTTCAGTTTGAAAATCTACTTACATTAATTGTAATCTATTGAAGATCTGTAAAAATTCTTTGTCTCATGTCAAATAGCATTTCCCTGCACATTGTGAATAATGTCCTGGATGTAAGGTCAACACATTTCAATGAATTGTTAATTGTGTTTATGAATGCTGCCAAACAATGATGGGAAGTCTAACATTAATGGAGGTTTTTAATACAAATTTGTCCTTTGCAAGTAAATTGAATTCAACTCAGAATCCTAACCAGGGAAGAATGGTCACCAACAAAGCATTACACAGGAGATTGAAGAAAAGAGAGGCTTTGTGATCAATATTTTTTGTGGCAATTTTACACAGAAGATTTGACCATTTACCTTCTTTCTTTTTTTTTCTTTTGGGCCTCCTTATCTCGAGAGACAATGGATACGCGCCTGGAGGTGGTCAGTGGTTTGTGAAGCAGCGCCTGGAGTGGCTATAAAGGCCAATTCTGGAGTGACAGGCTCTTCCACAGGTGCTGCAGAGAAATTTGTTTGTTGGGGCTGTTGCACAGTTGGCTCTCCCCTTGCGCCTCTGTCTTTTTTCCTGCCAACTACTAAGTCTCTTTGACTCGCCACAATTTAGCCCTGTCTTTATGGCTGCCCGCCAGCTCTGGCGAATGCTGGCAACTGACTCCCACGACTTGTGATCAATGTCACACGATTTCATGTCGCGTTTGCAGACGTCTTTATAACGGAGACATGGACGGCCGGTGGGTCTGATACCAGTGGCGAGCTCGCTGTACAATGTGTCTTTGGGGATCCTGCCATCTTCCATGCGGCTCACATGGCCAAGCCAAGAGCAACGTCTCAATTCATTCCATCTTCGCTGCCTTCGGAGAATACTTGGCATCAGGTGGCAGGACTATATCTCCAACACAGAAGTCCTTGAAGCGGCCAACACCCCCAGCTTATACACCATTTACCTTAATAAAAGCAAAATACCGCAGGTGCTGGAAATCTGAAATAAAAACAAAAAGTGCTGGAAATACTCAGCAGGTCTGGCAGCATCTGTGGAGAGAGAAACAAAGTTAACGTTTCAGGTCTGTGACCTTTCATCAGAACTGGCAAAGTTTTAAGCAAGTGAAAGGGCAGGGGGTGGGAGAGAGAACAAAGGGGAAGGTGTTTGATAGGGAAAGGGCAGGAGAGATTAAATAACAAAGCTGTCCTGGGACAAAGGCAAAGCATGTGTTAATGCTTGTGGTGAAAGACAAAGCATTAGTCCAGAGAGACTCCCCTCCCCTTCACTTGCTTAAAATCTAATTCTTTTCTACCTTTGCCAGTTCTGATGAAAGGTCACAGGCCTGAAACGTTAACTTTGCTTCTCTCTCCACAGATGCTGCCAGACCTGCTGAGTATTTCCAGCACTTTTTGTTTTTATTTTATGACCATTTACCTTACTTATTCATCAGAATGTTCAAAAGAACATAAGAACTAGAAGCAGGAGTAGACCATTCGGTCCCTTGAACCTGATCTACCATTCAATAAGATCTGATTGTGGCCTTAACTCCACTTTCCTGCCTGCCCGCATAACCCTTGACTCTGTTGTCGATTAAAAATCTGTCTAACTCAACTTTGAATATATTCAATGGCCCAGCCTCCACTGCTCTCTGAGGAAGAGAATTCCAAAGATTAACGACCCTTTGAGAAGAAATTCCTCCTCATCACCATCTTAAAAGGGAGACCCCTTATTTTGAAACAGTGCCCCCTAGTTCTAGATTTCCCAAGAGGGGAAACATCCTCTCAGCATCTACCCTGTCAAGCCTCTTCAGAATCTTATGTTTCAATATGATCACCTCTCAATCTTCTAAACTCCAACGTGTATAGGCCCAACCTGCTCAACCTTTCCTCATAAAACAACCCCTTCATCCCAGGAATCAGCCTAGTGAATTAATAATTAATTATGAGCTTTGCAAAGTGTCTTTATGATTGATCATTGTGTTATGTTAATATTGCCTCATCCCAGTTTTAATGTTTTGTTAATTTGTAAATATACACTTATTCATTTCAAAGCATCGGTCCGTATTTTGATAGTCTCCCATTGTGAGCGGATTGAAAACATTGTATGAGTTAACGTAAGGTCCAGTGCACAGATAATTACATTTGGGGCAATTGTTAGGTCCTGGTCACACACCACATTGACCACAAGTCGTAGGAGCCAGTTGCCAGCGATCACCAGAGCTGGCAGACAGCTATAAAGGCAGGACTCAAGAGAGGCGAATTGAAGAGACTCAGCAGTTGGCAGGAAAAGAGACAGCAGTGTCAGGAGCGAGCCAACTGTGTAACAGCCCCAACAACCAACTTTACCTACAGCGCCTGTAGAAGAGTCTGTCACTCTAGAATTGGCCTTTATAGCCACTCCAGGCGCTGCTCCAAAAACCACTGACCACCTCTAGGCGCTTACTCATTGTCTCGAGAGACAAGGAGGCCAAAAAGGAAAGGTCACACATCATCTAAAAAGGCAAACTACATAAATGTACAACAAAATAAAAGCAAATTACTGCAGATGCTGGAAATCTGAAATAAAAACAGAAAGTGCTGGAAATACTCAGCATGTCCGGCAGCATCAGTGGAGAGAGAAGCAGAGTTAACGTTTCAGTTTGGTGACCCTTCATCAGAACCAGCACTTTCTGTTTTTATTACATAAATGTACAGTTTTGACTCATGGGAGAGTAGTCTGTTCACAGGAGCAGCTGTAAAATCCTTGAAAGAGAGAATTAGTATTCGACAATGCCAAAGGGTCAAAGAGGGCCCAAATTGAAACAGAATCAATGGCATAATTATTTAATATATTTAGAAGCACACAAATCAGCCTGTTCTATCAAAAATAAAGTCCAAAAATATGTTACAGTAACATAAATAACTGAGATGTAGTTCTTGTAACATCAGATCATAAGAGGTCGTAAGGCCCTATGGACTGCTATAATAAGAACATGGCTGGTCTGATCTTGGCCTCAACTTCACTTTCCTGCCTGTTCCCCATAACCGTTGACTATCTCTTGTTCAAGAATCAGTTATACAGGGATCAGATTTTCTGGCCTGCTGGTGCCATTGAGCACTGACTCCAATGGAGTTTGTTAGATCATTGGGAGGGAACCTAACTTGTACTTCACTGAGGGGGCAACCTGTGCCACTGCATGTGTATTTTTGGCTAGGAAATCCAGTGCAGTCCACCATGTTGGAGGGATGTGGAGGTGGAGGATTGTTGCTGAGCCCCAGCTCAAAATTCCATAGTGCCCTAGTGCAAGGGAGAATCCATTTTTTTAAATATGTAGTTTTTCCAGGCATCTCCCAGGTAGGGCCCACTAATGCCCATCTGGAAGCTGGTATGCCCATGTTACTTGGTATACTGGCCTCCAGCTCCATGCTGGGAGCTGAATGAGCTGGGGAAGCAGGAACTCTGGCATAGGGATCAGTAACATTATTAGCCTTGTCAGGGGCAAGCAGAAGTTTCACCACTTTTAAGGTGACCAGGAAATTCTAGAATATTCCAGCCCAAACAAGACACAACAGAAACTGGCACCGGAAACCAGGACCCTGTGCATCTGGATTCATTCGCAGGTTTTCCACTACACTCCTGTCCAAAATGACAGGCATGTATCAGAAGACCCACAGATTCCACAGCCTATAAGTGGACCTTTCAACTTTGCCAAGGCCATAAAATAGGTGATATGGAATCTCCTGCCCATTATGCAAAGGGTGTAAACTGGGTCAATGAGGGTGGCCAATCTGATAGCGCCCATTTTTTGCTCCCACTGAAGTTGAAAGTTCTGGCTCACATCTCCGTGCACACTTTCACCCTGAAAGATGCATGCTGATCAACTCTTCCTTTACACTCATTATTGTAAAACTGTGATACTTAGGCCTGCTAAATCAACACAGACTGGGAAACATCCTAGTCTGTACAGCTCAGTTCTACTCTGAGTGCTACTTTTCTGAGTCACTGGGGGAACCTTACAAAGTTTGTTTTTTTAACTACAACAACTTCCACACCCCCAATATTCACTTCTCCTGAAAGTGCTGATCTATACTGGACTATGAATCCACAAACCATGGTATCTCACACAAGTGGCTCTTCTTTATACTTAAGCCTGGTCAACGAGTGTCAACACAAGATTAAACAGTGGACGTAATTATAGCTGAGATCAACCAATTTTTATCCAACATTCCTGTATGCACACACCCATGTGATTTTTCAGCAAGGGTCATAAGATTATGGGTAGGAATAGTAACCTTGTAGTATTGCAGTATTCCCTCAACTGCTGTCCAAGCTGCAATCAGCTAGCTCAGTGCAGACCAAGGATTGTACCTGGAAATCTCCTTATCTCTAAAGCTCAGTAGCACAGCAACTGGTTCATTTGTCCATTGAGCTATTAGAAGGGACGACATAAAACCATTAGAGCAGATTGGACCATGTAATATAGTTTTTAATTTCACTGACAGGAAAAGAAAACATTTTCAGTGAATTAAATTACTGACAGCATTGCCAAACGAATTGCTATTCTTTGGTATTTTAACATGCTGGCCTAAAAACATTCTGTATTTACAAGGTTGAGTGTGCTTCAACCAAAACAAGGACATGATGACAGCATGGATTACAAAACACTACACCTGCCAAATGTGTGTGAAACTGCTAGAAAATGAAAACTAGATTGGCAAAACATTCTTCAGTGCCTTTTGACATTTTAATACTGGCAAATGCAAAACACAGACGAGTCATTCTTTGCGGTGTATATCAAGAATACTTTTGTAATAAATTGCCTTCAACAGACAAGAAATCTAAATGGTCGATTGATGAAAGCATTTACTTCCAGACATCCTCAACAATTTAACATTCAAAGAACATACAAAGGACAAACATCACATATAGGTTGCTAGCAGCTTCACTTGTATTAAAATATGCTTTCATGAATCAAAGATTACAGTTGAAATGTTGGTTTGGAGCAGACTTCGCTCCTTAGAATGATACTTTTGTAACCAACGGAATACTTTTGCCAGACATGGTGTTTTGCTATGCTCACTGTAAAAACTGTTTGGGGGTTAAGACGAGCAGCACTGATGTGACTCTGGCAAGAGAGGGAGCTTGGCAGGCAGAACAGGCACAGTATGTGCAGACCATTGGCAGGATGTCTACACGTCTCATCCACTGCAAACCCCTCAACCAATAAATGACATGGTGCCTCAACTCCAGCTGCCCTAGACTGCCCTGGCAGAAGTACAGGAGCAATAGTCAGTAGCAGGGCCCTCATGGGTCACAGCACTCCAGCAGCTGCAAGCATCCTAGGAGTCTGAATGGAAAACACAGCAGCCTACTACCATCCCTGCTCAGGCTAGGGGTTAGCAACTCATAGAAGTGGTAGAGCTAGGAAGCCATCAGCTAAAAAGAGCACTTAGGGATCACATTTGGGTATTGCACCACTTGATTTGTAAATATATGATTTCTGTTGTGTTTCAGTTATTTTTGTGTGCTCTCAGCTTTCAAGGTAATTTCTGTGTCTGCATTGCCATTATGTCATAAAAGTGGAAGTTGGTTCAATGTTTTCAAGGTAACAATTTGGAGGATTGCAAAGCAAAGGAGTAAAAGTTTCAGGACTGTTAATGCAAGGTGTTCTGGTCACATAAGAGGATTGGAAGTACGAGATTTCTAGGTGAAGCACTGCGCTTTGAGAGTATCCCTTGCATCTCGAGCTACAAGATGCTTCGCATGTCGTGCATCATGCCCACCATTTCTCTCCACATTATCCTCTTCCTCATCAGGTTTGAAGTTTGAGGTTTGCATTAATTAAGGAGAGCCAGCACGGATTTGTAAAAGGTAGACCTTAGTATTTGACTAAGCTAATGGAATTTTTTGATGAAGTAACAGAGAAGGTTGGTGAAGGGAAAGCAATGGATGTTGTCTGTATGGATTTTAAGAAGGCATTTGACAAAGTGCCACATAAAAGGCTGGTTAACAAAATTGAGACCCATGGATTAGGAGGATCAGTGTTAGCTTGGTTAAAAAAATTGGCTTAAGGACAGTAAACAGCGAGTCATGGTAAATGGTTTGTTTTTCAGACTGGAGTAAGCAGTGGTTTTCCCCAAGGGTCAGTGCTAGGACCACTTTTTCTTTGGCATATATAAAGACTTGGATATTGAAATACAGAGTAAAATTTCAAACTTTGTCGATGATACCAAACTTGGAGGTGTGGCAAACAGTGAGGATAATACCAATTGACTGCAACAGGATTAGATAGGCTAGCAGAATGGACAGGCAAGCAACAGATGGAATTTATACAGAGAAGTATGAGATCATAAGATCATAAGAAATAGGGGCAAGAGCAGGCCATTTGGCCCCTTGAACCTGCTCTGCAATTCAATATGAGCATTGCTGATCTGATGGCGACCTTAACTCCACTTTCCTGCTGGCCACCCCCCCCCCCCACCCCCCCCCCAACACTCCAACCCACCCCACACCCCGTAACTCTCGACTCCCTTGTTGATCAAACATCTGTCTAACTCAGCCTTGAACATATTCAATGACCCAGCCTCCACTGCTCACTGGGGAAGAGAATTCCAAAGTTTATCAACCCTCTGAGAGAAGAAATTCCTTCTCATCTCTGTCGTAAGTGGGGAAAACCTTATTTTGAAACTGTGCCTCTTAATTCTAGATTCCTCCATGAGTGGAAACATCTTCTCAGCCTCTACCCTCTCAAGCCCCCTTAGAATCTTACATGTTTCAATAAGATCACCTCTCATTCTTCTAAACTCCAATGAGTATAGGTCCAACCTGCTCAACGCTTCTTCATAAGACAACTCCTTCAACTTAGGATGCAGACTTGTGAACATTCTCTGAACTGCTTCCAATGCAAGTAAGGAGATCAAAACTGTACACAGTACTCCAGGTGTGGTCTCACCAATGCCCTGTACATTTGTAGAGAACATATATACAAACATACAAACTAGGAGCAGAACTAGGCCACTCGGCCCCTCGAGCCTGCTCCACCATTCAATAAGATCATGGCTGATCTGATTGTAACCTCAACTCCACATTCCTGCCCACCCCTGATAACCTTTCATCCCCTTGCTTACCAAGAATCTATCTATCTCTGCTTTAAAAATATTTAAAGACTCTACTTCCACTGCCTTTTGAGGAAAAGAGTTCCAAAGACTCTCAACCCTTTGAGAGAAAAAATTTCTCCTCATCTCGGTCTTAAATGGGCAACCCCTTATTTTTAAATAGTGACCCCTAGTTCTAGATTCTCCCACATCCTTTCCACATCCACCCTGTCAAGACCCCTCAGGATCTTATATGTTTCAATCAAGTCGCCTCTTACTCTCCTAAACTCCAGTTGATACAAGCGTAGCCTGTCCAACCTTTCCTCATAAGACAGCACACCCATCCCAGGTATTAATCTAGTAAATATTCTCTGAACTGCTTCCAACGCATTTACAACCTTCCTTAAATAAGGAGATCAGTACTGTACACAGATTTGGTCTCACCAATGCTCTGTATAACTGATGTTATACTTTTGTACTCAATTCCCCTCGCAATAAATGATAACATTTTCTTAGCTTTCCTAATTAGTTGCTGAACCTGGATACTAACCTTATGCGATTCATGCACTAGGACACTCAGATCCCTCTGCATCTCAGAGCTCTGCAATCTCTCACCATTTCGATAATATGCTTCTTTTTTATTCTTCCTGCCAAAATGGACAATTTCACATTTTCCCACATTATACTCCATTTGCCAGATCTTTCCCCATGCGCTTAACCTATCTATATCCCTTTGTACTCTCCTTATGTCCTCTTCACAACTTACTTTCCTACCTATCTTTGTGTCATCAGCAAATTTAGCAACCATACCTTTGGTCCCTTCATCCAAGTCACTTATATAAATCATAAAAAGTTGAGGCCCCAGCACTGATCCCTGCGGCATACTACTCATTACATCTTGCCAACCAGAAAATGACCCATTTATGCCTACTCTCTGCTTCCTGTTAGCTAGCCAATCTTCTATCCATTCCAATATGTTACCCCCTACATCATGAGCTTTTATTTTCTGCAATAACCTTTGATGTGGCACCCTATCAAATGCCTTCTGGAAATCTAAGTACAATACATCCACTGGTTCCCCTTTATCCACAGCACGTTAATTCTTCAAAGAACTCCAATAAATTGGTTAAATATGATTTCTCTTTCACAAAACCATGTTGACTCTTCCCGATTACCTTGAATTTTTCTAAGTGCCCTGCTATAACGTCTTTAATAATAGCTTCTAACATTTTCCCTAAGACAGTGTCTCCCTACCTTTTTGAATAAGGGAGTTACATTTGCTATTTTCCAATCTTATGGAACCTTCCCCTAATCTAGGAAATTTTGGAAAATTAAAACCAATACATCAATTATCTCACTCCCCATTTCTTTTAAGACCCTAGCATGAAGTCCATCAGGACTTGGGGACTTGTCAGCTCACAGCTCCAATGATTAGCAAGACTTCCCCACTTTTATAGTCTATCCCCCTGGCAATAAAGGCCAACAGACTATTTATTTGCTGTACCTGCATGTTAACTTTTGTGATTCATACACAAGGACACCCAGATCCCTCAGTACCACCACATTGTGCAATCTCTTTCCATGTAAATAATACTCTTCTTTTCTATTCTTCCTTCCAAAGTGCACAACCTCACATTTTCCCACATTATGGGATGAAATTTATAGTCCCGCCGCCGAAATCAGCAGCGGGCGAAAACAATGGCGTGGATCTGCCGCAATATTAAGCATGGCAGCTCATTTAAATAGCCGATGACATGGAGGGGGCGGGCTGTCCATCTCCGGCAATGGCGTTAGCTGCCTTTGTACAGGAGCTGACACCATTTTTAAAGGGCTTCAAGACCTGCCATTCAATTTAAATATTTAAAGAAACATTGATTTAAAAAAATTAAATACATTTATCTTGCCCCCTCCCATCCCCCCAATAAGCATAGAATTACTTGCCCTCTCCCCCCACCAAAGCCTTGTCCACCTGACCTTCCACCAACACCAAAGTGCATAAACTTTACACTATAACCCGTCCCCCCATCCCCTATACCAATGATATGACTTTGACCTCGCTCCCCCACCCGTCCCCAACACTGAGAAACTTACCTGCTCCCCCCTCCCCACCAGTGTTCTGCCTTGTTTGCCTAGATGGGGATCCAAAGGCCACCGGCACAAAGATGCACCAGGAGCAACTGCGAGTGCATAATGATAATTAATTCATTTATTTAAATTAATTTAAATATTTAAATGGAGCTCCCATCGCCGAGCAGCGATGGGGCTGCCATGAGGCCTCGCCGCCACCGGTAATATTGGGCCAGGCCTTCCCGGCGTCAAGGTCCATAGCGAGCCTCTCCTGGAGGCATTTCCTGGGCCCCACAACCCCAGATGTCGGGGTGGGGGGGAATCAGTACAATCCAGCCCTATACTCCATCTGCCAAATTTTTGCCCACTCATTTAACCTATCTATATCTCTTTGAAGACTCTTTGTGTCCTCCTCAAAACTTACTTTCCTACCTATCTCTGTATCATCAGCAAATTTGGCTACAATACACTTGGTCCCTTCATGCAAGACATTAAAATAGATTGTAAATAGTTAAGGCCCCAGCACTGATCCCTGTGGCACTCCATTAGTTACAGATTGCTTATCTGAAAATGCCCCATTTATCCTGACTCTGTTTCCTGTTAGTCAGTCAATCCTCTATCTATCCTAAGATACTACCCCCAACTCCATGAGCTCTTTCTTGCGTAGTAACCTTTTATGTGGCACCTTACCGAATGCCTTTTGGAAATCCAAATACACTACATCTACTGATTCTCCTTTATCCACCCGGCTTGTTGCATCCTCATAGAACTCTAATAAATTTGTCAAACACAATTTTCCTTTCATAAAAACATGTTGACTCTGCCTGATTGTATTACGATTTTCTAAATGTCCTGCTCCTACTTCCTTAATAATGGATTTTAGCATTTTCCTAATGAAAGGTGAAGTGATGCATTTTGGCAGAAGGGATAGGGAGAGGCAATATATACTTATGGCACAGTTCTAAAGAGTGTGCAGGAACAGAGGGACCTGGGGGTTCACGTGCATAGATCTTTGAAGGTGGTCAGACATATTGAGAGAGTGGTTAGCAAAGCATATGGGAGCTTTGGCTTCATAAATAGAGGAATTGAGTATAAAAGCAGGGAAGTTATGCTGAACCTTTATAAAGCTGCAGTTAGGCCACAACTAGAGTATTGCATCCAGTTCTGGTCACCACACTTCAGGAAGGATGTGAGGGTCCTTGAGAGGGTGCAGAGAAGATTTACCAGAATGGTTCCAGGGATGAGGGATTTTAGCTACGAGGTTAGGATGGAGAAGCTGAGGTTGTTTTCCTGGAGCAAAAGAAATTGATGGGAGATTTGATCGAGGTGTTCAAGATTATGACAGGTTTAGATAAAGTAGACAAAAAAAAAGCTGTTCCTATTAGTTGATGGTACAAAGACTCTGGGACACAGATTAAAGGTTTTTGCCACAGATACAGGGGGATATGAGAAATAACTTTTTTTATGCAGCGATTGGTAATGACCTGGAACTCACCACCTACGAGGTGGTGGAAGCAGAGAAGATTTTTTTTTATTCATTCATGGGCTGTGGGCGTCACTGGGCAGGTCAGCATTTATTGCCCATCCCTAATTGCCCTTGAGAAGGTGGTGGTGAGCTGCCTTCTTGAACCGCTGCAGTCCATTTGGGGTAGGTATACCCACAGTGCTGCAGGGAAGGGAGTTCCAGGATTTTGACCCAGCGACAGTGAAGGAACGGCGATATAGTTCCAAATCAGGATGGTGTGTGACTTGGAGGGGAACTTGTAGGTGGTGGTTTTCCCATGTATTTGCTGCCCTTGTCCTTCTTGTTAGTAGAGGTCGTGGGTTTGGAAGGTGCTGTCGAAGGAGCCTTGGTGCATTGCTGCAGTGCGTCTTGTAGATGGTACACACTGCTGCCATTGTGCGTCGGTGGTGGAGGGAGTGAATGTTTGTAGATGGGGTGCCAATCAAGCGGGCTGCTTTGTCCTGGATGGTGTTGAGCTTCTTGAGTGTTGTTGGAGCTGCACCCATCCAGGCAACTGGAGAGTATTCCATCACACTGCTGACTTGTGCCTTGTAAATGGTGGACAGGCTTTGGGGAGTCAGGAGGTGAGTTACTCGCCACAGGATTCCTAGCCTCTGACCTGCTCTTGTAGCCACGGTATTTATATGGCTACTCCAGTTCAGTTTCTGGTCAATGGTAGCCCCTAGGATGTTGATAGTGGGGGATTCAGCGATGGTAATGCCATTGAATGTCAAGGAGAGATGGTTAGATTTTCTCTTGTTGGAGATGGTCATTGCCTGGCACTTGTGTGGCGCGAATGTTACTTGTCACTTATCAGCCCAAGCCTGGATATTGTCCAGGTCTTGCTGCATTTCTACACGGACTGCTTCAGTATCTGGGGAGTCACGAATGGTGCTGAACATTGTGCAATCATCAGCGAATATCCCCACTTCTGACCTTATGATTGAAGGAAGGTCATTGATGAAGCAGCTGAAGATGGTTGGGCCAAGGACACTACCCTGAGGAACTCCTGCAGTGATGTCCTGGAGCTCAGATGATTGACCTCCAACAACCACAACCATCTTCCTTTGCGCTAGGTATGACTCCAGCCAGCAGAGGGGTTTCCCCCAATTCCCATTGACCTCAGTTTTGCCAGGGCTCCTTGATGCCATACTCGGTCAAATGCTGCCTTGATGTCAAGGACAGTCACTCTCACCTCACCTCTTGAGTTCAGCTCTTTTGTCCATGTTTGAACCAAGGCTGTAATGAGGTCAGGAGATGAGTGGCCCTGACGGAACCCAAACTGAGCGTCACTGAGCAGGTTATTGCTAAGCAAGTGCCGCTTGATGTCACTGTTGATGACACCTTCCATCACTTTACTGATGATTGAGAGTAGGCTGATGGGGCGGTAATTGGCCGGGTGGACTTGTCCTGCTTTTTGTGTACAGGACATACCTGGGCAATTTTCCACATTGCAGGGTAGATGCCAGTGTTGTAGCTGTACTGGAACAGCTTGGCTAGGGGCGCGGCAAGTTCTACAGAGCAAAGTGCACAGGTCTTCAGTACTATTGCCGGAATATTGTCAAGGCCAAGATCAATGATTTCAAATGGAAATTGGAAGGGCATTTGAGGGAAATAAACGTGCAGGGCAATGGTGATAGAATGGGTGAATAGGACTGGCTGGATTGCTCTCCAGAGAGCTGACATGGACTCAAAGGGAAGAATGGCCTCCTTCTGTGCCATAAAGTCTCTACGACTCTATGAGCAGATGCGTCTTGCAGGCCTTCTTCTTCCTGCAGCTCCAGTCTTCTTTGTTGATCAATGTTATGCAGAACGCCACAACTATTTACTTTGGACATTGATGTAGTGAAAACCCCTGCAGGAACAAAGGTCCTTGGCTGGTTGAAGACGCCCATATGGCCACATGTGTGCAGTCTATGGCATTGCGGAAAGCCAGCCACAGATGCAATCCTAAATGCTCTTTCCATCTGGCTGGAGATATACGATTGTCGACAATCATATTTAGATCAGACTTATTTATTCTCATGAAATGCCCTAACACAGAATATGGCATTTGTCACTCACCTCCTTCAATGTCTTTGTGACAATGGAACATTTTCTGCCCCTTCTGGCTCCTGTGTAAGTAACATTTGAAATCTATGGGGGACCAGGTTGTTGTATTATCGCTTTAAGAGTGATGTCCCTTTAAGAACTCAGTATGCTAATGAGCTAAGTACTAGGATGTAGTCTTGTGACTATAAGCTACAGGCAGTCTGCACTGTAATACTCTGGACAAAGGTTCTGTGTATAGTTTGCTCTGCATTGTATGTATTAGTTTTAGCTGTTAATAAACCTTCTAGAGATCTTCAAAAAACTTGAGGGCTTAGTATTGGTGAGCAGTAAATGTGGAATTTTACGACATGTAGCCTTAGACTGTCTATTCAAGCTGATACACGAAGTCCACAGTGAAATAGACCTGAGAGAAGACTCAGAGTGGAACGATTCTCAGCCAGATGAGCAGGCATCTCAAATTGTGAACCTGACACATTCTGTTGATGAAATCAAACAACTAGTAGCTTTTGCTACTATTAATATCATGTGCTCAAAGAAAGTTGGGAGACACACACTCAGGACTGAGATTGACACGGGAGCTAGTGCAAATATCCTAGCAGTCTGAATCCTTAAGGATATGTACCGGGATCGTTGGAAACTAATGGTGCAACCGGCAACTGCAAAGTTAACTACATACAGTGGACCACCCATCCGTTGCAGTGGCATACTAACAATGCAATGCAGCTATGGCAAGTTGGCATGGAAACCACAAATCATTTACCTAGTGGACACAAGCAGACCAGCAGTGGCAGGACTACCAGCGTGTATGTCCTCAACATTGTGACTAGCCACGAGGTTACCAAGGTACCCGTTATAGCAGAAGAGACCAAGGGTACCAGCATTGGGTCAGTCCAGGACTTACAACAAATGTATCCGGATAGGTTCGACACCATAGGAGATTTCAAAGGCACTGCCATACTGCACCTCAGACTGCAATTCCGTCAATCGACCCTCCCAGAAAGTGCAGCGTGCACATACAAGAAAAGCTGAAATGCAAGCTGGATGACACTGAATGCAATGGCATTCTCACACAGACTGGTGCAGGTCAATTACGTGCGTACTGAAGAAGGATGGAGCAAACAAGATATGTCTAGATCCGAGGCGTCTCAACTTTTCCCTAAAGCAATGCCCCCACAAGATTCCAACACTAGAGAAATTGAATCCCAAGTTCACAGGAACCAAATTCTTTTTCAAGTTGGATGCTAAATATGGATATTGGTCAATACGCCTAGCTAAGGAATCTCAGGAAATCACCACCTTCAGAACAGCATTTGGAAGATATAACTTCCAGAGACTACTCTTTAGCTTATCTGTCAGTCAAGATCTGTTTCATCAGCATATGGACAGAATTACAGAAAATGTGCCTGACTGTATATGCATTGCCCGATGATATCACAGTAATGGGAAAAACCAAAGAAGAGCATGAACAAAATCTCTATTCACTGATGGCAGTAGCTCGTCGCAAAGGGCTCATTTTTAACAGCAAGAAGTGCAAGGTGAATGCAAGTCCGATCAATTTCTTTGGCTCTATCTATTAAGGTTGCAGAATCCATCCTGACCCACACAAAATCGAAGATGTAAGGCACATGCCTACTCCACAAGACAAAGGAGATCTACAGAAATGCCTTGGATTTTTCAACTTCTTGGCACCATAGATACCAAATTTTTCTGACTAAGTATCATCATTGAGAGAGCTCCTAAAGAAAGACATACCATATGTGTGGCATATGTTTGAGTCTCTCAAGTAAGGATTGTCAGTGGAAACCTGTACCCTGCAGTACTATGATCCAAGGAAGAAGATAATCCTGGAAGTTAACACTTCACTGAAAGGGCTAGGAGAGTGCATCCTGCAGGATGGCAAACCAATTGCAGTCGGATCCAAAAGTCTATCCTCAGCACAATCCAATTACTCAAACATAGGGCATGAACCACTTGCTCTGGTGTTTGGGATCTCAAGGTTCCACATCTACTGGTTCGGTAAACAGTTCACTGTGGAAACCGATCATAAACCAGTGGAGATGGTCTGGCGTAAACCATGTGATGTCCTCACCACATTACTCTAGATCTAATGGTCTTGCCGTGCAAATGGTACGCACAGTTAAATCACTTATCCTGAAATGTAGGACAACGAAACAAGATTTTCACGTTGCCATGTTACACCTCAGAGCTACACCTATGGATATGGGCTTACCGTCACCAGCGGAGATCCTGTTTGGAAGGCAAGTGAGAAAGACTCTGCCAAGCCATCATCTGTCCAAATTATCCAAAATGTAGGAGACACTGTTCAAAAGACAAGGGAGAATGAAGATAGTGCATGACCGACATGCAAGGGCAGAACTACCTCAACTACACATAGGACTAAAGGTCAGGTCATACACCCCACAATTCGAACATGGTTGCCTGCAGAGGTATCCAAAGTATGCAGTGAGCCTAGGTCTTATGAGGTTACAACATCTAAAAGAGCAGTGTTGAGGAGGAACCGAAGCCAATTGAGAGAAATGTGCAATATCCCAATTGCGCAGAGCACACTCGAAAGAAGACACTCTGACTATGAGGGTGTGGTGGAACAACAGGAGAACAACCAACACACTAACAACACATCTGCACACCAAGAACAGCCAAGGGTAAAATCCACATCACCGGAAGGTTATACTGTAACAAGATCTGGAAGAGTTGTCAAACCACCGAACTTTTATATGGACTCTTAAGTTGCTGCGTTCGTAAATTCTACAATCCCTATCTTTACATTTGTAAATTTTATAATCTCTAGCCCTCTCTAACTAATCTTGATATTAACCTATTTTATATGTTTTTACTTGTAGCATACGAGATTTATCTTTGGAAAAAAAAGGGGATGTTGTATTATCGCTTTAAGAGTGATGTCCCTTTAAGAATTCAGTATGCTAATGAGCTAAGTACCAGGATATAGTCTTGTGACTATAAGCCACAGGCACTCTGAACTGTAATACGCTGGACAAAGGTTCTGTATATAGTTTGCTCCGTATTGTATCTATTAGTTTTAGCTGTTAATATACCTTCTAGAGAACTTCAAGAAACTAAAATCCACATATCTCATTGTGTTACCTAAGATAACACAAAAAAATGCATTTTCTGCCTCTTCTGGGTCCTGGGTTAGTAACATTTGAAATCTATAGGGGACTAGGTAACCAGGGATTGACAGGTACAATGGCCAAACATTAATGATGAATTTCCACTGCACTTTGCTGAATAATCCAGGATGGCAGATTGATTCAAGTACAGACTTGCAGTCTTGGTCTTCTAATTAACCTGTTCAGTATGATACTGTACAACAACAACAACAATAAATTGCATTTATATAGCACCTTTAAAGTAGGAAAACATCCCAAGGCACTTCACATGAGCATCATCAAACAAAATTTGACACCAAGCCACATAAGGAGATATTAAGACATGTTAGTCAAAGATATAGGTTTTAAGGAGCATCTTAAAGGAGGAAAGAGAGCTAGCGAGGTAGAGCAGCAAAGGAATGGAATTTCAAAGCTTAGGGCCCAAGCAACTGAAGGCTCCACCAATGATGGAGCAATTAAAATCCTGGATGCTCAAAGGCCAGAATTGGAGGAATGCAGAGCTCTTGAAGGGTTGGAGGGCTGGAAGAGATTACAGTGATAGGGAGAAGCAAGGCTCAAAAGGGGATAATGAACAAGGATGAGAATTTTATAAGCAAGGTGTTGCCATATCTGGAGCTAATGTCAATCAGGGAGCACAGGGGTGATGGGTGAATTGAACTTTGTGCAAATTAGGATATGGGCACCAGAGTTTTGAATGAGTTCAAGTTGTGGAGGATGCAAGGTGGGAGGTGGGCCAGGAGTGTATTGGAATAGTCAGTTAATTGTCTATCACCACAGAATGAACTAATATATAACACTACATGAAAATTTCTTACCCAAAGCCTGAATACTTCAAAGAACATACAGTAAGTTTGATTTTTTTCTAAAGTTAGTGTATGCAGTCAAATAGTTCTTTAGGTGCACGTTCCCAGGTAATTGGGCAAGTGGCTGAAGTCACAGTTAACATGACACAATACAATACAAATGTATTAGGTTGAAGCTCTATTCCTAGTCAACTGAAACATGGCATCTCATTCCATAGTCAACCATTCCCAGACCCTTAAAAACCTCTGCATTCTCTTAGAAGGATTATGGCTGTACTGTGATTACAGCATCTCTCAACTCATCAGAACAGAAGGTTAATCATTGAACAATCTAAAATTCCTGCCTTGGGGTTACCTTGTGACTTTGGAATTCAACCTGTAAACATTCACTGAAAAATTCCTCTCCTCCCCTTCCTGCTACAACCGTAAAACCACAAAAATGAATCATAAAATCAGTAAGATGTTGCACTGCTACAATAAATTGCCACATGGAATTTGTGCAAGAGCTTTTATTACAGTTCATTTGATTATCATCAGACTATACTGCACAACTGGCAACACAAGGACATTCTGTAACTGGAGAAGACAGAGTATCCACAGTCTGTGAAGTAGGAACCAAAGGTTGCATTGCACAATCATCTGTATCTGGCTTTAATTACTACCATACAGACATAAAACGATTTCAGCAAAGTATACAGACATATTTTAATTGTCACAAAACAGAAACCTACTTTGATATGTAGTCAATTACTTCTGTAAGAATCATTTTAACCATGGAGTTCAGTACACAGAAATTTACATTCTATGTCATTACTTTTGTAGTTTCATCCAGAAAATCAATGTCACTGCTGAAGACATACTTTAAATAGATTCATTTGTGAACTTCCTGTTTCTTTTCAAAGCTGGTCATAAAGCTGGCCATTCCAGCAAACCCCTGTCTTAAGTCTGATGAGAGTCAAGAGGAAGGGCTGTCAGTTAGGTGTGGATCTGGAAATGCTGGGTCCTTTCATTCCCTGCCATTTACCATGCAGTTTTGTGGGTGTGGAGTCTCTGCTCATCTCCAACAAAGACACCAGCATAACAGGGGTGTTGCCATGAGCAGGGACTCTTAGATCAAGAGTTTCCTCACACCCAGCCTGACAGAACATTGAGTAGCAAATTCCCTGGGTGGGAAGCTAAGGTTCGTGTTGTGGACCCTTGAAGATAGGAAACGTTGAGTGTAAATGTTTCACTCCTCTTATAAAAAAGGCCGAAAGGGCTCTGCTATTTCCTTACTAAGGTCTAATTTACAGTCCCTCGAACGGCCTCCCCACTAGGCATAGAACACACAACCACAATGTCCAGGCAGGCCTGGCAGGTGGTCTCCCAAGATGAGATCTTGGTGGTGTGTGTGCCAACCCAGGTTATGCTAACAAGGTGATCTCCCCTGACCCCACAAACTTTAGCAGATCCACACTGGAGGTCACTATTAGATGCATTTTGGCACAACGTCAAAGTGGCTATGTTTAGCTTTGTTTAGTTCTGAGTCTTTTTGGTTTGTAGTTCATGAATTTAGTTTGGTGCAAGTTTTTTTGGATGTATTGCACTTACTTTTTTAAGTTTTGCAAAGACAATTCCACTGTCATTTCAAGCACCTTATGCTGGTAGGATTGGCATTCATCTATTCGGGAACTTAAGGGTGGAATAGGATTGCAGCAGAATGATAGGAGCATGGTCTGGCTACATCTAGGATTAGTTGCACAGATTCACCATTCTCCCAGTGTATGAGATTATAGAGCTTATTAAAGCTACATGGGAATGTCAGAGGAGATGTGACATAGGAACATAAAAATATAGGCACAGGGGTAGGCTATTCGATCCCTCCAGCCAATCGTTTCCCCCATGCCATATGACATCATGGCGGAATGTACCTTAACTCCATTTATCCACCTTTTCTCCGTATGCCTCGACACCCTAACCTAATAAAAATCTATTGATCACTCGTGAAAACATTAATTGATCCAATATCCAAAGCATTTTGGGGGAGAGAGTTCCAGATTTCCACTACCCTGTGGAAAAATGTTTCCTGATTTCATTTCAACTAGCCTAGCTCTAATGTTAAAATGATGCCCCCTTTTACTGGATTCCCCACCACAGGGAATAATTTGTTTGTATCTAGCCTATCAAACCACTTTATCATTTGGAACATCTCAATTAGATTGCGCCTCAACTTTCTACACTCAAGAAAACAATAACTAAGTTTATGCAACCTATCCTCAAAATTTAACCTTTAAACTCCTTTGAATTTGCATTGTAACCTCTTCCCTGAGGTGTAGTCCCCACAAGTGAATGCAGTACTCATGGATCTGATCACAGCTCTGTACAACTGAAGCATAACTTCCTCATTTTGTATTCCAACCCCCTTCAGATAAAGGCCAACATTTCATTAGCCAATTTGATTACATTTGTACCTGTGGATCAGCTTTTAATTGTTTGCATACATGAACACTCAAATCCCTTTGCTCCTCCATAGCTCATGTTCTCTCAACATTAAAAATAATATCCAAAATTGTTTTTCTTGGATCCAAATTGGATTATCTCACACTTGCCCACATTGAATATATCTGCCATAGTTTTGCCCACACACTTTAGTCTGCTATGTGCCTTTGTAACTCCTGCTCCCATTAGACAACTTGCTATGCCTCCCAACATAGTGTCACAGACTTGAATATACGACTCTCAATTCCTTCATCCAAATGATTAATATATATGGTAAAAAGCTGAAGCCTGGGTATGGTTCAGCACTTACACTTCACCAGGAAGGCCCATTTACAGCTCAGCACTGAGCCCTTGATGTGACATTTTGTTGTACAAACGGAAAAATTGTATTGCAATAATAGAAGTTCATGTACCTAACTGGCTTTCAGTAAGTATCTACATACCTTGCAGCTGGATTATATTATAATGACTTGAGATGGTATGCTTTTCGAAGATGTGAGTGTGGCATGGCCTTCAATTGTACATTACATTTTCAAAGTGTATCATATTGAGTCCTGCATATGCATGAATACAATGAAAGAGCTGTAAAGTTTTGTGAGGGCTTAGTATTGGTGAGCAGTAAATGTGGAATTTTACGACATGCAGCCTTAGATTGTCTATTCAATACATGGGTACATTTTCTAACATTGTACACCATAATAAAGTCATTGTAGCACTTTTAGGTCTTTTCTACTTTTCTTACTAAGTTTTTCAGTTTACATATTTAGATTGCTCTAATAGGGCGGAATCACACCATGTTTGAAAATAATTTTAGGACAAACGACCGAGAGCCCTGACAATTCAGGACAGTGGGCGGGTTCCTGAGGCTGCAGGTCCAATCAGAGGGCCTGCAGCTTTGGAAGGCTGCAGTTCCACCAGTAGTGGCGAGCGCTGCTCAGATAGTAAGGAGAGTGTAAGGACACCTCAAAATGGAGGTGCCTTGGAGGCATCCAACAAAATTAAAACTGAAAAGGGCCAAAGCCAAGAGGCCCCTCAGAGCAGAAGGCAAACCCCTCCAGTGCATTCATTTGTGCCGTGGGTGCAGCCTTTCCTGCCCACGGCCCTGTCATTGGGGCATGGATACTGTGGCTCTAATAGCCGCCTGGCCTGTCGTTGGGGTCTAATGTGGGTCCTGTCCCCAATGGTTTGTGAGTCCTGCCCATCTGTGAGATCTTCCCAGAGGTGGCAAATTAAGAGGATTCCTCCAGGAGCCTTGGCCGCCTCCAGAAGCCCCATTCATTTAAGGACGGCGGGCGTGTTCCTGAAGGTGCAGGCTCAATCAGCTTTGGAAGACCGCCTCCACTGAGCTGTCGGACTTGGCACTTAGCCACATACTGCGCCACCACCAGGAAGATCCTGCTGGAGTCCAGCCCATCCCCCTAATTATCCTGGCATTACTGGCTACCCACCACTGCCGGGCAGGCAGCCGCTTCTATTGCTCACCCACTTCCAGCAACATTGTCTGGAGATGGAATGCATCGGGCCACCGTCACAACATTGACCTTTCCTATTTCCCTCCCTGTCCTGCCTCCAAACCTGCCTGTAGGTCGCATAAGATTCTGCCCATAGCTGTATCCTGACTCCCTATCACCTCAAGAGTATCTTCATCAATGTTGATGTCTAGCAGGCTTTCAGCAACATGCCTATGATAATGATTAGAGACCCCATTTCTGCTAATTATTTTAACTCCTGGAATTATCCTATGCCTTCACAGGATCTTTCTGCTGTCTATAAAAAGCAGCAGAGCAGCATAAAATCACAACTTTGTTTCAAACTTGGATGGTCAAGCAAATGTACTTAACCATCAACAATTGAATAACTAATAGCAATTTAACATATAAATGTAGTAGAAATTAGACGATCGCGCACCTCAAAAGGAAAACAACAAATGTTTCCAATATCTATGCTGAGTGACCATTTTTTGAAATAACACTTTATATAACACGATTCTTTTCTTATATTTCTCCACCAAAATGGAAGCTTCACTGGCCTGATCTCTTGAAGGTCTCTAATTTTAACAATTCAATGTACTTAAATACCCCAAAATAGTTGCCAAGGAGCTTTAGTATTCAATAAATGACAACTCAATTCAAAAGAGCTATGTCACACATATAAAAACACAACAGTTTATATTTAAATGACATGATTTGACTTCTCTCTCGAGCCCATAGCCTTGGAGCCAACAAACCATCTGTTGAAACATGGGATTTAACTGCAGCTGGTTTTTAAATGCTTTTGGTATTGCAATCAGATTTAAAGGAAGAACTACCAAGCCAAAGATAGGCAAACGTATGTCAGTTTTGTCACAATCTTACATTGTCAGATTCCTTAAAGTGTGCTATTCTCATATGTATCTGCTCCCAAATCCTGCAGGTATGTATATACAGGACTGAGCCTGTTCTAGTGCACTGCTGACCTTTGGAGAGGTGCCCTGAAGTGTCAAAGGATGAAACACAATTGCATGCATTTGGACAGCCTTGGGTTGAGTGCCTCTTCAACATTTTCACAAACAATCCATTCTGTGACTCCACATTAGATTTCCTTTCACTCATTTTTGCCTGGTACTTCTTCCCAATGCCATCGGGTTGACAAATAATTTAAAATTTATTGTGAAACTTTATAACAGCTGAACTAATAATTGTCCCCATATGCAGCCACGTGTCTTTAAGTGTGCATATCCCTTGGTTAGGCCAAATGCCTGTTTCAGAGTTGTAATTTCTAAGTTACAATTATGAGGTCAAATATTATTTGACCGTCAATATCACTTAGTGGCTATCAAGCAAAGAAAGCTTCTTGTGAACCAGCAGACATTGCATACCAGCAGCCTGGGTGAAAGCCAGAGACTGAAATATGGAAACGCAATCAGAGAAACTTTAACAAGTAATACTACATGTTCTGTACTTCAGGATGGCAGATTTATCATCATAGTACAAATGATGCACACCCTCGGAAAGCAACAAAACTCTCTGCAATTGGCATTCTGGCAGGAGAGAAAGGTGAAAAAAGTGAACTTTTTCAGCACCCAAGAGTACAGCAAGTCTTTCTACACAACAGGGAATGGCATGGAATGCTCTTCCGAGAAACAGTGTAAATAATTTGAAGGAAGAGGCCAGAGGCTGAAATATCTTAGGGTGTTAATTAGCAGAACCAAAACAGATTTTGCCTTTCCTTTTACTACTAGTAGGATGGGACTTTAGTTTTTCAGTAAGTCTGGATGTAACCGCACATGGATTTATTAGGGCTGGCTACTTTAAGTGTTTTTCCCCCCAGTACTTGAGATTCAATGCTCAGATCTGGGAGTTTGGGTAAGACAAGAGCTTAGCTTTCTACTGGCACTTGGCACCAACACTGCTATTCTGTGGACACACCTGACAGCAGCAACTTACTGTTCACCAACTGCTGGTCCAAACCTTTTCCATGTTGCTTTATGGCACAACACCTTGGAACTTCGTTGTGTTGCCTCACCAGCCCAGCTCATAGAACACCACCATTTTAGTGCACCAGCTCAACCACCATTTTAGTGCACCAGCTCAGACCATCCTGACCAAAAGAGGTTGTATCAGAATAATTGCTGGTGTGAAGATGGGGAACAGATTATAACATTAAATATATAAAGCAATTAAATCAAATATTATTAGAAAAAAAGCATGTACAAGATATCAAGAACCTGATAACACATGATGAGAGCATTCCCTACCTAACAGCTCTGCAGGTGCAACAACACCACACTGACTTCAGCGGTTCAAAAGGCAGCTCGCCACCACCTTCTCAAGGGCATTTAGGGATGGGCAACATATGTTGGCCTTGCCAGTGCCATCCACATCCCATGAACGAATTACAAAAATGTGTAACTTCACAAATGCAATTATGCACACCAACAGTTATTAATAAGTCATTATGTACATGGACTTCAATATTTTTCAAACTGATATATAGATTTGTATAGACACAACCAGCACACCAGGCACAGCGAGGTCTTCTGGAATGGTGGGAACTGATGACATGTTTTATGAACTACACCCCCTTCCCCCCACCCCCGCTCCCGCCTCCCAGCTCCCCCCTCGCACCCTCTTCCCCCACCCCCTCCCCTCTCCCCCCCTCGCAACCCCTTCCCAGCACCCTCCTCGCACCATCTTCCCCCCGCACCCCCTTCCCCTGCAACCCCCACCCCCCTGCAGCCCTCTTCCCAGCTCCCCCTCGCACCCCCTTCTCTCCACCCCTCCCCCTTGCACCCCCTCCTCCCACCGGCATCCACCTATGCCTGAGCAGGGGCCCGAACAACCCCACGGCCTTGTGGGCATCTCGGGAGAGTCCAAGGCTAAGGGAGTAAACCCTAACAGAAAATCCGCAGCGGAACCCCGTAGGTGGTCATGTGTCACCTTTCGCATGTTTCCGGCAGTTCCTGCAGCCATACCGGTGCCAAACGTTGTCCTCTGCACTCCTTTGGACCCCACCAGAAAGGCCGAGAGGGGGGTTTTGACGCTTGGGCAACTCACAACCCCCATACATTCGCCCAGGCATGCGCCATGGAGAGGTCACTCCATAGTCGCCTCACAGCGACCGAAACAACACGGAAGGCAGCAGTTACGGATTATAAGTCCATCTCAATTGGCGTAGAGATTGCGCGCCACGGGTTACCTTTGTCAGTGGGAGAGGTCATCGCACCTCACTGGACAGCCTCAAACCGGGCAGCCCCCGGTCAATAAGGTTCTGTTCCGCCACAGTCCACCTGTTTCAATGGGTGCTTGGAGCTCAGGGTCATTGCCTGAAAAGCGGACTGCAACACTGCACCAAACAGCACGATAAAAAAAGGAAAGAAGGTACCAGCTGTCCGTTTTGCAAGCTGCAACGTCAGAACTATGTGTCCTGGCCTGTCGGAAGACCTTACACAGATCAACGATTCTCGGAAGACCGCCATCATTAACAACGAGCTCAGTAGACTCAATGTGGACATTGCAGCACTTCAGGAGACGCGCCTCCCTGCGAGCGGATTTCTAAGAGAGCAAGACTACACCTTCTACTGGCAGGGTAGGGATAGAGGCACCTTCAAATGGCTCAGAACGCATACTGTCCATCCAACTGCTCACCGCCTCTGGTCCAGTACACCTACTCAGCATCTATGCTCCAACACTCTGCTCCCCACATGAAGCTAAAGACCAATTCGACGAGGAACTCCATAATATCATTAGTAGCATCCCCAATACCGAACATCTGTTCCTGCTGGGGGACTTTAATGCCAGGGTTGGGGCCGACCATGACTCATGGCCCTCCTGCCTTGGGCGCTATGGCATTGGAAGGATGAATGAGAATGGACAGAGACCGCTTGAGTTGTGTACCTATCATAACCTCTGCATCACCAAATCGTTCTTTCACACTAAACCCTGTCACCAGGTTTCTTGGAGGCACCCAAGATCACGTCGTTGGCACCAGCTAGACCTCATTGTCACAAGGCGAGCCTCTTTAAACAGCGTTCAAATCACACGCAGCTTCCACAGTGCGGACTGTGACACCAACCACTACCTGGTGTGCAGCAAGGTTAGACTCAAACCAAAGAAGCTGCATCACTCCAAGCAGAAGGGCCGCCCGCGCATCAACACGAGCAGAATTTCTCATCCACAGCTGTTATGTAAGTTTCTAAATTCACTTGATAAAGCCCTCCAAAACACTCCCACAGGGAATGCAGAAACCAAGTGGGCCCACATCAGAGACGCCAAGTATGACTCAGCTATGACCACCTATGGCAAACGTGTGAAGCGGAATGCAGACTGGTTTCAATCTCACTTTGAAGAGCTGGAACCTGTCATAGCCGCTAAGTGCATTGCACTGCTGAACTACAAGAAAGCCCCCAGCGAGTTAACATCCGTAGCACATAAAACAGCCAGAAGCGCTGAACAAAGAACAGCCAGGCGCTGCGCAAATGACTACTGGCAACACCTATGCATATTCAGCTGGCCTCTGACACCGGAAACATCAGAGGAATGTATGATGGCATTAAGAGAGCTTTTGGGCCAACCATCAAGAAGATCGCCCCCCTCAAATCTAAATCAGGGGACATAATCACTGACCAACGCAAACAGATGGACCGCTGGGTTGAGCACTATCTAGAACTGTACTCCAGGGAGAATGTTGTCACAGAGACCGCCCTCAATGCAGCCCAGTCTCTGCCAGTCATGGATGAACTGGACATACAGCCTACAAAATCGGAACTCAATAATGCCATTGATTCTCTAGCCAGCGGAAAAGCCCCTGGGAAGGATGGCATTACCCCTGAAATAATCAGGAGTGCTAAGCCTGCCATACTCTCAGCACTCTACGAACTGCTTTGCCTGTGCTGGGACGAGGGAGCAGTACTACAGGACATGCGCGATGCCAATATTATCACCCTCTATAAAAACAAAGGTGACCGCGGTGACTGCAACAACTACCGTGGAATCTCCCTGCTCAGTATAGTGGGGAAAGTCTTCACTCGAGTTGCTTTAACCAGGCTCCAGAAGCTGGCCGAGCGTGTCTACCCTGAGGCACAGTGTGGCTTTCGGGCAGAGAGATCTACCATTGACATACTGTTCTCCCTTTGTCTGCTACAGGAGAAATGCCGTGAACAACAGATGCCCCTCTACATTGCTTTCATCGATCTCCCAAAGCCTTTGACCTCATCAGCAGACGTGGTCTCTTCAGACTACTAGAAAAGATCGGATGTCCACCAAAGCTACAAAGTATCATCACCTCATTCCATGACAATATGAAAGGCACAATTCAGCATAGCGGCACCTCATCAGACCCCTTTCCTATCCTGAGTGGCGTGAAACAGGGCTGTGTTCTCACACCCACACTTTTTGGGATTTTTTTTCTCCCTGCTGCTCTCACATGCATTCAAGTCTTCAGAAGAAGAAATTTTCCTCCACGCAAGATCAGGTGGCAGGTTGTTCAACCATGCCCATTTAAGAGTGAAGACCAAAGTACGGAAAGTCCTCATCAGGGAACTCCTCTTTGCTGACGATGCTGCATTAACATCTCACACTGAAGAGTGCCTGCAGAGTCTCATCGACAGGTTTGCGGCTGCCTGCAACGAATTTGGCCTAACCATCAGCCTCAAGAAAACGGACATCATGGGACAGGACGTCAGAAATGCTCCATCCATCAATATCGGCGACCACGCTCTGGAAATGGTTCAAGAGTTCACCTACCTAGGCTCAACTATCACCAGTAACCTGTCTCTCGATGCAGAAATCAACAAGCGCATGGGAAAGGCTTCCACTGCTATGTCCAGACTGGACAAAAGAGTGTGGGAAAATGGCGCACTGACACGGAACACAAAAGTCCGCGTGTGTCAAGCCTGTGTCCTCAGTACCTTGCTCTACGGCAGCGAGGCCTGGACAACGTATGACAGCCAAGAGCGACGTCTCAATTCATTCCATGTTCGCTGCCTTCAGAGAACCCTTGGCATCAGGTGGCAGGACCGTATCTCCAACACAGAAGTCCTCGAGGCGGCCAACATCCCCAGAAATACACCCTACGGAGCCAGCGGCGTTTGAGATGGCTTGGCCATGTGAGCCGCATGGAAGATGGCAGGATCCCCAAGGACACATTGTACAGCGAGTTTGCCGCTGGTATCAGACCCACCGGCCATCCATGTCTCCACTTTAAAGACGTCTGCAAACGCGACATGAAGTCCTGTGACAATGATCACAAGTCATGGGAGTCAGTTGCCAGTGATCGCCAGAGCTGGCGGGCAGCCATAAAGGCAGGCTAAAGTGTGGCGAGTCGAAGAGACTTAGCAGTTGGCAGGAAAAAAGTCAGAAGCGCAAGGGGAGAGCCAACTGCGAAACAGCCCTGACAACCAATTTTATCTGCAGCACCTGTAGAAGAGTCTGTCACTCTAGAATTGGCCTTTCTAGCCACTCCAGGCGCTGCTCCACAAACCACTGACCACCTCCAGGTGCTTACCCATTGTCTCCCGAGACAAGGAGGCCAAAGAAGAAGAAGAAGATAGACACATACTTGGTAATCTCCACAATGACTGGCCCACTTCAATAATTAAATTAATTTTCTACATAGATTAACAAACTTGGGCATGTTAGCCTCAGGGAAACATCGGCTTTGCCAAACAGAATTGCAACTCAGAGTTCCATAACATGCATCGCAACATTACCACATTTGACAATTTGTTGCTTTACAGGCTTGATACAGCTATCGGAACTAACATCTTTACAAGCAATACAGCTCCAGAAGAGGCAAACAGCTTTACAGGCGTTACAGCTATCGAGGGCAAACAGCTTTACAAACAATACAGCAACGGGGGCAAATAGCTTTACAGTCAATATGGTATGGAGGGGGACTACAGCTTTACAGGCAATACTGGTACAATGGGCAAATAGCTTTACGGACTATATATCTGCAACAAGCATGGTCTTGCAGCCTTGGTATTAGAATTCTTAAATGGGTCACATCATCATTATGTAGAACCCTGCAAGTAGGTTGAATTCCTGGAAAGCCTGACAAAGCAATCATTTTGTACAACACACCAACAATTTTAACAAAAGTTAAAACCACCTGTATATTTTTAAAAGTCTGCAATGTATGATTTTTACATTTTCATCAAGATACTCATGATACTTACAAAATGTATAGGTTATCTCACAGGCAAATATACCTTTTGTTAAATTAGATCCCAATATAAAGTGAATGGTGAGGTCCTGTGAAAAGTTTATTGAGCTGTTTAAAAATTCTGAAAAGTAGCAACCAGAGAAGCACACTTTAATTTGTGTTACAATGACAAGTTAACCAACTGATGTATAAAAGTGCTGGGAATGTGCTTCCACAGGGCCTCTAATAATCCGAACATATATCCTGAAATCCAGACTAAAAGCTGAAGAAATAGTCACAAATCATCACACACAGAAACATTCCATTGTTTAAATCACTTGCATTCATTGCTTAGTAAGAAAAATAAATACAGTAATTTTAAGGAATTTTAAATTAATTAATGTATGTAAAATGTCAAAACACTCCTTAATATATTTTCCCCAGAAGAATCTGATTATCTGTGTCCTTTTCAAATAGGTAACAAAGGAGCTCTGTTTCCTGACTGCTTGTAGCCAGCCAGCATAGTTCCAGACAGCAGAGTAATGAATGTACTTGTTGCAATACAATCTCTCTTACCTTGTAGGCTGTACAGCAACAGACTGAGCAACATGATCGAGATTCGCGCTGGGAGATCCATCAGGCAGGAAAACTGGAAAAAAAACTTCCTGTTACGGTACTTAAAAGAACAAAAGTACAGAATTCTGTTCTTTCTCAAATAAAATGCCTTTTCCCTCCTCAGTTTTCTCTGTTCCCTCGTTCCTTTTCTTTCTCCTGCAGTCCTGACTGAAACTGCCTTTGACCACAACTCTTTTATAAAACAAACCACAGGGTTTACTTTGAAGGTCTGGGCCTTTCCAGAAGAGATTCCTTAGCAATTATCCTGACTAAGATTTCTGGCCAAACACCCTGAGGGGATCTCAGCCAGTGAGGTGGGGGTTGCAGGCCTTCAGTGCAGCACTGCTCCTGCTGCGCAGTTAATTCACCAACAAGTTTGTCAACTTGTGTCTTTAACCCTGAGAGTAACATTTTATATGGATATCAAATTCCAATGCAATCAGTTAGTAAAACCTACAATAAAGAAGTTTTCCTTTAATTTTGTCAAATTATAGAGGCAGAGCCGCAGTTATTAGAAGATCAGTTAGTAAGCAGCTGATATGAATCTCTATTTCATGTGCAGGCGCAGTGACACAAGACATGAAGTTTTTACTGAATAGTGTTGTAGGCTCCACTGATAATTCAGTCAGCAAAATTCACTACCTTCAGTGCAGCACTGAGCTACAAAAATCAGGAGTGTCCTAAGTTCAACTGCTGAGTTAGCTGAACTCAGGGCAGCAGTAGAAGTGACAAAACCGATCTTACCACCTCTGTCAATGGATAAGGAGGGGGGAAAAATCAGCCTGAACTTCCACTCATTGCTATCCAGTGACTCCAGTAAATGGTGGATGTCAGGTGAGGACAAGATCAGGTTCAGGTCAGCTCGCCCTCTATGGTAAAACTCATCTGTGCTACCTACGTTCACAAACAAAGGCTGGCCACTTGAATGAGATCATAGAATTAGACAGCATAAAAGGAGGCCATTCAGCGCATCGTTCCTGTGCTGGCTGTTTGAAAGAGTTACCAATTAGTCCCACTCTCCTGCCCTTTCCTCTTAGCCCTGCAAATTTTTCCTTATCAATTACATCTCCAATTCCCTTTTGGAAGTTACTGTTGAATCTGCTTCCCCCGCCCTTTCAGGCAATGCATTCCAGATCATAACAATTCGCTGATTAAACGTAATTCTTTCCACCCCTCCACTAGATTTTTTGCCAATGATCTTAAATCTGTGCCCTCTGGTTACTAATCATCCTGCCAGTGGAAACAGTTTCTCCCTATTCACTCTATCAAAGCATCTCATATGGCCCCAAAATTGTTGATTTTATAGCCCAGGTGTCTGAGACCACTGGATACTCCAATATGCCTGCCTCAATTGTTATGGCTTTTGTCATTTCATGGAGTGTTAACATAAAAGGGAACCAAAAAATCTTCTACAGGCATGTAGGGCTAATGGGATCAAGGGATATGGGGAGAAAGCGGGAACAGGTTACTGAGTTTGGATGATCAGCCATGATCATATTGAATGGCGGAGCATGCTCGAAGGGCCGAATGGCCTACTCCTGCTCATTTTTTTATGTTTCTAAATAGTAAGCAGGTAATAAGAGGCAGGGTGGGGCCAAACGTATGTTTAGAGGGGCAGGGTAAAAGGCTAGAATACTTAATGAGTACGTTGTATCAGTGTTTACTAAGGAAGAGGATATTGAGAAAATATCGGTAAAAGTGGAGATGGTAGAGGTAATGTAAAAGCAAAATACTGCGGATGCTGGAAATCTGAAATAAAAAAAAGAAATGCTGGAACCCCTCAGCAGGTCTGGCAGCATCTGTGGAAAGAGAAGCAGAGTTAACGTTTCGGGTCAGTGACCCTTCTTCGGAACTAGCAAATATTAGAAATGTCAAAGGTTATGAGCAAGTGAGGCAGGGGTGGGGCAAGAGATAACAAAGGAGAAGGTGTAGATTGGACAAGGCCACATAGCTGACCAAAAGGTCATGGAGCAAAGGCAAACAATATGTTAATGGTGTGTTGAAAGACAAAGCATGAGTACAGATAGGGTGTTAACAGACTGAAGATTGAACAGCAGCAAGTACAAACATGAAAAAAACAGTGGGTAAGCAAACTGAACAAACTAAGATGAAATGAAATAAACAAAAAAAAAAAATTTTAATGTAAAAAAGAAAAAATAACTAAAAATAAAAGTAAAATGGGGGGCTGTCATGCTCTGAAATTATTGAACTCAATGTTCAGTCCGGCAGTCTGTAGTGTGCCTAATCGGTAAATGAGATGCTGTTCCTCGAGCTTGCGTTGATGTTCACTGGAACACTGCAGCAAGCCCAGGATAGAGATGTGAGCATGAGAGCGGGGGGAGTGTTGAAATGGCAAACAACCGGAAGCTCACGGTTCTGCTTGCGGACTGAGCGGAGGTGTTCCACAAAGCGGTCATCCAGTCTGCGCTTGGTCTCCCCAATGTAGAGGAGACCACATTGTGAGCAGCGAATACAGTATACTACATTGAAAGAAGTACAGGTAAATTGCTGCTTCACCTGAAAGGAGTGTTTGGGGCCTGGGATAGTGAGGAGAGAGGAGGTAAATGGGCAGGTATTACACCTCCAGCGATTGCAGGGAAAGGTGCCATGGGACGGGGACGAGATGGTGGGGGTAATGGAGGAGTGGACCAGGGTGTCGCGGAGGGAACGATCCCTTCGGAATGCTGACGGGGAAGGGAGGGCAAGATGCGTTTGGTAGTGGCATCACGCTGGAGGTGGTGTAAATGGCAGAGGATGATCATTTGGGTATGGAGGCTGATGGGGTGGAAAGTGAGGACAAGGGGAACCCTATCATGAATACGTTCAAGTTCCTAAAAGGCATACCTGGCTGGTAAAAAACCATGATCAGTGGCCTGTTCGGGTGATGGTGAAGGATAAGGATAAGGAAGGAGGTGCACCTGTTAACCGTACCTTCTTTAAGAAAATCCTTATTGATTGTTGTGGATTCCAAGCTGCAGACATCTTCTGCCTGCAGGACTTCCCCAGCAGTGAATATTTCAACGTGACGTTCAAGAACGTGGCAGGATGCATCAAGTTCCTGAAGGTGTTCAAGGAGAGGGGAAACCAGGCGCCGCTTTCGATCCTCACAATGGAGCCACTCTTCACGCTGCCGTCGCAACGTGACCGGGTGGTGACAATTCACCTCTAAAACCCCCATGTTCCTGTCGTGGATGAACTCACCTTCATCGCCAGGTACGTCGAGGTGGCCGGCAGCAGCACTGATGTCAAGGACCCATTTGGGATTTGGACCAGCAAGCGGCAGGTCAAGGTGACCTTGAAGGTCAATGCCAACGGAGCCATCATCCATCCTCCATCCAGCTTCGCTATCGGGGGAAGTCGAGGCTTCTTGGTCTATGAGTTGGCAAATCTGGTCACGTGGCAGCTAACTGAAGCACAGTCGTCTGCAAGAACAGCAAGAAGGAAGGCCATCAGACCAAGGACTGTAAACAGAATAAGTGCTGCAACATGTGTGGTGAGGCAGGCCACCTCTACAAAACCTGCCCCAAACGCTTCCTCAGTTAGGCTCAGGCAGCAAAGTCCAAGGAAAGGCCCGGAGAAGGAATGGTGAATGTGTCTGGTGCTGGGAGGGAGACAAGCAATCCTCTCTGCTGCGAGGAAAGTCTACCTGAGAAGGAGAAGACAGGGGAGGCAGCTGCAACAAGCGACCCAACACCTACCCCGTGCCCGGAAACCATTCTTCCACAGACAGAATCAATGGAGGAGGAGACAGCAGATGGACAAACTGGTCAGTGGCAAGTGGTACAAAGGAAAACCACAAAGAAAAAATCTTCAAAAAAGGAACAGGCCACCACCCAAACCAGTGGCAAGAGGAGGCTATCGTCTGAGACAGACTACAGCAGCTCCTCCTCATTGGATGAGGAAGGGCCGGACCGATGGCACCTGCAAAAGAAGCGGCAGTACTCAAAGGAGCTGGAAGATAAAGTCCCCCAGCTCCAGGGCACTGGAAGCTGTGATGGGCCCTGCACGCACCAAACCCAAAGCGCTGAACCCAGTGACATGCCCAGCGCACTCCAGCTCCAGGACACCGAGAGCAAAGAAGCATCTGGCACCCTCCAGCTCCGGGAAGCCAGGAGCAGTGATGTCTTCCAGGAGGAACAGAAGGGAAAGACACCAACAGCAGAGGACAGCCCAAGCCTTGCTGCCTACAAGAGCCCCCCTATGTCACGCCAGTGGAACAAACCCCCCATGAGAAACCAGGAGGGGTTTCTGAACCCAACGAATGTGAAACAGTTTGTGTACACTATGGGTATGCAGGAACATACCCAAGGACTGGGCCTAGCAAGGACAACTGGCGTGGGAAGCAACACCTAACTTTAAAATGGGTCGAAAGATTGCTTCGATTAACGTGCGTAGAATAAAATCCACTACGCGATGTGTTTCAACCTTGGACTACCTCGTCAAGGTCAAAGCCGACCTGCTGTTTCTGCAGGAGTGTGGAATACCGCACCTCAGCACCTTCAGGCAATGGTCGCGATGGTGGTCCCACGGGCCATCAATCTGGTCAGGGGGTAATGATTCCCATTCCTCTGGCCTGGGTATTCTGCTCCGGGGAGGCAACCTCATCATCTCCGAAGTTAAGGAGGTGGTAGGTGGCCGCATCCTCGTAACAGATGTAATGTACAACAATGCTCCGCTCTGGTTGATCAGTGTGTATGCCCCGGCTCAAGGCAGTGAGTGACTGACGGTCCTCCAGCAGCTCCCACTGCTACTGGCAACATCCAAACCGGTCATTCTAGGCGGTGACTTCAACTACATCATTAATGCAGCTGGACGATCCGGCAGGAACGACAGCAAAGCGGACACTACATCCAGATTCCTAATGGAAACAGTAAAAGGTGCTGAGCTGCACGACGTCTTCAGCAACCCTGCAGACGGAGCGCAGCGTAGATACACATGGTCAAGACCAGACGGGTCTGCCTGTTCCAGGATTGACTTCCTGTTTGTGTCCCGTTCTTTCACGGTCAGATCCACCAACGCCAAGCCAGTGTTCTTCTCCAACCATTGCCTCTTACTGGCCGACTGTCACTTTCAGGATGACCAGCGGGTTGGCAAGGGGACATGGAAGCTCAATGCTACACTGCTAACCCCAGAGAACGCTGAGGAACTCAAAAGGGATTACAAAAGTTGGAGAACCATGAAACCCCTCTTTGAGACACTGGTGGAAGGAAATCAAGGAGAACATCAAGAGGTTCTTTATCTTCAAAGGCATTCAGAGGGTGAGAGAGAGACAGAGAGAAATGTCCTGGCTCCAGAAAAGAATGCAAAATCTGCTCCGGCTGCAGTCAATGGGAGTCGAGGTCACGGAGGATCTCCAAGAGGTGAAGAGCCAGTAGGCCTCGCTGTTTGCCACGGAGGCCTGCAAGATCATCTTCTGATCCAGAGTCCGCTCCGTTGAGCAGGATGAGATGTGCTCGTATTACTTCTTCCAAAAGGTACACGGAGAGAGCTTTGTGATCAGCAGCCTGAAGGAAGAGGATGGCTCGGTAACGTCTTCGCAGTCCGACATACTAAGGATCAGCAAATCCTTTTATGCTGAGCTGTACAACGTGAAGCCCATGGACAGCACGGCTTCCCAGTCCTTCCTGTCATCTATCACGGAGGTCTTAGCATGAGGGAGAGACTGGACAAACAGCTAACTCTGGATGAGCTGACAAACGCCGTCAGGTCCTTCGAGACGAGCAAAACTCCCGGAAGCGATGGCTTACCGGTTGAGTTGTATTCGGCTCTGTGGGACTGGGTCGGCCCAGACCTGCAGGAAGTATACGAGAACATGCTTCTGGCCAGCAGCATGTCAGAATCCATGAGGAAAGGCATCATCACCCTCATCTACAAGCGGAAGGGGGAGAGGGCGGAAATCAGAAATTGGCGGCCCATCTCACTGCTTAATGTTGACTACAAGATTCTGTCCAAAGTCATGCCAGTCGGGTCAAGTCTCCTCTGGAGTTGGTGATTCACCCTGACCAGACCTGCACTGTACCCGGCAAAAAGATCTCCGATAGTCTCGTGCTATTCAGGGATACGATCACCTATGTATGCATCAGGAGGGTGGACATCTGCCTCATCAGCTTGGACCAGGAGAAGGCTTTTGACAGGATATCGCACACCTGCATGATGGACGTGCTTTCCAAAATGGGGTTTGGGAAGGGAATCTGCAATTGGATCAAACTGCTCTACATAAACGTCAGTAGCGCTGTCTCAATCAATGGGTGGGAATCAGAAAGTTTCCCGATCCAATCTGGAGTCAGACAGGGCTGTCCTCTCTCCCCTGTCTTGTTTGTTTGCTGTATCGAGCCTTTTGCCGAGTCCGTTAGGAAGGATGTGGGCATAAGAGGGGTGACAATCCCAGGCAGCGGAGGCACTCCGGTAAAAGCCTCCCTGTACATGGACGACGTCGCTGTCTTCTGCTCAGATCCACTGCCGTTCCCAGACTGATTGGCATCTGCGACCAGTTCCAACTGGCCTCGGGAGCCAAAGTTAACCACGGCAAGAGTGGGGCCAAGTTCTTTGGGAACTGTACGCAAACTCCAAGTGTCACGATGTGTTGAGGTTCTATCTGTCCCCGGTGTTGCGAAGGATGGGTCTGGTCACATTGCCGCGTAACGCTCTATCCTGTTGGACTGTGCCGTACCACCTATCCTTCGTGAAAAAGTTTCTGCGGGAAAACACCTTTGACTACCAATCCATCAGGCAGTGGACTGCACGGAATGTCCTCAAGACCCTACGGGAAAAGTCATTTGGCAGAATGCCTCATCACCAGAACTTTCAAACAAGCACCAAGACGTAGCTTGGCTGGTGGTGAGAAGGGCCCACCCCATCAGATCCTTCCTGCACACCTGGAGTCTCGCCCCCTCTGCATGCTGCCTTTGAGGTGGCTGTGGTGGGGAAGGGACAGTTGCCCACCTCCTTCTGGAATGTGTCTTTGCAAAGCAGGTGTGGAAAGAGATGCAGTGGTTTTTGCCGCGGTTCATCCCAAGCAGCTCTGTAACACAGGAGTCTGTGCTCTGTGGGCTGTTCCCAGGGACACGCACCGAGATAAACATCAACGGCTGTTGGAGGACCATCAATTTGGTGAAAGATGCTGTTTGGTCTGCTCGAAACATGCTGGTCTTCTCGTTGTCGACCGAGTATTGCAGACTGGCACATTCCAAGGTCCAGGACTACGTGTTGAGGGACACACTAAAGCTTGGGGTAGCTGCTGCAAAGGCTCAATGGGGAAAGACCACAGTGTTAGGTCCTCCCGCCAAAGTGAACTGAGGGGCTGGACCCATGGGAAACCCCTCGAGCTGTATACACCAAATATGGGTTTGATGTAAAATGTACATTGGATGTAAAATGGAACGTAAGGGTTGTGAGGCAACTCACTCCTGTATTGAAGAAAACTGATTTCCTTTGCACTTTTTGGAATGTCAACTTGGTGCTGCTTTGAACTGTGTTGTAATGTATATTTTTAACAGATTTTTATGAATAAAGTATATTTTTGGGAAAAAAATAGAGGTTTTCAAAATCATGAAAGGTTTTGATAGAGTAAATAAGGAGAAAATGTTTCCACTGGCAGGAGGGTTGGTAACCAGAATAAACAGATTCAATTGCCAGAAGAACCAGAGGGGAGATGAGGAGATTTTCTTTACACAGCGAATTGTTATGCACTACCTGAAAGGCTGGTGGATTCAATAGTAACTTTCAAAAAGGAGTTGAATGTGTTTGTACTTGAAAAGGAAAAAAGAATTGCAGGATTATGGGGGAAGAGGAGGGTAATGGAACTAATCGGATAGCTCTTTCAAAGAGCTGGCACAGACACAATGGGCTGAATGGCCTCCTTCAATAAAGATTCTATGATTCTAATAGACCAGAATACTTGTAAAGCCAAGAGTAAATTTAATGATTATGAAGAACAAGTGAGCTATTTCCCAGCTTTATTGTTCCTTGGTAAAATGCCAAGGCATTTAACCACTTTTCCGACTATGTAGTATGGTGCTGCCATGTCATTGATCACCACCTGTCCCATTCACTTAAGTACTGTCTGTTTTGACTCGATGGGGGAGAAATTCATTCACGTAACACCAGTCCTAGCAGTGCTAGACAGGCTTATGTTGATTCACTGGAGCAGGCAGCACCATAGGCCTGTGTAGCTTGTGAGGCATTCTTCAATGATATCAACATAAATCTGCAGAGTGCCAGAATGAATTTCTCCCCATCATCTCCTGAAGAATTACTTTCATCTATCGGCCAAAAGAGTAGAGTCCCCATGGCTGGAAATGAGCTGGGCTCACAGTATAAGGAAATGTTGAGCCCTTGAGAGTTTGTAGTACAATGGTAAAGTGTTTGTTGCATACAAATTGCTCACAGCTGTGAACAAACAGAATTATGACTGATTTCTCTTGCACCCCCAGAAGCAGGCTGGAGGTGGGAGGGTTGCATAAAATCAAGTGGGAGGCGGGGTGGGGGGTGCCGTTCCCATCACCTGCCTGCCACCACTGCCATTTTACCAGCAGCTGGGGAGGTAAATAACGGCCCACCCGCCCCAGCCCAATTGAGGCCCTTAAGTGGCCAATTAATGTCACTTTAGGGCCTCCTCCTCAGCCAGGCACTTCATCAGCTGAGATGACCACCTGTTAAAACCTGGCAGCCTCCTTGCAGTCCCAGGGAGGGGGGGGCGACCTGATGAGGTAACCTGTGAAGTGTGACCTACAGAGGCCCCCCAACCCCCACAGCAGCACAAGCTACCTCCACTTCAGCACCTCCCCTCATCCTTCTGATCAGCCCCCATCCCCCTCACCAGGGTCTAGCCAATTGTCCCCAGCAAGGCCCAAAGCCCCACTTACCTTTATCAGGACTGCAACAATGCTTCTGCTCATGGTGGGTCCAGTCCCAGCAGTGGCCACCACTCTCAGTGGCTCTGCTGGGACTGAAGAACTGCCAGCCCATTGATTGGCTGGCAGCTCTTGGAGGCAGGACTCCTACCTCAGAGGGGAAGATGTCCCACCCGAGGCCAAATAAGGGCATAGGCCACACAAAATTGCTGCCTGGCTTCCAGGCCCAGCAGATGCAGGCTCATCACCGACTTTTAAGCCAGCAGGCAGGGCCTCTGCTACCACGTAAAATTCCATCCCTTACCTCTAGAATAACTCACTGGGAATTTTCTTGTAGATTCTTCTGATAGGCTGTAGCTTTAGTGGACTACATGTGTATCCAGAGTTCTCACAGATCTAAAATGTTCCTCTCCAATGTTAAACAGATCCGAGCCAAATGGTGAAGAATAAAGCTAGATGTAGATCCTTTTCTTGATAGTCAGTTTATTCACAGAATGCAAAATTACATATCTCTGCCCCCACCACCACCACCCCTCCCCCTGCCCCCACCCCCACAGATTAAAGGTTTTGGGCAAGAGATGCAGGAGGGATTTGAGGAAGAACTTTTTTATGTGGTGTGTAGTAATGACCTGGAACTCACTGCCTACGAGGGTGGTGGAAGCAGAGATGATGAATGATTTCACAAGGCCAGGGGAAATAAACTTACAGGGCTATGGGGTTAAAACGAGGGAATGGGACTGATTGGATTGATCTACAGAGAGCTAGCATGGACTTGATGGGCCTAATGGCCTCCTTCTGTGTAGTAATGACTCTATGACCGCTCCAAAAAATTCAATCAATTTCGGCAGGCATAAACTGCCCTATACAAATCTATGCTGGCTCTCTCTGATTTATTGCAAGGGGAATGGAATATAAAAGTAGGGATGTTTTGCTGCAGTTGTGCAGGGTATTTGTGAGAACACATCTGGAGTACTGTGTACAATTTTGATCTCCTTACTTAAGAAAGGATATAATTGCATTGGAAACAGTTCAGAGAAGGTTCACGCGACTGATTTCTGGGATGAAGGGGTTATTTTATGAGGAAAGTTTGGACAGGTTGGGTCTGTATTCATTGGAGTGTAAAATGATGAGAGGCGATCTTATTGAAATATATAGGATCCTAAGGGGATTTGACAGGATGGATACTAAAAGGATGTTTCCCCTTATGGGACAGACTAGAAGCAGGGGACATAGTTTAAAAATAAGGAGTCTCCCATTTAAGACGGAGATGAGAAGAATTTTTTTCTCTGAGAGGGTTGTTAATCTGTGGAATTCTCTTCCATACAGAGCAGTGGAGGTATGATAATTGAATATTTTTAAGGCTGAGTAAGATAGATTCTTGATTGACAAGGGAGTCAAAGGTTATAGCAGGTAGATAGGAGAGTAGAGTTGAGGCCACATCAGATCAGCCATGATCTTATCCATTGGCGAAGCAGGCTCGAGGGACTGAATGGCCTACTCCTGCTCCTAATTTGTGTGCTTGTATGATCAGCTGAAAATTTTCAAAGTGATCAGTCACTCCACTCTTAATGATAGTTTCTAATAATTTCCCACCAAATGTGAGGCTAACTGATGTATAATTCCTGGTTTCCCTCTCTCACCTTTCTTCAATAGCAGAGTTACATGTGTACTTTTCAAATCTAAAGGAATGGTTCCTGACTCAAGAGAACTTTTGAAGATTATAGTTAGGGCATCTGCAATGTTCTCACCTACCTCCTTTAAAATCCTAGGATATAAACCAGCTGACCTAGGGACTTGTCACTCTTTAGTGCCATTATTCTTTTCATTACTGTTCTTCATGTAAATTTTGGTGAGTCCCCATCCCTGATTCAATATTAGTTTCCTTGGGGTATCCAGCATGCTGACCTTTTCCTCTACTTTAAATACTGACACCGAGTGATTCTTCAACGTGTTCACCATTTCCTTATTTTCATTGACAATGTCACCGTTATCTGTTGTCAAGGAGCCCATGTTGCTCCTGACCACCCTTTTTCCTAATGTAACTATTGTCATGCAGACCTCCAACTGCCAAGATGCGGCATATTAATTTTGTCATATGAACATTGATTTTAAACTGTTGCTGGAGTGAAGAAAGGACTTGTTAAAAAAAAATCACCAGACACTTGGCGGAAAAACATTTGCATACTAACAGATAGTTCTTGGAGAGACAAAGGACTATTCCCTGGTCCACTTAACCCAAAATGGACTGCGATCACCAGATATTGAAGGTGAGGAAGCTCAATTACAGGATGACTGCTAAGATGGCAGAATCCACAAACAGAAGTGGTCAAACCAGCTAGTCACATGACTAACCTGCTGAGCAACCTGGGGTTTTTTGAATTGTATCACAGAAAAAGGAGAAGGCTTATGAAAACTGAAGCTAGAGCAAGAAAGCATCTCTCTCTCTCTCTCGTTTACTCCCAAGCTACTGGACCCACGGAAGACACGTAAACCTCAAGAGAGGAAAGACTTCTACATCGGAACAAGTTGAAGCGTGAACTGGGCCCCAATTTATTGCAAGACTTACCAGCAACCAAAGAACCACTGAACTTAAAGGACTGTAACTACCAGATATTGCCTCAAACTTTTCCCCTTTATTCCTTCTACTTTTCTGTCTCTATCTGCGTGTGTGTTTATCGTGTATGCATGCTAGCGTGGTCGCATCACATATTCTTAGTCTTTAACCGGATTAGAGTTTAAGATTAATAAACTTCTACCTTGTTTAAATCTAAGAAAACCTGTCTGAATTGATTTATTTGCCTTACTATTGGAAAGTGGTGAACCCACTAAGTAGGAGCTAAATCACATTTTTTTAAAAATTAAACCCTGTTATGGTTAACCCAGACAAAGGCTGAGAGGAAACCCCTAGACCCCTCTCACCTAGTCGTAACAGAAATTTGGGTGCTTCCATCCTGGATTTGGCCCACAGACAAATGAGAAATTGGAAGTGGGAAGTCAAATTGATCCTAAACAAAAGAAAAATGATTTCAATACAGGTTTTCTTGTGGTTGTGTATGTTAGAATACTAACATGTCTGAGACTGAAGCTAGTAGCTCCCCAAGCCAGGGTGAAGTAACTAGGGACAAGTTAAAAGCACTGTCTATGGAGGAGTTGAGGAAAATGGCTGAGCAGTGTGGGATCACTGTACGTGGCAAAGCTAGGAAGTCTGAACTCCTAAGGCTAGTGGCCAACCATTTTTCCCTTAAATCTGAAGAAGCAGAAACAGGGTTAGAAGTAGACTCCGACAGGGTATTGCAAGCAAAGATACAAGTGAAAGCATGGCCAATGTGGAGGAGCGTAATAAAAACAAGAAATGCTGCAAACACTGAGCAGGTCTGGCAGCATCTGTGGAGAGAGAAGCAGAGTTAATGTTTCAGCTCAGTGACCCTTCTTCAGAAGGAGGAGGAGCGTAATTCAGGGCTGGGTACAGAATTGTTAAAACTTTCCCAACTGATCCCAAGATTCAATGAGGGAGACCTGGAAGCATTTTTTGTGTCTTTTGAAAAATTGGCAAGGCAGTTAAAGTGGCCAGCTGAGGCTTGGACTCTGTTGTTACAGAGTAAATTAGTAGGAAAGGCCCATGAGCTTTATTCCATGTTGTCAGATAAGAGTTCACCAAATTATGAACTGACAAAAAATGCTATCCTCGGGGCATATGAGTTAGTACCGGAAGCCTATCGTCAAATGTTTAGACCCCTCAAGAAGCAAGTTGATCAAACTTAGCTAGAATTTGAGAGAAATAAGCAGCTGAGGGTTCTTTAAGTACAGCTCAGCTATGTAAATCTCAGAGAAGTAATTTTGCTTGAGCAATTTAAAAACTCTCTCGCACTCTCCATAAAGACACATGCAGAGGAACAGAATGTTCATAGAGCCCGGCAAGCTGCAGTGCTGGCAGATGAGTTTGCTCTCATTTATAAGTCAGTTTCCCAGGGGAAAACCTTTCCCAATGACCCCCACAAATCCAAAAAGGACAGAGGGTGGGAAGGTGATAGAAGCCCAAGCAGTCCTGGGAGGAAAAGAAAAGCAGGAGACAAAGGGTGCCCTCCTCTAGCCAAAAAGGAAGGTGCTGTTAGTAGGAGTGAGACCCAGGGAACTGTGTGCTTCCATTGTAATAAAGCAGGGCATTTAAATGCTGACTGCTGGAAACTAAAGGGAAAATCTGTGGGGTTAATCAGGGCACACCCGCTCAGTGAAGAAGAGAACCTGATGGAAAGCACAGCAGAACAAGCTGTGGCTTTAACTGCAGTAAGATTGAGACCCATTTATGTAAAACAGAAGAATCAAAACAATTTCCTTTACAGGGTGGCTGGTTATTCCATGGAATTCTCTACCACAATGTGTTCTTGAAGTAGAGTCTATAAAATGTTTTAAGAGAGGATTATTTGCTTGCAAAAGAGGAATAGTAAGTGGTATGGGGTATAAGTAGGAATATAGAAATAGGCTAGGCAGAGGCTTATGTAACTTGTGGAGAATAACAGCAGTGTAAACTTGATGGGTTAAATGACCTGTTGCTGTTATGTAACATTTAATAACGGGCAATGGAATTACATCATGTGTAAATTTTGATCAGCACCATCAGCCTGTTGGCAATAATCTGGATCAATAATCAAATATAATGATAGAATGAATTCTGAACACTTTTCACTGATTAAATATAATGCTACCTTTGGTTTCAATTTTTAATGATGTCCTATTAGAATTAAAATCAGATCTTCATGGCTAGACTTTATTCTCCCGCCATCAAGAGGGCGGCAGGTGCACAAAATGGTGGCAGTCCCGCCTGTGATCCTAGCGACCACGATTATGTGGGGTGCAGCCATTTAGCGTAATGACAACGGCCGCACCACCCCCCCCCCCCCCAATCACATGGCAGGGGCGGCATTGGCGTGCTGTTAACAGCATTTCCTGATGTTGAATTGTAGAGTTCCACCTTCCTCCCCAACAGTCTCAACTTGCAGAGTTCCCTCCTTTCCACACAACAGTATCTACTTGCAGAGTTCCACCCTTCCTTGACAGCTGCAGATTGAGCTCAGTGGCAATACCTGTGTAATGAGTTCTTTATCTTGTCTGATGCAACATAAATGAGATGCGTGGAATCTAGTTCATTGAAAATCTCAAACAGGTTTATTAACAGCTAAACTAGTATGTACAGTACCGAGCAAACTATTTATAGAACCTTCCTCTAGGTGTTATAGTTGCAGAGTGACTCCTGCTTGTGGTTACATGACTACATCCTGGTACTTAGCTCATTAGCATACTGAGAACTTAAAGGGACATCACTCTTAAGGCAATCCTACAACATCCTCTTTCTTTCCAAACATTAGTCTTGTATGCTACAAGTAAAAACACATAAAATTAGATAACGTCAACATTCGTTATACGGGATATAGATTATAGCATTTACAAGTAAAGAGCTTAAGAGTCCATATATTGTTTTGGTGGTTTGACAACTCTTCCAGATCTGGTTATGGTATAATCTTCTGGAGAGGTGAATTTCACCCTTGGCTGTTTTGGGTTTGCAGACATGTTGTCAATGTGTTGGTTGTTGTCCTGTTGTTCCATCACACCCTCATCATCAGAGTATGTTCTTTTGAGGCCGCTGTGCGCAATTGGAGTATTGCACACTTATCTTAGTTGGCTTCAGTTCCTTCTCAACACCACTCTGCTAGATGTTGTAATCTCTTAGGACCTAGGCTCACTGCATACTTTGGATACCTCTGCAGGTAACCATGTTCTCATTGTGGGGTGTATGACCCTGACCTTTAGTCCTATGTGTAGCTGATGTAGTTCCACCCCTGTATGTCAGTCATACACCATCTTCATTCTTCCTTGTTTTTCGAGCAGTGTCTCCTGTATCTCAGAAAATTTGGACAGATGATGGCTTAGCAGAATCATTCTCACTTGTCTGCCGAACATGATCTCTGCTGGTGACCTGGTTATCATGCCAATACTGTTGGCTGCGCTTAGTGCTTGCTGGTGCTGTTGTCCAGCTACAATGACTTCATATTTCCTGCCATCTTCTAGCAGCGCATCAATACAGTGACCTTTCTTTTTCCCCAAGAGGTCTTTTTGAAATGCTTCAATGGGTTTTGAGACAATCACCAGCTCCATTAGTCACTCTGACAGCTCAGTCTCTGAAAAATCGCATTCATTGCCCTTGCTGTGGCATCTACTGATGAAATGATCTATTGATTCCTTTGGCTGTTGCCTGTAGGACATCAATTCCAGGCGGTGTAATTCTAAAATTTACTCTTAATCAGAGCTGATCTTCTAGCACTTTCCATATCTTTGTGGGATCTTTATAGTCCTCTTCAGATATGCCAGAGGTATTGATTCTGTATAATTCCTCATTTTGAACTGTTATTAGTATTTTCACAGCTGGTTTCTGTGGTTCTACAGTCGCTTGGTCTTTGAAGCATAACTGCATTCTTTGTTTGAAAAGTTTGAACACAGATAGGATATCAAAGGCCTTCCAGTTCATGCTGGGAAATCCATCTTTCTGCTGTTCTTTTGCTTTCGGCTCTATATTTAACCATGTTCAGTTCTGTGTGTGTCTGCAGCACTGTATTTATTATGGTTTTTCTATTTATAGTTTGAAAGTAGTTTTAAAACTTGTTCTATTCACTCTGCACTGTTTCCCCATGAAGAAATTCTCTGTTGTTTAGAAGAGTTGCGTGGATGGAGAGGGGCAGGTGTTTGACAGTGTTCTATGTTTATTTTGTTTTCAGCACTTAAGCCTGACTGTTTACACAGCTGTCCAATAGGCAGTTCAGTTGCCTTTTTTCCAGAGTTTGTTTATGTTCTACATGTTCGAGTGGTTTAATGATTTTTTTAAAACTTTGGCTGCGCGAATGGAGACTCTACTGTGATTGGGGGTTTTGTGCACTTTTGCTAATGGACGCCTCCTGTAATGGCGCAAACCTTGATCAGCCTGGGAGAGGAATTGGGTTTTCTCCATTTTTTGTTCTCTCCCACGGAGCCTTTGAAAATAAATCAATTTTTTAAGCACTTCAAAGCTTGTTTTTTAACTGGGGATTCCTCAACCATCGGCACAATGACTTACCCGATCGCAGGAATTTACTTGAAGCCTGTCATTCTGTGCTCTGTCTTCTACAGCTGGAAGTAAGTTATTTTTTCTTTCCACTGTTTGGGCCAGTATTTCTTTGGAACTTGCTCTCTTGCGGTTGTCGGCAGGGTCGTTTTCACATCTGTTTTACCCATGGTCTTCAAACTTAGACTTTGTCTTCTCACCACAGCTGCCATCATGTAATGAGTTCTTTATTTTATCTGAAGCAACATAACTGAGATGCGTGGAATCCAGTTCGTTGAAGATCTCAAATAGGTTTATTAACAGCTAAACTAGTATTTACATTTCAGAGCAAACTATTTACAAACCTTACGCGAGGTGTTACAGCTGCAGAGTAACTCTGGCTTGTGGTCACATGACTACATCCTGGTACTTAGCTCATTAGCATACTGAGATCTTAAAGGGACATCACTCTTAAGGTGATCACACAACGGTCTGATGTGAAAAGAAATTCCACAAGATAACAACAGATAAATTACCTAACCTTTGCTGGCACCAACGACTCTCACCTTGGTGGCACAGCTTTTCAAATATTGGAAAGTGAAGGCAAGTGAGTGTCGCACATCATGCACAAGATTGCGAACGCCTGATAGGATCACAGCAAATGAGATACAAATTCATGCAAGACAGTATGTAATAGATTTAAATCACATCACGGCGGAGGTGCCGCCACAGAACGTTAGCACCTCCAAGAAAATTGGAAACCACCATTATGGCGTCGGGTTCCATGGCAAATGACTCCACGTTGATTTTCTGGGCCCCTGCCAAAAACTTTCTAATGGAGCATAAAATCCAGCCCTTAATGTGACATAGCAAGGAAATGCTTTTCTACTTACTTTTGCATACAGAAGAGCAATCTCTTTGATAGCTGGTCTTTTGGATCAAGGCATTAATACACCATTCGTGGCATATCTGCAGTTTGTTTGATATTATATCTTGTTTCAAAATATGATAATTGTTAAATGAAAGGACAATTGTTAGAGGCCAGGAACTTTCTGGCTGTCTAATGTAGATTATACAAAGGTGGTAATGGTACAAAAGGTTTATCTGAGATTAACCAAATAGCTAATTGATCAACTCACTGGAGTGTTAAAACTCTAGAAAGGGGCTACCCCATTCCCAGGTGGTAAAGCCTTTATGTTACATTAACTTCACAGTGGCTCTTTCCAACAAAGATACAGGGCTGAATTTTCGTGTTGGGGCCAAATAACATGAGCCAGAATGATTTCCGGGTCACAAACCCACCCCCGGGGGGGAATGCAAACGATGCACAATATTCACAGGGGCAACACCTTATTTGAATGGTGACAGGTTTGATGTACAGTTAGCGGCTGCAAGGACGGGAACAACTGCAGGACTTCTAAAGAGCGAGCCTGATTTAAACAGACCACAGCAGCCATTACTGTGGCTGCTGTTTAAATGAACATTCTATCACTTTGACCATGTTCTGGAGAGCTGCAGGCCTGGAACATGGGGCAGGGCTGCTCTTACGTACATCGATGCAGAACTGGAGGCAATGTTGGAGGCCCTAAAGGAGAGGAGGGTGGTCCTGCTCCTGGAGGGTAGGAGGAGAAGACCACCCACACAAACAAAGCAGGCCTGGCAGGATATAACAGAGGTTGTGAGCGGCAGAAGCCTAACGTGTAGATCCTGGATCTGGTGCAGAAAACACTTTGATGACCTCATATGTTCTGGCAAGGTGAGGGTATGTCCTCCAAGTCCTTCTCATCCCTCTCCACTGCCCTCCTGATGCCCAGAGCTCTACCATTCCTGTGAAGGGTGTTGCCCCTCATTGCCACTGGGCCCAATATCTGAGAGCTATGCCCACATTGCAAGCTGCTGCCTACCTTGTGGTCAGCTGATCAAACAATTATTCTTAGCAGCCTTGTCCCCTGCTCTTCTGCGCTCGTGATGCCAGAAAGGCGATGACCCCTCCTCCTACACTGCCTGAACGCTGACTGCCCACTTTGCCCGACACCTGTGCAGCGCCAAGAACACCTGTCCATCAATGTCTGAGTTCCCCTCTGTGCCGTTGAAACTTTTATAGTTCCGGGGTAATTCTTTGGGATGGTCATGACTGGCCCCCCACTCAGTACCCATCTCCATTCACCTGGTCTGCCCCAAACAGCACGTGCAGCCCTTGCACCCCAGTAAGTCTCTCAACACCCCTCAACACCTCTCCCCACCCCTGTTCATGAGCTCCTAATAAGCTTTGCAAGCACTTTAATTGATGTTAATGGAGGATGTGGTGAGATTGCGATCCTGCCCTCCCCCCACCTGGTGAACATAGCAAGTGCTGGGAACGGCATCAGGAAACCAGCATGCCAGCCAGTGCCAGTAATTTCGGACCCTGTCCACCAAGTTCCTGAATTCAGCGGGGCCCAAAAATGAAGCCAACAGAGTCTAACAAATGTATCACGCATGTTGATGAAATTTGAATTTTCAGGTAGTGATACATTTGCTCTTACCTTTGTTGGAAAGAACTACTGTGTAGTTGATGTAACATAAGGCTTTGCCACTTGTGAATGGGGTAGCCCTTTTGTGGGGTTTTAACACTGCAGCTAATTAAGCAATTATCCATCCAGTTGGGATAGTCCAGGATAAACCTCTTGTACCATTACTTTATTTATATAAACCGCATTAGGTGCCTTCCTACAATGGTCTTTCCATCTAACGATAATCATGATTTGAATTAAGATAAAAAAAACTGTAGATAAGCCACTAATGGTATATTTTCCTTTAATGAAGAGTTCAGCTGAGGGATGAAAAAATAACATTTTGTTTTGATCCAAATGAACAGTTGGCAAATAGTTTGCTCATCTGTGTCCAAAAGTAAGTGGAAGATAATGTTTCCTTGCTTTGGCACATTAAAGATCTGACTATATTCTAATTTGTTATCGTTAAATATTGAAACCAAAGGTAACGTTATATTTAATCAGTGCAATCATTGTTTATTCTATCATAATATTAGCTTATTGATCTAAATTTTTGCAAATAGGCTGATTGTAAATTCTGACCAGCACAAAGGACGCAATTCCATTGCCCATCACTAAATGTTACATAACAGAAGCAGGTCATTCAACCCATCAAAGTTATGCTGCTGTTATTCTCCACAAGTTACACAAGACGCTGCCTAGTCACATGTTCCTACTCACACCCCATACCACTTAATATTCCTCTTTACAAGCAAATAATTCCCTTTTAAAACAAGAATTAGACTCTACTTCAAGAACACATTGTGGTAGAGAATTCCATGGTCTAACCAGTTCATCGATAAAGGAAATTATTTTAATTCTTCTGTTTTACGCAAACTTATAATGGAAGATGAACTAGCTACTCTTGTAACCCAAGTTGAAAGTTATTTGTTTTCCTTATGATTTGGTTTCTGGATAATGAGGACCGTCACAAACTTCAGTGATAATCAGTTGATCTTCATATTGCAGCTCATTCAAACAGAACAGAACTTAATTATTTTTTTCTGAAATGTCCAGCTGTTTGTACAGGGTTATTTGGCCAGATTGGAGCATAAAAAACCTAACTTAATTCAATGGCCTAACATGCTGGTGCTGCAGGAACTGTTGGTTATGCACAGATATTCCAGTCAAAGTTCTGCTCTTGAATGGGAAATGATCTGATACCCTGGAATTTTATGCTTTGACACGTGTGTATTTATCTGGACTAGACCGAATTAGTACAATTGCTTGGGAAACTATAGTGCAGAGCTAAAAGGTACAAATGATTAACCTTAAAGTTATTTTTCAAAATGCTGCAGATTAGTCAATGTTGTGAATATATATCCACAGTGAACTTTAAAAAATCAGTGCTACAGTATTACAATTCCATTGAACCACGCAACAAGAAGCGCCTAGTGAGGTACAAAACACTAATACACTTTTAGCAGCTAAATTTGATAATTGACTGGGAAAATGTGAAAGATAAAGAGAATAATTACATTTATTTTACCGGTATTCATTACTGGATTACTCACTATAGTATGGTATACACATTATCAAATGACTGAATTGCTGTATTTTTTTCCATGGAGGCTTATCTGTAGTATATTATTTGGACATAGGTAGATGCTGAGTTTTTTTTTTAGATGCTGAGTTGTTGAGTTAGACCATTTCCCACTCAAAGGTTCACAAGATGAATTAATATATTTTTAACTTTGTTGCAAGGGAATTTGGCTCCAGTCACCAGGTTTATGCATATCACAGTCAATGGCTTTAATCAACTCCTTATATATATATAATGTTGGGGCAGTCTTTCCTCCAAGTGGAGAACACTATAGGGTTAACAGTACACTGTTAACTTTCTGATGAAAGGTCACTGACCTGAAACGTTAACTCTGCTTCTCTCTCCACAGATGTTGCCAGACCTGCTGAGTATTTCCAGCATTTCTTGTTTTTATTAACTGTACAAGGTTCCACTAGCACAAATGCATATCAGGTTTTAACACACCAGGCCCAATTTAGTGTCCCAATCTTGCTTCTAGCAAATTGTAGCCATGCTCATTATTAGTATCAATACCAAAAAAAACAGACTAACTTGTCATTTATCTCATTGCTAGCCAGCAAAAACACAAAACTACTCCTTAGATGTCAATTCATTCCTTTACACAAATCTTCAATTTTATACACTTTAAAGCTATTTTATCTGTGCTGGAAGCTCTGCATCTCATCAATAATCCAGTGAGTCTAAATTTGTTTTCACAAGATCACATTGTAATTATAGGCGAGGAAAGCCATTTGCCCCATCTTAATTTATCTATCAAAAAACATCCTACAGTTGATGTATTCCAAAGGTTTTTCCTCTAAAACTCTATTCCATACACTGATCACCCTGTGTGAATGAATTCTTTCTGATATTAGTTCCCATTTGCCTTTTACTAGTTTGAACCCATGTTTCCTGGTTCCACTTTCAATTTAATATTCCAACTTTACTACTTTCCTTTAACGATATTATGCATCTCAAGATCACCACCATTTAAACATCTCTTTCTGGTCTGAAAAGTTCAGGTTTCTCCAGTCTTTCCCTGTAACGCTGATCTGTGACAGTGGGGATTGTGGCTATTCTCTGTGCTGCCTCCAGTACTGGAATGTCTGCTTTGTTTCTTGATGACCAGAGCTGGACACAGCAGTCAAGATATAATCATAACTTCCTCTCACTTACATTCCACTGTTTTGGTTGCATAGTTCTGCCTTGTGTTGACTTTGTTGATTGCTGCTTGGCAGTGGTTGGACATAAATCTATAACCCAGGTAACCCTTATATTCCATGCCATTATTAGCTAGATGCATAACTTCATACTTTCTTGCAATGCATGACAATTTTTCTTTCAAAAATATACTTTATTCACAGAATTTGTAAAGATACATTACAATACAATTCAAGTGTGGCAGTATATAAACTGCATTACAGAATAATTGGTTAAATACAGTACACTGCACACATTAGGGTGCCTCATTCCACCTAAAATGCAGATTGCATCTACATTTTCATTGCATTTAAACATTTTCGAATACATACAGCCCAAGGGATTTTACTATAGCTCCAGCCCCTCAGTGCACTATGGTGGGAGGACCCTAGACTGGGCTTTTTCCCATTGAGTGTTTCCTGGGGCTGCACAAAGATTCAATATGGCCCTCAGCACTTAATCCTGGATCTTGGAGTGCTCGTGGCTACATGGCCAGTCCCATCCTTCTCTACATATGGCAGGGTTGCTGAAGACATCATGCAGCTTTGTGTCTTTTTCTGCTTCAATCAGCTCCAGATCAAATTTGACCCAATTGGTGATGACCTTGGACAGAATTTTGTCATAGAATCAATTTCAATTGCCGGGGGGGGCGACACTTGATCTCGTCGCCTCTGGAGCGCAAGGCAGTTTTCAAAGAGAGGATGGGTGTGGGGGCAACAGGGATCCAGCTCACTTCCAATTAATGGCCCATTAAGCTCCTTGAGGAGCTTGTTAACGGGCCAGGGAAGGCGAGAGGCAATTTTCAAAGTTGAGATTGCTGAACCTGAACAGTCTAGTACACGTTAGTGCATAGCTGTCGGGTTCAAAGTGGGCAGAGATCAAAGTTTTTTTATTGATGATGAAAAATTTCTGAAGCTGGGGGATCTTGCACTGGATTGTGTGCTTTACCTTCCATTTGGCTGTTTGGCCACTTTTGTGTTTGTTGAGGCTGTTGGCCCTCTGAGGTGCTGCCTGCTCTCTTCTACAAGGCAGTGGCAGGCCCCATCATGGCTGCTGTCTGTCTGTCTTTGCCGCTCGCACTCTGCAGGCAGCTCTCGCCTCATGGTGATGCTCGGCGCCACTAACTGGGCACCGAACCCACCTCCAGCCCAATTAGTGCATTTACATTTTGTTACAAAAGTATTTCTGTTTTTTGTTAAATTTTGAGGACTTGTGCTTTAAAACTGAAAAAAGGATTCCCTAGATGGTGGACTTTGTGTTTTTTTAAAAAGGGGTCATCGTAAGGTCTTTTGGACTTGGTTGTAAATAACCCTTACTGGACGTCACCTGTCTTCAGATAATTACCCAGCAGGGGCTATTTGACTTATGGGAGATGTTTGCAGAGAAGTGACAGGTCAAGATTTATAGGGGTCAGGAGGTTTGACTCTTGAGATATTGTTTTGGTTTCACTTTGTACAGTGGGTTGGAATGTGGACAGTGTTTTGAAAAGAGTTGGAGAAAACCAGCCAAGAGAGCAGTCACCATCAGCACCCTCTTCCATCTCTGAGAATCAAGTGTAAGAAATAGAGAAACTGATTCTGCATTTCTCCTGAAAAGCCTGCCAGAAACCCCTAATGCCACATTTCTCCTGGAAAGCCTGCCAAACTGATCTTCAACATCATCTGAAAAGAACTGTTCTAGAAAGCTCCCAGTGAACAGCTATCTACGTGCATTTCGGACACCAAACCAAAAAGGGACAACTGACATCTTTCCATATCTTCTCTTTTATTCTTCAAGAATTAGCAAGTATTTGGCCAAAGTATTCTTTTTTGTCTTTTTTTTTGTAACAGAGCTCGAAAGAGAAAATTTCTATTTTTCTGTTAACAGGTGTGTGTGTGTCTTTGTGTGTGAGAGTCTCAGGTAAAAAGGGAACTTTCATATTTCAATCTGTGTGTTAATGCTTTGCTTCGTTACTGGTTAAGTCTTGTTTTATAATAAACTGATAATTTTGTTGTTTATTAAAGAAAGCTAATTGGTGTATTTTTTCTGGGGTAAAAATAGAGTCTATGATTGACCGTATAGGTTGTGACCTGTGGAGGAGTGGGACTGGAAAAAACAGTGCACTCCTCCCACCTCATTGGTAACAATTTAAAGTTAGCATTATGTGAGAGATGCATTTGCACAGGGTCAGGACCTGGAAATTATCTGAGCATTGGGTTCCCAACCCTGATTTGAAAATCCAGCCCATACAGTCATAACTGCAGAGACGGAAGCCATTCAGCTCATCAAGACCATGCCAACTCGTCTAAAACCTTTGAGATAGAGGATTGGAAGAAGTGGGAAATCCTACTGTCTGTAGCTTCATGACGTACAGCCCAGCATAAAAGGATCTGCTGCTAGGATGTTACCAAGCTGTCTTCTACCTTCAGGCTGCAGATCACAGAGCTGTCTCTGTTTACCTTTTGGAAGAAGAAATATGACCATGTCTCATTCTGCTGCACAGAGCAGACTGAATCAGAAGAGAATCTTGGAGGACTTTGAAGCAAAGAGTGATGCTTGCTGTCTCGTTACTTTCTAGAAATCCTCCCTGACATTGACCCTCCATCGACTGCAGCAAGAATAGATACTGCATTCTTTTCTGGAGTCGGGGCTTTTCCTGTTGTTTCTTTCTCACCTTCTGACCACCTTTGAAGATGAAGAACCTCTCAACGTCCACCTTGATCGCTTCCCACCAGTGCAGTGGGGAATCAAAGAAGGGTTTCATCAAACTTCGTAATTCCTTTTGAATTCCTAAATGTTTTCTGGAATCAATAGTTTCACCTTCAGCTTCCATATCCCCCTGCTTAACTTCTGGGCTTCCTGTAGGTGACAATCGGCCAGTAGGAGGCAGTAGTCAGAGAAGAACATAAGCATGACATTGGTGGATCTGATTGATTGTTTGGGCCACAAACAGGAAGTTTATCCTACAACAGACAGGTCCATCTGGTCTTTACCGGGTGTGTTTATGTGACGCTCTGTCCACAGGGTTGCTGAAAATGTCATGCAATGTGGCATCTTTTACCACTTCCATCAGGACTTTGGACATAGTGTTCAGTTTGCTGTCAGCTTTGCTGGAATGTCCAGCAGCATTGATAATGCAGTTGAAGTCACCACCTAGAATGACCAACCTGGATGTCGTCAGCAGCAGTAAGAGCTGCTGAAAGACAGCCAGTCACTCATTCTTTATAGCCACACATATGCATTGATCAGCTGGAGTGAAATGTTTTTGTACAGTACATCTGCTACAAGAAAGTAACCACCCTCATCTCCTTTACTTTGGTGATGATGAATTTACCTCTCCACAGCAGAATACCCATGCTGGAGGAACAGCAATTATTTTCTCCTGACCAGAATGATGATCTATGGCCTATGGGACCACATTGCAACCATTACCAGTATGTGCCTGGGGATGGTAGTCCGCACTCTAGCATGAAGAGCAGGTTGCCTTTGACCTGGGCAATGCATTCCAAGGTTGAAACACATTGCGTAATGGTTTTAATGTTACACACATTAATGAATGAAATCTTTAGAACCATTTAACTATGTGCCATTCAACAAAGAACTCAGTTTGTATATGCTGGTCCCAAACCTTGGGTCTATTCCTGCATACACGTAGTATGTGCGGACTGTTGTACTAACCAGATACCAGTCCTGGTCTCCCATGGGAGGGTTGTTCCACTGGGGTGACATCGGGGTAGCTTGTAAGAGTGGGGGGAGGCGTGGGCTCTCCTGAATTGGTGCTGATTTTTCCCTCTGTTCCTTGTCTAGGACTTCGCTGCTCCCGACTTCCCAGAGCTGCTGTGGGTTGGGTGCTTTGCTGCTTTTGGCTTCCCAGAGCGAGTAGATACTGGGTGCTTTGCTGCTCCCAGTGTTCTGTAGCTGGGTTACACTGGGCAGGCCGCTGCAGCTGCTGTTCTGGGAGCTGGCTTTCTGCGTCATTGTTTCGCTTGGTGTTTTGCCATTTATTTTGATGATGGTAGTGGCCCGTTTTGCCTCGTCCTTCATTGTCAGATATGCAGCAGTTGTTGCTGTCCTTCTGAAACAGAAACAATCTTTTGCCATTTGTCTCAGTACTGGTGGCAACTCTTACATTTCTCCAAGGTTTCCTCTTGTAAATTTTCTTCTTCACCACCTGCAAGTCCCCTGGTTGTCCCTCTGCTGGGCCTTCTTTTATTGATTTTATCTGCCTTGGGAGAGGCTCAGGGCTGAGTATTGGGGTTTGGCAGCTTGCTGCAACACCCTCTTCATGCTTCTTGTTCCTTTCTGTGTCCTCCTTTCTCATGTTTTTCTTCAAAGGGACTCTTGTGGGGAGATGACTGTTGGCCTTCTTTGAAATGCCTTGTTTCATTGTGCACCGCCTTGATCCTTGCCGCCTGCCCATAACTGAAGTTACGCTTTTGGGAGATCCTTTAGAGATGGCCAGCCTCACAACACAGGTTGTAGCACTTACTCTCCTTGTGCTAATTGGTCTGGTAACATTCCTGTTTGCAGTTGCCAGACATGCCAACTCACCGTCAAAATTCACTTCCTCTACCACTGGCTGTGTGTACCATCTACAAGAAGGACTGCAGCAACTGCCAAGGCTCCTTTGACAGCACTTTCCAAACCTACGGCCTTTACCACCTAGAAGAACGGGGCAGCAGATGCATGGAAACACCACCACCTGCAAGTTCCTCTCCAAGTCACGCACTATCCTGACTTGGAAATATATCACTGTTCTTTCACTGTTGCTGGGTGAAAATCCTGGAACTCCCTTCCTGACAGCACATTGGGTGTATCTGCACCACACAGACTGCAGCGGTTTAAGAAGGCGGCTCACTGCCACCTGTTCAAGGGCAATTAGGGATCGGCATTAAAAGCTGGCTTTGCCAACGATGCTCAAAAAAAACTCCTCAATGCAAAGCACTTTGAGATGTCTCCCCGCATAACGAATGCTGTGGAATTGCAAATTGTTGTTTATTGGTACTAAAAGAGCAATGCTACTGTACTGTTCATTATGTATCTATTTTTCTACTCATCCATTTGTTATATTAAATTATTTCAAGATATTACAAATAAAAATAATGATTAAAACTGATAATTGAATTCTTCACATTTTATGGGTGAGGAGAATATATATATAGTGATACACAAGGTATCACAATTGTGTGGGACAGGCTGGATGGACCAGAGGGTCTTTAGCTGTAGTTATTGTTCATATGTTTATATTAACTTAACTGCCATTATTACATTTTGAATAACTCAAGTTTGGAGGTGATAATAGTTACTCCACTGTAGATAAATGTATTTTAATGTATTAATACATTAAGCTTGGACATGTGAGTTAGGATTCATCCGATAAGGAGACAGCTGTTTAAACCAATAGTGCCTGTGGTGAGAGGACGGATCCTTCTTTAACATGTATGGGGATAACCAGTGAGATTTTAAAAAAAACTTTTGTAAAGTATTTTCAGATGCAGTAATATAGTTTTTGTAAAGAGCTCTGACCTGTTTGAGATTAAATAAGCCATTAATGAGGTTTATAAAATACCCATAATCTATATTGGCTTATGTTTGAAAAACTAACATCTCATGATTTTTATTCCAAATATCTTGATTCTTAAAAGCTTGTCTCTTGAGTTATGAGACAGCAGGGTTAGCATGTCTGCATTCCTGCAGAAGATTGCGCTGCAGTTGCCTACCACTTATCCAGAATTGCTGCAGATGCAACACACTTTGGGTTTCCCTGCCTACACTATGTACCATCAACTGCCTCTGGTAGCAAAGCTGGAAAGCTGGTTGAGGATGGGACCTTTGGCATCCACTTTTAGGGTCATGTTGATCTGCTACTTGCTGGCCCAAATTCTGAACAGATTGTTGACCTCAGTGCTGTTTTCAGCCACCGCCCGACCACCAATGTATCTGGCGAGGAAGGTCAGCACATCAATGACAGGAATGTGAAAGTTGTACACATGCACTGTGACTTCGCATGTGTAGAGTGAATTGAGGTTCCGCAGTCAGGATCAACAGTGGCGCTTCACTCACTTTTTCTTTAAATACCTGCAGAAACTTCAGACATCCAGTAACATTTTTAAATATTACATCAAAATATCCGCTGCTGGGGAAGTCCCACAAACAAATATCCACAGATTTGAATCTGCAACAGTCGAACTGAACCCTTTTCACAAAGAAGGTGAGGTCCACGGGTGTACCTTGTTCTGCATTCTCTATTGTCACCCTGACAGTTTTCCGCACCCCCTTCGCCTGGTGTACAGCTGTTGTTCTCTGCCATGCTGATGTGTTTCAGTTTGGTGTTAGGCAAAGCCAGCAGAGAGATCCACCAATCACAGAGAAGATACATGTCGTAAGGGCATTAGGCTGAAGCCAGCATTGAGATCCACCCAATTAGAAAAGAACAAAGACTCGGCACTCAAAACAAACTAATAAGAACAGATACTACTCTTGATCTTAGCCAAAAGACTGAGAAGTGAAGGACATTTGCCCATCTTGTGCCAATTCCCCAATCTATCTGAATCCAACTGCAATCGACTTCCATCCTCTAATGTCAGCAGGGCTTGAGTGGTCACAGAACAGAGTGTAACAGTTGGGAACTCAGTGCAGAGGGGAAAGGAAGTGCTGCTTTTTGCCTCCAGTACTTGTGGTGGTTTGTTTTGCAGGTAAATATTTAATTTAATCAAGTAAGTAGTTAGAAGACTAAAAACCATAATCGAATTCGATTAAATACATAGAGTAATTAAATATATAAATCAAACAGGGTTTTATTGGAATGGCAGAGGAGGTGGTATGCCACAACTGCAGCGTGTGAGAGTTCGTGGAGAGCAACGCAATCCCGGACAACCACATCTGCAGTAAGTGTCTGCATCTTGAGGAACAGCAGCTCAGAGTTATTGAGCTGGAGTCCAAGGTGCAGATACAGGGCATAAGGAAGGGGGAGTGTTACCTGGACACTTTGATCCAGGAGGCAGTCATACCCCTTAGGTCATGAAGTGGTGCAGGTCTGGTTAGTGATCAGGAACTAGATGGTGTGACTGCGAGCCAGGCAGGTAGGGCGACTCCAGGTGCAGTGCTGGAAGAGCCTTGGCCTTTGCCCTTATCCAACAGGTCTGTGATTTTTGCTGCCTTTGTGGATGAGGGCAAAATCTGCAGAGTGGATTAACAAAATGACCATGGCACAGTGATATAGAATGCTATTCAAGTGAATGGAGTGAAAAGGAATGTGTAGTAGTAGGAGACAGTACAATCGGGGGATAGATACTGTTCTCTGCAGCCATGACTGGGAGTTCAAATGTTGTGTTGCCTGTCCAATGTCTGGGTTTAGTACATCTCCTCACGGATGGAGAAGAACTTGGAGTGGAAGGGGAAGCATTCAGTTATTGTGGTCCATAAAGGAACTAACAAAATAGGAAGAGCTAGGAATGAGGTTCTGCTGAGAGAGTCTGAGGAGCTATGGTCCAAATTAAAACACAGAACCTCACAGATAATAATCACTGGATTGTTACCTGAGTTGCATGCAAATTGGCATAGAGATAAACAGTTTAGAAAGTTAAATAAAAGCAAAATACTGCGGATGCTGGAAATCTGAAATAGAAACAAGAAATGCTGGAATCACTCAGCAGGTCTGGCAGCATCTGTGGAAAGAGAAGCAGAGTTAACGTTCGGGTCAGTGACCCTTCATCGGTTCATCGGTTCCGATGAAGGGTCACTGACCCGAAACGTTAACTCTGCTTCTTTTTCCACAGATGCTGCCAGACCTGCTGAGTGATTCCAGCATTTCTTGTTTTTAGAAAGTTAAATGCTTGGCTGAAAGAGTGGTTTGGAAGGCAGGGGTTTCACTTGATGGGCCACTGACACCAGCAAGAGGCAGCTGTTCTGTTGGGATGGGCTTCACTTAAATCTCGTTGGGACCAGTGCCCTGGTGAAATAAATAACTAGGGTAGTAGACAGGGCTTTAAACTAATGAAGGGGAGATGAGAGGTTTCAGGAAAAGGTAAATTCAAAGACAATAAGAGAAATTGTCAACGTTGTGGAGCAGAGGGGCGATTTGGGTAAAATCAAGCAGAGTTGATCAGTAAGGGACAGAGAGCTTAACAAAGGTAATAGGGTCTTGGTGAGACCACAACTCGAGTACCCTGTACCGTTTTGGTCTCCTTACCTAATGAAGGATATACTTGCCTTGGTGGGAGTGCAACAAAGGTTCACTAAACTGATTCCTGGAAATGACAGAATTGTCCTATGAGGAGAGATGAGTAGATTAGGTTTATACTCCCTAGATTTTTGAAGAATGAGAGGTGATTTAATTGAAACAAGTAAAATTCTTAAAGGGCTTGACAGGGTAGATGTTGGAGGATGTTTCCCCTGTCTGGGGAATCTAGAAGTAGGGGTCACAGTCTCAGAATAAGGGGTTGGCCATTTAGGACTGAGATGAGGAGAAATATTTTCACTTAAAATGTTGTGATTTCTTTACCTCAGAGGTCCATGGATGCTCAGCTGTTGAGTATATTCAAGACAGTGATCGATAGATTTTTGGGAACTAAAGGAATTAAGAGCTACTGGAATAGTGTGGGAAAGTGAGGTTGAGGTATATAATCAGCCATGATCTTATTGAATGGCAGAGCTTGCTCGAAGGGCTAAATGGCCTACTCTTGCTCCTATTTCTTATGTTCCTGACTCTACCACACAATTTGGTTATATGTTGATGAATAAGAATAAAAATCAGAAGAGGTGTAAAACAGGCTATCACTCGTTTTACGTTATTATACAAAGTCAAAATTACCTCCAGAGAGAGATGGGTACCAAATTGAGAATTATTTAACTTTTTTGATGGGGTTATTATGTTATAAAGGTTATCTTTTCCAGTACATTTTCAAGTATATTAGATATTATTAATAATTCATCAAAACCCCCATATGAAAGGTCACAAACCTGAAATGTTGGGGGTTATTTTATGCTCTCTCCCGCGGTGGCATTGGGTAGTGGGGGGGAAGGGGTGGGGGGGCGGGCCTGGGTCTCAAATGGGTGCTCCACCGGCAGCAGCCACTGCCTCCACGGTGGCGCTGCTCAGTTAAAGAGCTGCTGATCTCTGACTGGCCGGCAGCTCTCAGAGGGCGGGACCTCCATCGCCAGGGTCCATGATCCTTTGGAGGACCCGCCACTGTCCAGTTAAGTGCCTAATTGTTACTTGATTCGGTGGGCCTCCCACAGAAGGGGCAAAGTGGGTTTCTCGGCGGAGCTTTAGCTGAAGGTCGAGACCCCTGTCGCCCAGATAAAATCCCGGCCGTTAACTCAGTTTCTCTCTCCACAGATGCTGCTAGACCTGCTGAGTGTTTCCAGTATTTTCTGTTTTTATTTCAGATTTCCAGTATCCACAGTATTTTGCTTTTGTATTGCAAACTGACACGTCATCAATACACGCACTGACCCACTATTACACTGTACCACCATACACATGCTGAAGCATCATTACATGCACTGTCTCATTATCATTAGACATGTTGACTTTTCACTACAAGTGCTGACCCACCATTCTACATACTAACTCATCAACATTAGACACTGGTAGCGATTTTTCAGGATTTACACAAATTCTCATTGCACTGCAGTGCAAGGAAGATCTACCTGCTACTTTCTCACAACAATGCCATTTTTCGATAAATTTCTCAGGTAACCACACTGAGAAATTTATTTTATTCTTAATTCAAATTCACTCCCTCATCCTGAACCTATGGTAACCACTTGCCATGGAATGCACTAAGTTCCCATGTGTCTCTTCCAAATTCTAACCTTGGTTTTCAGATATTGTAATGAAGTATGGAACTTTAGGGTTTAGAACTTTTTGTAAGTCAAGCAAACAGTTTAACCTGACTGTTATTTGTGTCAAAATATTTGAAAGACTTCTTTAAAACTAAGAGAAAAACATACAGAATACATGATTTACAAATACATGTTGCACTTACGGCAATTTATTTACTGCATTGTGGAATCCAGCTTGTTTATATCTCATGGCAGAAAAGAAAAAATAATAAGAGAAAACTCTAGAAATACACAACAGATTCATCAGTATCTGAAAAAAAAATTAACATTTTCTTTCGAGAAAAATTCTGGATAATAAAAAAATTGCAGTCACAACTGTCTTTTACTTGCAGTTATGACTTTGTGTCTGGCCCTTGTACTTTCAATAACTGGGGAAGGTCCATAGAAGTTGTTGAGTAAAGAATGCCTAGATTCTAACGACAGGCTGAGTTTGTTGTTCACCCCAGCCTCTGGCACAAATATTTGCTAACATGGCAGAGGGAGCTGCAGTCTCTAGTGAAGCGGGAAAAATATACCACTTTGGCTGGATCTTGCTGCTTTAATTTCCTATAGAAACATAGAAAATAGGAGCAGGAGTAGGCCATTCGGCCCTTCGAGCCTGCTCCGCCATTCATTATGATCATGGCTGATCATCCAACTCAGCATCCTGTTCCTGCTTTCGCCCCATACCCTTTGATCCCTTTAAACCCGAGAGCTATATCTAACTCCTTCTTGAAAACAATGTTTTGGCCTCAATTGCTTTCTGTGGTCACGAATTCCATAGGCTCACCACTCTCTGGGTGAAGAAATTTCTCCTCATCTCAATCCTGAAAGGTTTACCCCGTATCCTTAGACTATGGACTTCCCCACCATCGGGAACATACTTCCTGCATCTACCCTGTCAAGTCCTGTTAGAATTTTATAGGCTTCTATGAGATCCCCCCTCACTCTTCTGAACTCCAGCGAATATAATCCTAACCGACTCAATTTCTCCTCATACGTCAGTCCTGCCATTCTAGAAATCAGTCTGGTAAATTTCGCTGCACTCCCTCTATAGCAAGAACCTCCTTCCTCAAATAAGGAGACCAAAACTGCACACAATATTCCAGGTGTGGCCTCACCAAGGCCCTGTATAATTGCAGCAAGACATCCCTGCTCCTGTACTCGAATCCTCACACTATGAAGGTCAACATACCATTTGCCTTTTTTACCACCTGTTGGACCTGCATGCTTACCTTCAGCAACTGGCGTATGAGAACACCTAGGTCTCGCTGCATATTCCACGCTCTCAGTTTATAGCCGTTCAGATAATAATCTGCCTTCCTGTTTTTGCTACCCTCACATTTATCCACATTATACTGCATCTGCCCACTCACTCAACTTGTCCAAATCACCCTGAAGCCTCTCTGCATCCTCCTCACAACTCACCCTCCCACCTAGTTTTGTGTCATCTGCAAATTTGGAGATCTTGCATTTAGTTCCCTCAGCTAAATCATTAATATATATATTGTGAATAGCTGGGGTCCGAGCACCGATCCCTGCGGTATCCCATGAGTCACTGCCTGCCATTCGGAAAAAGAGCCATTTATCCCTACTCTTTGTTTCCTGTCTGCCAACCAATTTTCTATCCAATGCAATACACTACCCCCAATCCCATGCACTTTAATTTTACACGCTAATCTCTATGTGGGACTTTGTCGAAAGCCTTCTGAAAGTCCAAATAAACCACATCCACTGGCTCCCCCTCATCAACTCTGCTAGTTACATCCTCGAAGAATTCTAGTAAATTCGTCAAGCATGATTTCCCTTTTGTAAATCCATGTTGATTCTGCCTGATTCTACCACTGTTTTCCAAGTGCTCTGCTATAAAATCTTTGATAATGGACTCTAGAATTTTCTCCACTACCGACATCAGGCTGACTGGTCTAGAATTCCCTGCTTTCTCTCTACCTCCCTTTTTAAATAGTGAGGTTACATTAGCTTCCCTCCAATCTGTAGGAACTTTTCCAGAGTCAATAGAATCTTGGAAGATGACCACCAATGCATCCACTATTTCTAGGGCCACTTCCTTAAGTACTCTGGGATTATTACCATCAGGCCCTGGGGATTTATTGGCCTTCAATCCCATCAATTTCCCCAACACCATTTCTCTACTGAGACTGATTTCCTTCAGTTCCTCTCTCTCACTAAGCCCTGTGTTCCCCAACATTTCTGGTATGATATTTGTGTCCTCCTTTGTGAAGACAGAACCAAAGGATGCATTTAGTTGGTCAGCCATTTCTTTGTTCCCCATAATAAGTTCCCCTGTTCCTGACTGTAAGGGACCTAAATTTGTCTTCACCAATCTTTTTCTCTTCACATACCTATAGAAACTTTTACAGTCAGTTTTTATGTTCCCCGCAAGCTTGCTCTCGTACTCTATTTTCCCCTTCTTAATCAATCCCTTGGTCCTCCTTTGCTGAATTCTAAACTGCTCCCAATCCTCAGGTCTGTTATTTTTTCTGGTGAATTTATATGCTGCTTCCTTGGATTTAATGCTATCTCTAATTTCCCTTGTAAACCATGGTTTGGCTACCTTTCCCGTTTTACTTTTGCACCAGACAGGGATAAACAATTGTTGCAGTTCATCCATGCGCTCTTTAAATGTTTGCCATTGCCTATCCACCATCATCCCTTAAAGTAACGTTTCCCAATCTGTCATAGCCAACTCGCGCCTCATACCTTCGTAGTTTCCTTTACTAAGATTCAGGACCCTAGTCTCAGAATCATCTACGTCACTCTCCATATTGATGAAGAATTCTATCATATTATAGTCGCTCATCCCCAAGGGGTCTTGCACTACTCGATTGTCAATTATTCCTTTCTCATTACACAATACCCAGTCTAGGATGGCCTGTTCTCCAGTTGGTTCCTCAACGTATTGGTCCAGAAAACCATCCCATATACACTCCAAGAATTCCTCCTCTGCGGTATCGTGACTAATTTGATTTGCCCAATCTATATGCAGATTAAACTCACCCATAATTACAGATGTTCCTTTATCGCATGCGTCTCTAATTTCCTGTTTAATGCCATTCCCAACATCACCATTACAGTTTGGGGGTCTATATACAAACCCCACGAACGTATTTTGTCCCTTAGTGTTTTTCAGCTCTACCCATACAGATTCCACATTGTCAGAGCTAATATCTTTCTTCACTATTGCGTTAATTTCCTCTTTAACCAGCAATGCAACTCCACCGCCTTTTGCTTTTAGTCTGTCCTTTCTAAATACTGAATACCCCGGATGTTCATTTCCCATCCCTGGTCACCTTGCAGCCATGTCTCCGTAATCCCGACTATATCAGACCCGTTTACATCTATTTGAGCATTAATTCATAATTAATTCATATTGCGAATGCTCCATGCGTTAAGGCACAAAGCCTTAAGGCTTGTCTTTTTAACATTACTTGGCCCCTTCCCACTATTTTTCACTGTGGCCCTGTTTGATTCTGGCCCTAGATTTCTCTGCCTATCACTTTTCTTATTCCCCTTACTGTCTTTTGTTCTTGTCTTTGATCCCCCCTCCTCTGACTCCTTGCAAAGGTTCCCATCCCCCTGCCATTTTAGTTTAAACCTTCCCCAAGCACTCTAGCAAATACTCCCCCTCAGACATCAGTCCCGGTCCTGCCCAGGTGCAACCCATCCAGTTTGTACTAGTCCCACCTCCCCCAGAATCGGTCCCAATGTCCCAGGAATCTAAAACCCTCCCCTTCACACCATCTCTTCAGCCACGTATTTATCCGATATATCCTGCTATTTCTACTCTGACTAGCATGTGGCACTGGTAGTAATCCTGAGATCACTACCTTTGAGGTTCTACTTTTCAACTTACTTCCTAACTCACTATATTCTGCTTTTAGGACCTCAACCTTTTTTTTACCTACACCATTTGTACCAATGTGTACCACGACCACTGGCTGTTCACCCTCCCCCTTCAAAATGTCCTGTAACCACTCTGAGACATCCTTAACCTAGCACCAGGGAGGCAACATACCATCCTGGAGTCTCTTTTGCGGCCACAGAAACACCTATTTATTCCCCTTACAATTGAATTCCTGAATAACTATTGCATTCCCACACTTTTTACTCCTCCCCTGTGCAGCAGAGCCAACCGTAGTGCAACGAATTAGGCTGTTGCTGCTTTCACCTGAGAGGCCATTCGCCCCAACAGTATCCAACGCAGTTTATCTGTTTTGCAGGGGAATAGCCACAGGAGATTCCTGAACTGCCTGCCTAGTCCTCTTGCTGTGCATGGTGGTCACCCATTCCCTTCCTGCCTATGGAGTCTGAGCCTGTGGTGTGACCACCTCTCTATTCGTGCTATCCACGATACTCTCCGCCTTGTGGATGCTCCACAGTGTCCCCAGCTGCCGCTCCAGCTCCAAAACACAGGCTTCCAGGAACTGCAGCTGGAGACACTTCCTGCACACATGCTGGTCCCAGGCACTGGAAATGTTCCCAGCTTCCGACATGGAGCACGAGGGGCACACCATGGCTTTGAGCTCTCCTGCCATGACTTAACCCTTTAAATTGACCTTTTGCAAGATCTTAATGTAATCTTTTTTTTTCTTTTTGGGCCTCCTTATCTCGAGAGTGGAGGTGGTCAGTGGTTTGTGAAGCAGCGCCTGGAGTGGCTATAAAGGCCAATTCTGGACTGACAGGCTCTTCCACAGGTGCTGCAGAGAAATTTGTTTGTTGGGGCTGTTGCACAGTTGGCTCTCCCCTTGCGCCTCTGTCTTTTTTCCTGCCAACTACTAAGTCTCTTCGACTCGCCACAATTTAGCCCTGTCTTTATGGCTGCCCGCCAGCTCTGGCGAATGCTGGCAACTGACTCCCACGACTTGTGATCAATGTCACACGATTTCATGTCGCGTTTGCAGACGTCTTTATAACGGAGACATGGACGGCCGGTGGGTCTGATACCAGTGGCGAGCTCGCTGTACAATGTGTCTTTGGGGATCCTGCCATCTTCCATGCGGCTCACATGGCCAAGCCATCTCAAGCGCCGCTGACTCAGTAGTGTGTATAAGCTGGGGATGTTGGCCGCTTCAAGGACTTCTGTGTTGGAGATATAGTCCTGCCACCTGATGCCAAGTATTCTCCGAAGGCAGCGAAGATGGAATGAATTGAGATGTCGCTCTTGGCTGGCATACGTTGTCCAGGCCTCGCTGCCGTAGAGCAAGGTACTGAGGACACAGGCCTGATACACTCGGACTTTTGTGTTCCGTGTCAGTGCGCCATTTTCCCACACTCTCTTGGCCAGTCTGAACATAGCAGTGGAAGCCTTACCCATGCGCTTGTTGATTTCTGCATCTAGAGACAGGTTACTGGTGATAGTTGAGCCTAGGTAGGTGAACTCTTGAACCACTTCCAGAGCGTGGTCGCCAATATTGATGGATGGAGCATTTCTGACATCCTGCCCCATGATGTTCGTTTTCTTGAGGCTGATGGTTAGGCCAAATTCATTGCAGGCAGACGCAAACCTGTCGATGAGACTCTGCAGGCATTCTTCAGTAATGTAATAGCAATAGCGTAAAAGCAATTACGCTAGGGGCCTTCTTCCCTGGTCCTCATTACTACAGAACTCCCGAAAAAAACACTACTTACTATACATCCATCTGGTTCTCTAATGTCTTTTAGGGAAGGAAATCTGCTGTCCTTACCTGTTCTGGCCTACATGTGACTCCAGACCCACAGCAATGTGGTTGACTCTTACATGCCCTCTGAAATGGCCCAGCAAGCCGCACAGTTGTATCTAAACACTACGACGTCAATAAAAAGGAATTAAACTGGACGGACCACCCGGCATCGTCCTAGGCACTGGAAACGACAACTGCAAACCCAGCCCTGTCGACCCTGCAAAGTCCTCCCTACTAACATCTGGGGGCTTGTGCCAAAGTTGGGAGAGTTGTCCCACAGACTAGTCAAGCAACAGCCTGACATAGTCAAACTCACGGAATCATACCTGACAGACAATGTCCCAGACACTGCCATCACCATCCCTGGGTCTGTCCTGTCCCACCGGCAGGACAGACCCAGCAGAGGTGGCAGCACAGTGGTATACAGTAGGGAGGGAGTTGCCCTGGGAGTCCTCAACATCGACTCTGGACCCCATGAAGTCTCATGGCATCAGGTCAAACATGGACAAGGAAACCTCCTGTTGATTACCACCTATTGCCCTCCCTCAGCTGATGAGTCAGTACTCCTCCATGTTGAACAGCACTTAGAGGAAGCACTGAGGGTGGCAAGGGCACAGAATGTACTCTGGGTGGCTCACCAAGAGTGGCTCGGTAGCACCACTAATGACCGAGCTGGCCGAGTCCTAAAGGACATATCTGCTAGACTGGGTATGCGGCAGGTGGTGAGAGAACCAACAAGAGGGGAATACATACTTGACCTCGTCCTCACCAATCTGCCTGCCGCAGATGCATCTGTCCATGACAGTATTGGTAGAAGTGACCACCACACAGTCGTGGAGATGAAGTCCCGCCTTCACATTGAGGATACCTTCCTTCGTGTTGTGTGGCACTACCACCTTGCTAACTGGGATAGATTTCGAACAGATCTCGCAATGCAAAACTGGGTATCCATGAGGAGCTGTGGGCCATCAGCAGTAGCAGAATTGTACTCAACCACAATCTGTAACCTCATGGCCTGGCATATCCCCCACTCTACTGTTATCATCAAGCCAGGAGACCAACCCTGGTTCAATGAAGAGTGCAGGAGGGCATGCCAGGAGCAGCACCAGGCATACCTGAAAATGAGGTGTCAACCTGGTGAAGCTACAACACAGGATTATCTGCAAGCCAAACTGCGTAAGCAGCATGCAATAGACAGAGCTAAGCGATCCCATAACCAACGGATCAGATCTAAGCTCTGCAGTCCAGCCACATCCAGCCGTGAATGGTGGTGGACAATTAAACAATAACTGGAGGAGGTGGCTCCACAAATATCCCCATCCTCAATGATGGGGGAGCCCAGCAGATCAGTGCGAAAGATAAGGTTTAAGCATTTGCAACAATCTTCAGCCAGAAGTGCCGAGTTGATGATCCATCTCGGCCTCCTCCTGAAGGCCCGAGCATCACAGATGTCAGAACTTCAGCCAATTCGATTCACTCCGCGTGATATCAAGAAACGACTGAAGGCACTGGATACTGCAAAGGCTATGGACCCTGACAATATTCCAGCAACAGTACTGAAGACCTGTGCTCCAGAAGTCCAACCAGGCCAATTACCGCCCCATCAGCCTATTCTCAATCATTAGTAAAGTGATGGAAGGTGTCATCAACAGTGCCATCAAGCGGCACTTGCTTAGCAATAACCTGCTCAGTGACACTCAGTTTGGGTTCCGCCAGGGCCACTCAGCTCCTGACCTCATTACAGCCTTGGTTCAAACATGGACAAAAGAGCTGAACTCAAGAGGTGAGGTGAGACTGACGACCCTTGACATCAAGGCAGCATTTGACCGAGTATGGCATCAAGGAGCACTCGCAAAGCTGAGGTCAGTGGGAATCGGGGAAAACCCTCCGCTGGCTGGAGTCATACCTGGCGCAAAGGAAGATGGTTGTGGTTGTTGGAGGTCAATCATCTGAGCTCCAGGACATCACTGCAGGAGTTCCTCAGGGTACTGTCCTAGGCCCAACCATCGTCAGCTGCTTCATCAATGACCTTCCTTCAATCATAAGGTGAAAAGTGGGAATGTTCGCTGATGATTGCACAATGTTCAGCACCATTCGTGACTCCTCAGATACTGAAGCAGTCCGTGTAGAAATGCAGCAAGACTTGGACAATATCTAGGCTTGGGCTGATAAGTGGCAAGTAACATTCACGCCACACAGGTGCCAGGCAATGACCATCTCCAACAAGAGAGAATCTAACCATCTCCCCTTGACACTCAACTGCAATACCATCGCTGAATCCCCCACTATCAACATCCTAGGGGCTACCATTGACCAGAAACTGCACTGGAGTAGCCATATAAATGCCGTGGCTACAAGAGCAGGTCAGAGGTTAGGAATCCTGCGGCAAGAACTCACCTCCTGACTCCCCAAAGCCTGTCCATAAGGCACAAGTTAGGAGTGTGATTAAATACTCTCCACTTGCCTGGATGGGTGCAGCTCCAACAAGACTCAAGAAGGTCGACACCATCCAGGACAAAACAGCCGGCTTGATTGGCACCCCATCTACAAACATTCACTCCCTCCACCACCGACGCACAGTGGCAGTAGTGTGTACCATCTACAAGACACACTGCAGCAACGCACCAAGGCTCCTTAGACAGCACCTTCCAAACCCGTGACCTCTACCAACTAGAAAGACAAGGGCAGCAAATGCATGGGAAAACCACCACCTGCAAGTTCCCCTCCAAGTCACACACCATCCTGACCTGGAACTACATCGCCGTTCCTTCACTGTCGCTGGGTCAAAATCCTGGAACTCCCTTCCTAACAGCACTGTGGGTGTACCTACCCCACATGGACTGCAGCGGTTCAAGAAGGCAGCTCACCACCACCTTCTCAAGGGCAATTAGGAATGGGCAAAAAAGGCTGACCTGGCCAGCGACGCCCATATCCCATGAATGAATTTTTTAAAAATGAAAAAAAACTGTAAACCTTTCTTACCTTAGATATCTTCTTCTTCTTCTTCTTCTTCTTTGGCCTCGTTGTCTCGAGAGATAATGGGTCAGCGCCTGGAGGTGGTCAGTGGTTTGTGAAGCAGCGCCTGGAGTGGCTATAAAGGCCAATTCCAGAGTGACAGACGTTTCCACAGGTGCTGCAGATAAAATTGGTTGTTGGGGCTGTTCCACAGTTGGCTCTCCCCTTGCGCTTCTGTCTTTTTTCCTGCCAACTGCTAAGTCTCTTCAACGCACCACACTTAGGCCCCGCCTTTATGGCTGCCCGCCAGCTCTGGCAATCACTGGCAACTGACTCCCACGAATTGTGGTCAATGTCACAGGACTTCATGTCGCAATTGCGGACGTCTTTAAGGCGGAGACATGGATGGCTGGTTGGTCTGATACCAGTGACGAGCTCACTGTACAATGTGTCCTTGGGGATCCTGCCATCTTCCATGCGGCTCACATGGCCAAGCCATCTCAAGCACCGCTGGCTCAGTAGGGTGTATATGCTGGGGATGTTGGCCGCCTCCAGGACTTCTGTGTTGGAGATATGGTCCTGCCACCTGATGCCAAGGATTCTCCGGAGGCAGCGAAGATGGAATGAATTGAGACGTCACTCTTGGCTGACATGCATTGTCCAGGCCTCGCTGGCGTATAGCAAGGTACTGAGGACACAGGCTTGATACACTCGGACTTTTGTGTTCCGTGTCAGTGCGCCATTTTCCCACACTCTCTTGGCCAGTCTGGACATAGCAGTGGAAGACTTTCCCATGCGCTTGTTGATTTCTGCATTGAGAGACAGGTTACTGGTGATAGTTGAGCCTAGGTAGGTGAACTCTTAAACCGCTTCCAGAGCGTGGTTGCCGATATTGATGGATGGAGCATTTCTGACATCCTGTCCCAAGATGTTTGTTTTCGTGAGGCTGATGGTTAGGCCAAATTCATTGCAGGCAGCCGCAATCCTGTTGATGAGTCTCTGCAGACACTCTTCTGTGTGAGATGTTAATGCAGCATCGTCAGCAAAGAGGAGTTCCCTGATAAGGACTTTCCGTGCTTTGGTCTTCGCTCTTAGACGGGCAAGGTTGAACAACCTGCCACCTGATCTTGTGTGGAGGAAAATTCCTTCTTCTGAAGACTTGAACGCATGTGAAAGCAGCAGGGATAAGAAGATCCCAAACAGTGTAGATGAGAGAACACAGCCCTGTTTCACGCCACTCAGTATAGGAAAGGAGTCTGATGAGGCGCCGCTATGCTGAATTGTGCCTTTCATATTGTCATGGAATGAGGTGATGATATTTAGTAGCTTTGGTGGACATCCGATCTTTGCTAGTAGTCTGAAGAGACCACGTCTGCTGACAAGGTCAAAGGCTTTGGTGAGATCGATGAAAGCAACATAGAGGGGCATCTGTTGTTCATGGCATTTCTCCTGTAGCTGGTGAAGGGAGAACAGCATGTCAATGGTGGATCTCTCTGCTCGAAAGCCACACTGTGCCTCAGGATTGACACGCTCAACCAGCTTCTGCAGCCTGGTTAAAGCGACTCGAGCGAAGACTTTCCCCATTATGCTGAGCAGGAAGATTCCACGGTAGTTGTTGCAGTCACCGCGGTCACCCTTTTTCTTATAGAGGGTGATGATATTGGCATCGCGCATGTCCTGTGGTACTGCTCCCTCGTCCCAGCACAGGCAAAGCAGTTCGTAGAGTGCTGAAAGTATAGCAGGCTTAGCACTCTTGATTATTTCAGGGGTAATGCCGTCCTTCCCAGGGGCTTTTCTGCTGGCTAGAGAATCAATGGCATCACTGAGTTCCGATTTTGTTGGCTGTACGTCCAGCTCATCCATGACTGGCAGAGACTGGGCTTCATTGAAGGTAGTCTCAGTGACAAAATTTTCCCTGGAGTACAGTTCTAGGTAGTGCTCCACCCAGCGGTCCATTTGCTTGCGTTGGTCAGTGATTGTGTCCCCGATTTAGATTTGAGGGGGGCGATCTTCTTGATGGTTGGCCCAAAAGCTCTCTTAATGCCATCGTACATTTCTCTGATGTTTCCGGTGTCAGAGGCCAGCTGAATATGACTTCTTACCTTAGATACTTACCCAGTTATTCAGAGCTATTCCCCAACAGCAGTTCCTCACCAGCCAATCACCTTGCAGCTTTCCTGTGACCGTCACTGTTGTTTTTTTTTCTTTTTTTCAAAACTCCGACGTGCTGAGAGAGGTCCGACTGCTCTCCGCTACTGAAGGTATAGTTAGGGTCCTACCAAATTCACTGTCAAATTTATCAAATTTCACGATCACAGCATTTTACGAATCGGGAATTTCACAATTTCACATATTTATATTGTAAGTATCACGGTGTCACAACAAACCATGAAAATTATCTATTTAAAACATTAAAAAGTCAAGGGAAGTTTATGGTTTCAAATGATATTTATTGTGTACTCAAAAGCTATTGTAAAAAGCTGACAATAAATAGGTTACATTCTTTACTCACTAAAGTCAGTGTTAAAGTGAGCATGGAGCAACCATCAACTTTCTCTTTCTTCATTAACTGTCAGTAAGTGGCACTGAAGCATTGCCCTCTGTGTGAAACATTGCAACTTCTACAAAACAATATTTCACCATCGTCATGCAGAATTGGCTTCCAAATTCTTTCACTTGATGTGCTGCAGTAATGGTTGTGCCCATTTTTGATTTTCTCATTCTGGCATTCTCACTTATCTGCTAATACTTGAGATTGCTTCTCTCAAAACTGCACAGGAAACCCTCCCTCACCTACCAACCAGCGAGTTGACTCTTGTGTCAATCACTAAAACAAGTGATGTTCGCAACATGCCCAGCAAACAGTGAGGCGAGCCTTGTGAAAATGAATAAAATGCATGAAGTTTGCAAAATGGCTGATTTCACAGAGGACCTGAGATTTCACCGTCCGTGACACATTTTTCACGGCTGTAAATTTGGTAGGGCCCTACCTGTAGGCAGTGTCTGGCTTTTGATTACCACTTCCATTTGAAAATACAGAAGAAAATACAGAATTTATGGACTCATGCTTTCAAGCAAGTATCTTATCGTTCAGTGTCTGTATGCTGTTTTTAGAATATTTTCTAAAGATTCTCCTATGGCTGAGGGTTAACTGTAACATATGATGTGCAACCAGCCACACATCCGATGCAAATCCCAGGTTTGACCTCTGATTTGTGCTGGTTAGCTAGAGTGGTAATTGACTTCAGTGTCTCGAAATTGAGGAGGAGAATAAAAAACAGCCAACGTTTCTCTTCTTGAAAATCATCTTGTGAATGTCAAGTGAAGGCAATATCAGCCTCTGCTAAAACACTTCTGCACTGTTTTGTGTAGGCTAGTGGCATTCACTGCTCCCCCTCACACACAAGAAACAATGAGATACTTGTAGCATTGTACTCCAACATTAGCCTTCAAGAATGGAATTTATGTAGCATATTTCACACCTTCAATACATCCTGAAGGGCTTCACAGCCAAAGAAGTATTTTTGAAGTGTAGTCACTGTTGTAATGTAGGGAAATTCCATAGCCTATATTTCTTTCTTTCTTTTGGGCCTCCTTATCTCGAGAGACAATGGATACGCGCCTGGAGGTGGTCAGTGGTTTGTGAAGCAGCGCCTGGAGTGGCTATAAAGGCCAATTCTGGAGTGACAGGCTCTTCCACAGGTGCTGCAGAGAAATTTGTTTGTTGGGGCTGTTGCACAGTTGGCTCTCCCCTTGCGCCTCTGTCTTTTTTCCTGCCAACTACTAAGTCTCTTCGACTCGCCACAATTTAGCCCTGTCTTTATGGCTGCCCGCCAGCTCTGGCGAATGCTGGCAACTGACTCCCACGACTTGTGATCAATGTCACACGATTTCATGTCGCGTTTGCAGACGTCTTTATAACGGAGACATGGACGGCCGGTGGGTCTGATACCAGTGGCGAGCTTGCTGTACAATGTGTCTTTGGGGATCCTGCCATCTTCCATGCGGCTCACATGGCCAAGCCATCTCAAGCGCCGCTGACTCAGTAGTGTGTATAAGCTGGGGATGTTGGCCGCTTCAAGGACTTCTGTGTTGGAGATATAGTCCTGCCACCTGATGCCAAGTATTCTCCGAAGGCAGCGAAGATGGAATGAATTGAGACGTCGCTCTTGGCTGGCATACGTTGTCCAGGCCTCGCTGCCGTAGAGCAAGGTACTGAGGACACAGGCCTGATACACTCGGACTTTTGTGTTCCGTGTCAGTGCGCCATTTTCCCACACTCTCTTGGCCAGTCTGAACATAGCAGTGGAAGCCTTACCCATACGCTTGTTGATTTCTGCATCTAGAGACAGGTTACTGGTGATAGTTGAGCCTAGGTAGGTGAACTCTTGAACCACTTCCAGAGCGTGGTCGCCAATATTGATGGATGGAGCATTTCTGACATCCTGCCCCATGATGTTCGTTTTCTTGAGGCTGATGGTTAGGCCAAATTCATTGCACGCAGACGCAAACCTGTCGATGAGACTCTGCAGGCATTCTTCAGTGTGAGATGTTAAAGCAGCATCGTCAGCAAAGAGGAGTTCTCTGATGAGGACTTTCCGTACTTTGGACTTCGCTCTTAGACGGGCAAGGTTGAACAACCTGCCCCCTGATCTTGTGTGGAGGAAAATTCCTTCTTCAGAGGATTTGATCGCATGTGAAAGCAGCAGGGAGAAGAAAATCCCAAAAAGTGTGGGTGCGAGAACACAGCCCTGTTTCACACCACTCAGGATAGGAAAGGGCTCTGATGAGGAGCCACCATGTTGAATTGTGCCTTTCATATTGTCATGGAATGAGGTGATGATACTTAGTAGCTTTGGTGGACATCCGATCTTTTCTAGTAGTCTGAAGAGACCACGTCTGCTGACGAGGTCAAAGGCTTTGGTGAGATCAATGAAAGCAATGTAGAGGGGCATCTGTTGTTCACGGCATTTCTCCTGTATCTGACGAAGGGAGAACAGCATGTCAATAGTCGATCTCTCTGCACGAAAGCCACACTGTGCCTCAGGGTAGACGTAGAACATAGAACATAGAACATTACAGCGCAGTACAGGCCCTTCAGCCCTCGATGTTGCGCCGACCTATGAAACCATCTGACCTACACTATTCCATTTTCATCCATATGTCTATCCAATGACCACTTAAATGCCCTTAAAGTTGGCGAGTCTACTACTGTTGCAGGCAGGGCGTTCCACGCTCCTACTACTCTCTGTGTAAAGAAACTACCTCTGACATCTGTCCTATATCTATCACCCCTCAACTTAAAGCTATGTCCCCTCGTGTTTGCCATCACCATCCGAGGAAAAAGGCTCTCACTATCCACCCTGTCCAACCCTCTGATTATCTTATATGTCTCTATTAAGTCACCTCTTCTCCTCCTTCTCTCTAACGAAAACAACCTCAAGTCCCTCAGCCTTTCCTCGTAAGACCTTCCCTCCATACCAGGCAACATCCTAGTAAATCTCCTCTGCACCTTTTCCAAAGCTTCCACATCCTTCCTATAATGCGGTGACCAGAACTGCACGCAATACTCCAGGTGCGACCGCACCAGAGTTCTGTACAGCTGCAGCATGACCTCGTGGCTCCTAAACTCGATCCCCCTACTAATAAAAGCTAACACACCATATGCCTTCTTAACAGCTCTATTAACCTGGGTGGCAACTTTCAGGGATTTATGTACCCGGACACCAAGATCTCTCTGCTCATCTACACTACCAAGAATCTTCCCATTAGCCCAGTATTCTGCAATCCTGTTACTCCTTCCGAAGTGAATCACCTCACACTTCTCCGCATTAAACTCCATTTGCCATCTCTCAGCCCAGCTCTGCAGCCTATCTATGTCCCTCTGTAACCTACAACATCCTTCAGCACTATCCACAACTCCACCGACCTTCGTGTCATCCGCAAATTTACTTACCCACCCTTCTACACCCTCATCCAGGTCATTTATAAAAATGACAAACAGCAGTGGCCCCAAAACAGATCCTTGCGGTACACCACTAGAAACTATACTCCAGGATGAACATTAACCATCAACCACCACCCTCTGTCTTCTTTCAGCTAGCCAATTTCTGATCCAAAGCACGAATTCACCTCCAATCCCATACTTCTGTATTTTCTGCAATAGCCTACCATGGGGAACTTTATCAAACGCCTTACTGAAATCCATATAGACCACATCCACGGCTTTACCCTCATCCACCTGTTTGGTCACCTTGTCAAAAAACTCAATAAGGTTTGTGAGGCACGACCTACCCTTCACAAAACCGTGCTGACTATCTCTAATGAACTTATTCTTTTCAAGATGATTATAAATCCTATCTCTTATAACCTTTTCCAACATTTTACCCACAACCGAAGTAAGGCTCACAGGTCTATAATTACCAGGGCTGTCTCCACTCCCCTTCTTGAACAAGGGGACAACATTTGCTATCCTCCAGTCTTCCGGCACTATTCCTGTCGACAATGACGACATAAAAATCAAGGACAAAGGCTCTGCAATCTCCTCCCTGGCTTCCCAGAGAATCCTAGGATAAATCCCATCTGGCCCAGGGGACTTATCTATTTTCACACTTTCCAAAATTGCTAACACCTCCTCCTTGTGAACCTCAATCCCATCTAGCCTAGTAGTCTGTATCTCAGTATTCTCCTCGACAACATTTTCTTTCTCCACTGTAAATACTGACGAAAAATATTCATTTAACACTTCCCCTATCTCCTCCGATTCCACACACAACTTCCCACTACTATCCTTGATTGGCCCTAACCTATCTCTAGTCATTCTTTTATTCCTGATATACCTATAGAAAGCCTTAGGGTTTTCTTTGATCCTATCCGCCAATGACTTCTCGTGTCTTCTCCTTGCTCTTCTTATCTCTCCCTTTAGATCCTTCTTGGCTAGCTTGTAACTCTCAAGCGCCCTAACTGAGCCTTCACGTCTCATCCTAACATAAGCCTTCTTCTTCCTCTTGACAAGCTCTTCAACTTCTTTAGTAAACCACGGCTCCCTCGCTCAACAACTTCCTCCCTGCCTGACAGGTACATACTTATCAAGGACACGTAGTAGCTGCTCCTTGAATAAGCTCCACATTTCGATTGGGCCCATCCCCTGCAGTTTCCTTCCCCATCCTACGCATCCTAAATCTTGCCTAATCGCATCATAATTTCTTTTCCCCCAGCTATAATTCTTGCCCTGCTGTATATGCCTGTCCCTGCCCATCGCTAAGGTAAACCTAACCGAATTGTGATCACTATCACCAAAGTGCTCACCAACGTCTAAATCTAACACCTGGCCGGGTTCATTACCCAGTACCAAATCCAATGTGGCATCGCCCCTGGTTGGCCTGTCTACATACTGTGTCAGAAAACCCTCCTGCACACACTGGACAAAAACAGACCCATCTAAAGTACTCGAACTATAGTATTTCCAGTCAATATTTGGAAAGTTAAAGTCCACCATAACCACTACCCTGTTACTCTCGCTCCTGTCAAGAATCATCTTTGCTATCCTTTCCTCTACATCTCTGGAACTATTTGGAGGTCTATAGAAAACTCCCAACAGGGTGACCTCTCCTCTCCTGTTTCTAACCTCGGCCCAGACTACCTCAGTAGACGAGTCCTCAAACGTCCTTTCTGCCACTGTAATACTTTTCTTGATTAACAATGCCACACCCCCCCCTCTTTTACCATCTTCTCTGTTCTTACTGAAACATCTAAATCCCGGAACCCTCAACATCCATTCCTGTCCCTGCTCTACCCATGTCTCTGAAATGGCCACAACATCGAGATCCCAGGTACCAACCCATGCTGCAAGCTCACCCACCTTATTCCGGATGCTCCTGGCGTTGAAGTAGACACATTTTAAACCAAGCTCTTGCTTGCCAGTGCCCTCTTGTGTCCTTATAACCTTATCCCTGACCTCACTACTCTCAACATCCTGCACACTGGAACTACAATTTAGGTTCCCATCCCCCTGCTGAATTAGTTTAAACCCCCCCGAAGAGCACTAGCAAATCTCCCCCCCAGGATATTGGTACCCCTCTGGTTCAGGTGAAGACCATCCTGTTTGTAGAGGTCCCACCTACCCCAGAAAGAGCCCCAATTATCCAGGAAACCAAAACCCTCCCTCCTATACCATCCCTGCAGCCACGTGTTCAACTCCTCTCTCTCCCTATTCCTCACTTCGCTGGCACGTGGCACGGGCAACAACCCAGAGATAACAACTCTGTTTGTTCTCGCTCTGAGCTTCCACCCTAGCTCCCTGAATTTCTGCCTTAAATCCCCATCTGTCTTCCTACCTATGTCGTTGCACAGCAAGGTCTCACAAACAGCAATAGGTAAAGGACAATTAAGAATGGACAATAAATACTGGTCTTGCCAGTGGCACCTGCATCCCATGAATGAATAAAAAAATGACCAGGTGATTTCTTTTCGTGATGTTGGTTGACAGCTAAATTTTGAACAGGACACTGGAATAACTCATTCTAATAGTGCTATTGGATATTTTATGTCCGCCTTATAGGGCAGATAGGGACTTGGTTTAATGTCCCATCTGAAAAATGGCACCTCTGATGGTGCAAGCACTTCCTCAGTACTGGACTGAAATGTCAGGTTAGATGATGTGCTCAAGTCTTTGTCGTGGGACTTAAACCCATTTGTTTCATGTGAACTTTGTCAAGCATGGAATGCTTCACATACACCGCTGATTGCTCAATAGTCAATTTATTCCTTCAATGAAGATTAAAATCAATATTTAATACTTTGGAACTAGCCTAAACCTCCCGAGAACCTATCAAAGTTACAAATGATAATATCTTCTCAGCATGATGTGGCTGTTGGTGTCAATTTTTTATAGAGCTGTCTGCTCTGGACTCTTCAGACTTGAGCGCATGCATAATTACACAAAGATATACTCACAGATAATATTTGTGTTACTTTCTCTTCGTATTTTGAGTTGTTTGCATTCAACATAAATCAGCTTTCTCCAAATTTGGCTGGATCACTAAATCATTCTGGCAATAAGTAAATGAACTGAAAGAAGAAATTTGACTTGTTGAACCTGTTCAGTTGTACACTTCCTTTCCATGGAACTGAACACATGATGAAAAAGTAAAATCTGGGGTTGACTTAAGACAAAAGTGCTGGAGGATAGGGTGCCACAGGCGCCAGCTTGCTGGAGAGCACAACTACATACTAGTTCTGTTGTAGAGAGCTCAAATGCTCACTTCAAAGGCCCAGGCTACCGAAGAAGGCTGATGAGTACACACCAGGAAGTATTGGTGCACTGAGTTGCCTGACAGAGGCTTTGTGTGCAATGGTTCTTAGCATGGAGGAGTTCACCTCCAACCTGTGTTATGGCTTCGCTCAAAGCACGGAGACCATTCTGTCAATCATGGAGGGAGTGATCAGCTCCATGAAAACAGTGACACACTCGTAATGGAGTCCCTGCTCACAGTTCTGACCACTCACACAGCTGCCATGGAGGCCCAGATGGCTGTCACCTTGATTCTGGGGGCCAGTGTTGACAGGCTTTCAGAGCATTGCATCACTCCTGCACTATTATTATGCAGGGTCCTAGGCGTGCTGAGGCACATTCCCAGGAGCATGGACTTGGCTTTCTGAGAGAGATACCTGCTGTCCTCCTAGAAAGGAAGCATGCAAGCTTCCCCACCATCCCAGCTGCTAGTCCCCTTGTGATTGCCACAAAGCCAGCAGGGCCAGACTGCCCCAGCTCATGTCAAGATGCTGCAGGCTGCAGTCTGTCCTTCGAAGTCCAGTTTTACTCGAGGTCACCCACCATGGTCATCTGAAGTGTCCTCAATGGAAATCCAGCAACCTTCGACCTCTCAAGCTATAGCCATTAGTGACAGCACTTGTCGCCCAGTGGTCAGCTTGTGCCCTAATATCATGGTTGGAATAAAAGCAGAACAGAAGACTGGCACAGAATGAATGAATCATGACTGCTGCTAGGAAAGCAGGCACAGACCAGCATAATGTGCTGCCTGTAACTTGACTCGCACCAATTCCTGTTCACCCTGTGCTTGCTGGCCCTCCATTGGCTTCTGGTCAGCAATGCCTGAATTTCAAAATTCTCATCCTTATGTTCAAATCCCTTGCTATTTTTGTAACCTCCTCCAGCCCTACAATCCTCTGATAAAAATGGCACCTCTGATGGTGCAGCACTTCCTCAATATTGGACTGAAATGCTCCTGCAATTCTGGCCACTTGTGCATCCCTGATTTCCTTCACATGCTCCCCACACTAGCCCCACGTAATTGGCAGTCATGCCTTCAGCTGCCTAGGCCTTAATCTCTGGAATTACCTCACTTAACCTCTCTGCCTCTTTACCTCTCCTTCTTTAAGACGGTCCTTAAAACCTACTTCTTTAACTATGCTTTCGATTACCTGTCCTAATATATCCTTTTGTGTCTTGGTATTAAATTTTACCTGATAGTGCTCCTGTGGAGCTACTTGGCACACTTTTCAATGTTACAATCACTATATAAATACATGTTGTTGTTGCCTGTGGTCACAAACAAGCTTGACAGTGAGGAAGTGGAATCTCTTTCTGTTGAGAAAGATGCCAGGATGGCGATGTAAGTAAGCAAGGCAATGCGGGTGCAGTCTTTAGCACTTTCCTGTAAAATGAGCATGATGTCAACAAACCTTTAGGCCAATCAGTCCAACCCTATGCTGAATTCATACTATTTACAGCCACTCTGACTTCCCACTATGAATTACACATCGTCATTCTGACCTCATGCTGCCAGTTAGACACAACAAGGTTCCCCATGGACAGTTTAGATGTGTAAAATTAGCATGTTTCTTACGTTACAACAGTGACTACACTGTAGAAGTACTTCATTGGCTATAAAGCACCGTGTGATGTCATAGGGTAGTGAATGGCATTCGAGGTTTTTCTTTCTACTTCTAGATCTCTAGACAAGATGGCTCGTATTCTTGAACTTCATTCTTTGTTGACATCTTACTTTTTTATTTGAATGTCGCTCAATACAATTAAAAATAAAAATGCTTTCTTTTCCAGGAGCCAATAGTGCTGATTATCACACACGAAATGGCAGGAGTTTTGGCATCAACACCCAACATTCAGACACATCAAAGAGCATAGTGTCCTGGTTGGTTTATCTCAGCCGTCAATCATGGCAACAGTTTAGGAAGATGGTAGGTTGGACTTCTAGGCCTTACCTGTCAGTCATAAGGCCAGGGGAATAACCAAAGGACCCTAAGTATAGACTATTGTGTGGACATCCTGGATGGGACAAGACTTCAAACAACCTTCGAGGAACAACATTTAAAGTATCTCTAGATATTTGTAGTTTCAGCCTCAGGAAGATAAGAGGTTGCAGGTTTTCAATGAGAGGGAAAGAGGAGATATCTCTGAATGTCAGACAAGGACTTGAAGGATATAGGGCAGAATGTTAACCTATGGACCCACTCTTAGCAGGAGTGACCAGCAGCAGGTCAGGAACCCAAAGGATAGTGGAGCAGGATTTACCATGGCTCTTTAATTCAGCCACAGCATTAGCATCCCGTTTCCAGATTTTCAAACAATCGGTGGGGTGGATGTGATCGCAACGTGCACCTCGCCATTAAAGTTGCAATATTTAAAGGGACCTCAACAGGGGTCATAATTGATCTACTCTGTAATTGTCAGGACCACAGACAGGAGCATTACAGTGGGTTCTCAATCTGGGAATGCTGCCAATTGATTTTCATAGGCATCCCTGGAGGTAAAGCTTCAGCATTTAAGGGCCCGCAGAGAAATGTTACTTCTGGCGGATGAGAAGAGGTCAGCCTCTGAGAGCAAGCTGGCATGGCTGGAATTCACAGAGAAGGTCATAAGCAGGAGTGTGCTCCTGGGAACATGGATACAGTGCTGAGAGAGATTCAATGACCTCATCAGGGCAGGAAAGGTGGGTGGTATGCCACCTTCGTGTCAACTTCATCTCTCGGGCATACCCAGCCTTTTCCTGCACAACACTCCTCAGACCAACACACATTGCAGCTCCAGCCATTCCTCTCTCTCTTGGCACCTCCTCACATTCCCCATCTGAACAGCTGTCACGAACACTCACCCTCAGCTTGACATCTCACACCCATTCCTCACGGTCACTTTACCCAAATGTTGTCCTTCTATCCTCTCAACACATTTCTCACACTCATAACCCTCTTCTGTCTCTCCTTGCAGGAGAGAGTGCAGAACAGCAGGGATAGGCAGTGTTATATATTGTTACACAATCTGTAAAGTGCTAGAAAATAATAAGCTAGGAACGAATTGTTATGTGTAAGTGTTCCAGTGGGGCCACATTCATTGCTGCACTGGAGAAACATGTGACATGTAACAGGAAACCTGTCTCAAGCAGTCCCACACCAGGCAGCATGCTGGCTGAATGAATAAACAAAGACTTCAGCCTTTCCAAGTTTAAAGTGAGATTATTTCCAACATCTGGGAACCAGAAAACAACTAGAAGACATAACATGGTGGCAGTGAGTAAACCTAGAATGTTTTAAAAGAAATAGATGGGGGAATATTGACCCAATTAGTGCCAGAGAGAGAGAAAGAAAAACTGAGTGACTTGTACGAAAACGAAAAATGAAATGTCAAATGGGAACGGAATGAATGCACAGCTACAGCCCATAATGAATTGGGAAGCTGATGATGTCGTAGAGGCATTTGAGAAGTTTGAACAAAAGTGCAGATTGACATTCAGTAGTTTCCTAAAAGGCACTAGTGCAGAGGAGAGGGTCAGAGGGTCTCCTGTGGGGAGGAGATAAAGGATTACATTTATTTAACAGCTGGGACCTCAGTAAAGAGGACAGCAGAAACCCAGCCAAAATTTTTGAAAGTTTCAACACCCATCTCCGGTCAAAATCAAATAATCAGATATACAGATATGAATTTCAAGGCCTCAGACAGAAACTAGGTGAGCCGATTGACAACTTTGTAACAAAATTGAAAAATGCAGCTCGAAAATTTAAGTTAAAGGACACAGATGAAAGGCTGATAGATTAGCACATTTGGGGTGCTGCACATCCTGAAGTACAGAAAGCTCTAATTGGAAAGGACAAGCTCACAATATCGCAGGCTGTTGACACTGCCAGAGCACATGAAGCCACGAGCAGACAGATGAAAACACTGTCTACCCAAACAGCTGGCCTTCAGTTAAGCCGAGAGAAAGGCAGTAGGGTTGATGCAGTGAAACAACAATAAAAGAATGTACACCAAACAGAGGGAAAGGTGTGCAGGTGGTGTAGATGACCACATGAATTCCCAGACAGAATGAAATGTCCTGCATGTGGATCAATCTGCAGAGCTTGCGGAAAGACCAATCACTGGAAAAAGATGTGCAGAACAAGGCAAGAAGGTGGTGGACGAGGCACCAGAGCCAGAGTAACAGGGTAAATTAGTAGTGAAAGAAACCAAACGTCCATACCCTGGAAGAATACGATGGGTTTGAGAACATGATAGACATAGGAACAATTGCACGAAATGTCTGGATGTGACAGTTCCCAGAGAAAAGAAATTCACACGAACATTCAGATCAGAAAGAGGGTGAGCAATAAGCCCACAGTGATAAATCTGAAGGTGAAGATTGATACTGGAAGGCAGGGTAACATCATCCCGCTCAGACTTTGCCAGAAGACTGTTCCTGAAAATTTGGAGAAAAATGGTTATCCAAGGAAAGATGCTCTGAAACTGAACAACGTCATGCTAACAGCATATGGGGGAACTGAGATTTGACAGCTACCATATTCCAAATCAGAGGGACACACAAAGGAAAAGATGATAACTATATGTTCTACATTACTGAAACAGATGGTCCTGCTATCTTGGGATTGAGCAGTTGCGAAGAGGTGCAGATTATCTCAGTAAACCAAGAGGTGAAAGAAGCGACACAGAGGGTTGAAGACAGTGCACCCATTGAAAAGTGCCCTCTGATCAGAAGCAAAGAAAATCTGGTACGAATGTACCCAGAGTGTTTTGATGAGATGGTTGGATGCTTTGAAGATTGAGTATCACATCGCTATTGACCCAGCAATGAAACCAATGATTCATCCCCCATGTAAAGTACCAAAAGAACTAAAAGGAAAGCTTGAAAGAGAGCTCCAAGAAATGGAAGAAAAGAAGGTGATCGCCAGAGTCACAGAGCCTACAGATTGGGTAAATTCTATCGTGGTGAGAGAGAAGCCAAATGGACGGCTAAGAATTTGCCTAGATCCCAAAGATCTGAACCAAGCAATAAAGAGGGATCACTACCCTATTCCAACATTGGAAGAAATCACACTAGCACTGGCAGGGCAAAGGTTTCAGCAAGCTTGATGCCAGAAATGGCGACTGGAATGTGAAGCTAGCTGCAGAATCTTCACTGTTGACAACATTCTTGTCGTTTAAGAAGGGTAGCAAGGATAGTCCAGGAAATTATAGGCCGGTGAGCCTTACGTCAGTGGTAGGGAAATTATTAGAGAGGATTCTTCGGGACAGGATTTACTCCCATTTGGAAACAAATGAACTTATTAGCGAGAGGCAGCATGGTTTTGTGAAGGGGAGGTCGTGTCTCACTAACTTGAATGAGTTTTTTGAGGAAGTGCCGAAGATGATTGATGAAGGAAGGGCAGTGGATGTTGTCTATATGGACTTCAGTAAAGCCTTTGACAAAGTCCCTCATGACAGACTGGTAGAAAAGGTGAAGTGACACGGGATCAGAGGTGAGCTGGCAAGATGGATACAGAACTGGCTCAGTCATAGAAGACAGAGGGTAGCAGTGGAAGGGTGCTTTTCTGAATGGAGGGCTGTGACTAGTGGTGTTCCGCAGGGATCAGTGCTGGGACCTCTGCTGTTATAGTATATATAAATGATTTGTAGGAAAATGTAGCTGGTCTGATTAGTAAGTTTGCGGACAACACAAAGGTTGGTGGAGTTGCGGATAGTTTTTTTTTTGATTTTAGAGATACAGCACTGAAACAGGCCCTTCGGCCCACCGAGTCTGTGCCGACCATTAACCACCCATTTATACTAATCCTACACTAATCCCATATTCCTACCACATCCTCACCTGTCCCTATATTCCCCTACCACCTACCTATACTAGGGGCAATTGATATTGGCCAATTTACCTATCAACCCGCAAGTCTTTTGGCTGTGGGAGGAAACTGGAGCACCTGGAGGAAACCCACGCAGACACAGGGAGAACTTGCAAACTCCACACAGGCAGTACCCAGAATTGAACCCGGGTCGCTGGAGCTGTGAGGCTGCGGTGCTAACCACTGCGCCACTGTGCCGCCCGTAGTCATGAGGATTGTCAGAGGATACAGCAGGATATAGATCGGTTGGAGACTTGGGCGGAGAAATGGCAGATGGAGTTTAATCCGGACAAATGAGAGGTAATGCATTTTGGAAGATCTAATACAGGTGGGAAGTATACAGTAAATGGCAGAACCCTTAGGAGTATTGACAGGCGGAGAGATCTGGGCCTACAGGTCCACAGGTCACTGAAAGTGGCAACGCAGGTGGATAAGGTAGTCAAGAAGGCATACAGCATGCTTGCTTTCATCAGTCGGGGCATAGAGCATAAAAATTGGCATGTCATGCTGCAGCTGTACAGAACTTTAGTTAGGCCACACTTAGAATATTGCGTGCAATTCTGGTCGTCACAGTACCAGAAGGACGTGGAGGCTTTGGAGAGGGTACAGAAGAAGTTAATCAGGATGTTGCCTGGTCTGGAGGGCATTAGCTATGAGGAGAGGTTGGATAAACTCGGATTGTTTTCACTGGAACGACGGAGGTGGAGGGGCGACATGATAGAGGTTTGCAAAGTTATAAGCGGCATGGACAGAGTGGATAGTCAGAAGCTTTTTCCCAGGGTGGAACAGTCAGTAACTAGGGGACATAGGTTTAAGGTGTGAGGGGCAAAGTTTAGAGGGGATGTGCGAGGCAAGTTCTTTACACAGAGGGTGGTGAGTGCCTGGAACTTCTGCCGGGGGAGATGGTGGAAGCAGGTACGATAGCGACGTTTAGGAGGCATTTTGACAAATACATGAATAGGATGGGAATAGAGGGATATGGTCCCCAGAAGTGCAGAAGGTTTTAGTTTAGACAGGCATCAAGATCAGCGCAGGGTTGAAGGGCCAAATGGCCTGTTCCTGTGCTGTACTGTTCTTTGTTCTTTGTATTCAACGTGGATGGTACAAATTCCTCGTCTACCTTTTGGCCTCAAAGTGAACCAGGATGTGTTCCAACAGAAAGTAGACGAGACATACAGGGGATGCAAAGGAGCAGTTGGCATAGCAGATGATATCCAGATATATGGTGCAGATGGAAAAGATCATGACAACCATCTACATGAAGCCATGTAGAGAAACAGGAAAGCTGGGATTAAGCTAAAAGCAGACAAATGCATTGTGAAAGTGACAGAATGCCAGTTCTTTGAAATGGTCAACACACCTGACAGAGTCAAGCCGAGTCCTGAAAGAATCTCAGCCATCTCTGGGGATGGAAGCCCCAAGAGATAAGAGAGAGTTGAGAAGTTTCCTTGGCTTGATCCAATACATGAGCTCTTTCATTCCGCACATGTTGGAACATGCAGCAGATCTCTGGTAGCTGATGAAAGAAGATGAAGAGTACCAGTGGTCAGAGTCACATGACAGGAGTTTCAACATACTCAAAAAGGTAGTATGCAAGGAGACAAGTCTGTCATACTACAACAGAAAGAAACCTGTCACTCTGCAAGTAGATGCTTCCACAAAAGGACTGGGAGCAGCCCTGGTACAAGAGGGAAAGCCAATAGCATTTGCATCCAAAGCTCTAACATCAGCTGAGACAAGATATACCAACATAGAAAGGGAGCTTTTGGCAGTCATGTATGGATATCTCTATGGGAGAAAGTGCATAGCGGAGAGTGATCATCGTCCACTGGAGCAGATCTACAAGAAAAATCTATGTAAAGCACCAGCATGACTGCCGAGGTTACTCTTGAGGCTTCAGAGTTATGATTTCACTCTGAAATACAAGCCAGGAAGAGAAATGGTGCTGGCAGATACCCCATCTCGGCTGGCATCACAGGAGAAACACGAGATAGAAGATCTAAGTATAAAGATTCATCACCTATTGAATGTAACACCAACAAAACTTAGTCAAATTAGAGGTGAGACCAGCAAAGATGAGGAGTTACAGATGCTGTCTCAGCAAGTGATCCAGAGTTGGCCTGATAAGGTTCAGCAAACACAGCCAGCAAAACGTCAGTACTGGTCTATTAGGGATGACATCTCACTGGAAGATGGTGTTCTGCTGACCAGATCCAGAATAATCATACCCAAAACAATGCAGAAAGAACTTCTCCAAAAGATACATGAAGGCCGCATGGGAATGGAGAAGTGTAAACTCAGAGCCAGATCAGCTGTGTACTGGATAGACATATACAAAGACATTGAAAATATAGTGTCTACATGCAATCTGTGCCAGAAGTACAGAAACACATAGCGAAAAGAGATGATAGCTACTGAAGTACCACCCAGACCACTGCATACTGTAGGAGCCAATTTATATATACATAATCAAGAATGGTATCTCATAGTCGCAGACTACTAAAGTTCCCTTTTATCCGAAAGGTAAAAGACTTGAGAGCCACAACAATCATCTCAGTAATATGAGTTCTGTTCGCTGAGCAAGGGATTCCTGAAAGGTTAATATGTAACAATAGCACCCAATTCACATCCAGAGAATTTAAGGAATTCACTGACCAGATTCAACACCATCACCTCATCACCACACTACCCACGTGGACACGGGTTTATAGAAAGACACGTCCAGACGGTCAAAAGAACCCTAGTGAAATGCCAAGAGATGAAGGAAGACCCAAACATGACCTTGTCACTCCAATCTACACCTCTCAAGGCTGACATGAAATAACCAGCAGAGCTGTTGAATGGAAGAAGATATAAGACCACTCTGCCAAGCAAAATACATCCTTCAAGTGACCAGGAGGAAGCCAACAACTCACTGAAGCAAAGGTAAGAGGAGAGCAACACTTCAACAAGCATGCTAAATCCCTACCTGAGCTGTTGAAAGGACAAACTGTACATGTACAGGATCCAATCATGAAAACCTGGAGCCCAGCAAAAGTTGTTGGTGAAGTTGACACCCCAAGGTCACACATCCTTGAGACTGAAACCAGTAACCAAATGGGAAGGCGCAGAATCCATATTCAACCTGCACCTGAGCTGGAACAACAGAAAAGACCATCAACAACACTGGAAACATCACTATCCAGTGGGACAACATTAACAACATCACCAGCAAGTGATACAACATTGCCTGTGTAGAGTGCCAACTCACCACTGAGAGCAACAAATGGCAAATCTACAAGATGGTGGTGCAACATCTTACCACCCAAACGATACCATGAATATTTTTAGCAAAGAATACACGCTATAAAAGACTCTAAAAAGGGGTTCAGATTATTTCCAAAAGTCGGTTGATAATCTTCTTTAGTTTAAAGAAAAGTTAATGACTGGGACAGTTATATTGATATAGGGGCATTATGTTTTAAGGAAAGAGGGTTGTTATATATTGTTATACTATCTGTAAGGTGCTAGGAACCAATTAGCTAGGAACTAATTGTTATGTGTATGTGTTCTAGTGGGGCCACATTCCCGGCTGCACTGGAGAGTTATGTGATGTGTAACAGGAGACCAGTCTCAAGCAGTCCTACACCAGGCTGACTGAATGAACAAACAAAGACTCCAGCCTTTCCAAGTTTAAAGTGTGATTATTTCCAACATCTGGCAACCAGAAAACAACAGAACGTAACAGGCAGAGAACTGGACGTGGTCCTCCAGTCATCATTACCCTGACTGCTGTGGAGGAGGAGGTGATGGAGATCAGCAAAGTGGCAGAGTGCATGGCCATTGGAGATGGAAAGATGGAGATCACTCAGATATCGGGTGACAGAATTAGATATCACCGTCACATGGCACACAACAATCACTCATGTTAACGTGGTATCACCTGTAACTGAAATATGATCATCTGCTGACTTTGAATCCTTTCCCCTTGTCAGTTCTAATTCATGTCCTTCATGTCCTTCAACTGGAACATAACATGGTGCAAGAGGAGGCTGAGGAGTCTTCAGAGGAAGTCGCACACTCTGAGGAAGCACTGTCACTTGACTCATGCCCCCCCTCCATCAACGCAGATACACTCACCTTGGTGAGCAGAAGCAGGCCTGCAGACAGGAATTGCAGTAGACAGACCCCGTTGGAAGGCACAGGACATGCCAAGCTCTGCTCAGCTCGACATAGATGCTGAGCCTTAGGGTGGTCATCGATCAAGAGGATGATTCTGGAATATCAACAAAAAATGTGTGTGGTTCTGTCAGCATTTCCAGAGGCACTGTACATTATTGGAGAGAGATTGGAGGAGTTCATCTCGAGTATGAGTGCCATGATGTCTCAAGCCTTTGTGCTGACATCCACCTCCATGGAAAGAGTGGCCATCAAACGCAAAGGCAACCAAGTACATGCTGGCCCTCACCAGTGGTCTGCACACTCCTGGCTGGATTCTACGCTGAAGGCAGGGGTCCTGGCGATGGGTCAGAAGGCAGGGGGAAACCCCGCCCCAGCCCTATTTTGGCAACTTAAGGGCTTCAATTGGCCTCTGCGTGGGAAGGCTGTCTTTGGCCTTCCCCGCCCCAACAAAATTGAATGACATTGGGAAGGCAACAGGCACTCCCCCCACCCCCGCCTCACAGCCCGTCTCCCAAGGGCTGGGAAGCTTCAGCCCTCAGTCTCCAAGTTTAAATAGGATGGAGGACAGCCTCTGCTTGGCCATTCAGCTCCTCACTGACATGCAGCAACCGCTCTCCGGCTCTTAGCTGTCATGGAAATGCAGGTGGGCCATGTAAGGGAAGATGGAGGAAGAGCAGATGGATATGGGGATTCTGCTCAAGGCGCTCCCACTCCTCTCCCCTTGCCGCTGCCTACTCAGTCAGAGCCCCACCTGTTAACTCCTGTCCTGATGGCTGAGTCTGCCCTCATGGGCTCTAAAACACCACAGGATGTTACCCATGAGTATCTCAGTCATCAAAGCAGGGGAACGAGCAGCTTGCCTCTGCATCTGCTGAAGCCATGGGGATATCACACGTAGAAGTAATAGGAAAAAGATTTCATACTTTCATTAGGAAAATCATTTGGTGTATAAATGTGATCATAATGCCATTGAATGTCAAGCAGAAATGGTTAGATTCTCACTTGTTGTTGCTGGACATTGCCTGGTACTTGTGTGGCGCGAATGTTGCTTGCCACTTATCAGCCCAAGCCTGGATATTGTCCAGTTGTTGCTGCATTTCTACACGGACTGTTCAGTATCTGAGGAGTCGCGAATAGTGTTGAACATTGTGCATTCATCAGCGAACATCCCACTTCTGAACTTAGGATTCAGAGTGGTGCAGTGGTTAGCACTGCAGCCTCACAGCTCCAGCCACCCAGGTTCGGTTCTGGGTACTGCCTGTGTGGAGTTTGCAAGTTCTCCCTGTGACTGTGTGGGTTTCTGCCAGGTGCTCTGGTTTCCTTCCACAGCCAAAGACTTGCAGGTTGATAGGTAAATTGGCCATTGTAAATTGCCCCTAGTGTAGGTAGGTGGTAGGAGAATTGTGGGGATGTGGTAGGGAATATGGGATTAATGTAGGATTAATATAAATGGGTGGTTGATGATTGGCACAGACTCAGTGGGCTGAAGGGCCTGTTTCAGTGCTGTATCTCTCTATGATCGAAGAAAGGTCATTGATGAAGCAGCTGAAAATGGTTGGGCCTAGGACACTACCCTGAGGAACTCCTGCAGTGATGTCCTGGAGCTGAGATGATTGACCTCCAACAACCACAACCATCTTCCTTTGTGCTAGGTATGACTCTAACCAGTGGAGAGATTTCCCCCTAACTGCAGTTTTGCTAAGGCTCCTTGATGCCAAACTCAGGCTAATTCTGCCTTGATGTCAAGGGCAAACACTCTCACCCTACCTCTTGAGTTCAGCTCTTTTGTCCATGTTTGAACCAAGGCTGTAATGAGGTCTGGAGCTGAGTGGCTCTGGCGGAACCCAAACTGAGCGTCACTGAGCAGGTTATTGCTAAGCAAGTGCTGCTTGATAGCACTGTTGACGACACCTTCCGTCACTTTACTGATGATTGAGAATAGACTGATTGGGCGGTAATTGGCCAGGTTGGACTTGTCCTGCTTTTTGTGTACAGGACATTCCTGGGCAATTTTCCACATTGCCGCATAGATGCCTGTGTTGGAACAGCTTGGCTAGGGACGCAGCAAGTTCTGAAGCACAGGTCTTCAGTACTATTGCCAGAAGGTTGTCAGGGCCCATAGCTCTTGCAGTATCCAGTGCCTTCAGTCGTTTCTTGATATCACGCGGAGTGAATCGAATTGGCATCTGTGATGCTGGGGCCTTCAGGAGGAGGCCGAGAGGGATCATCATCTCAGCACTTCTGGCTGAATATTGTTGCAAATGCGTCAGCCTTATGTTTTGCGCAGATGTGCTGGGCTCCCCCATCATTGAGGATGGGGATATTTGTGGAGCCACCTCCTCCAGTTATTGTTTATGCACCATAAAATTTATTTCAAATCTCTATTGTCTAATCATCACCATTGTTGCCTCTTGCCTGAAAATCAGCCTTAAGGTAAATGGTATGACAGGAATAGAGTACTAGCAGTGGATGTTAGTGAAATGGAAGGATATTGACTGTGGGAATGTTTTGTGTTGGGGGTCAAGGACGGCGGAATCAACATTGGTAAGCTACATGGCTGCACTGCTTCTAGCTAGCTGAATCAAGCCTGTATGATGCCATCCCAGGCATCTCTGGCAGCTAGGTGTACAGCTGCAGGACCCTGGCCACATCAGGCTCCTCCTCCTCCTCTGAAGGTGCAGTGCAGTCATCACCTTTCTCCTTCTGCAGCTCCAGCCCTCTTTGCTGCTCCGTGTTGTTTAAGGCAGCACACACCACTCATTTGGGACATCCTTGCTGGTGCATACTGAAGGGTGCCCCCAGATCTGTCCAGGCACATAAATCACATCTTCACTAGCCCAAAAGCTTGTTCAATGATCATTCTTGTGCTCATGTGGCTTTTGTTGTATCTTTCTTATGCATCAGTGGTAGAGTTCCTTACAGGTGTCATCAGGCATGTCCTTAGAGCGCATCCCTTGTCTTTATGCAGCCGGCACTTTTTTCCTTCTTTAACACCCCCCCCCCCCTCGCTTCTGCGCCCCTTCAGGTTAAAATCCTCCCCATAGTGTCCCCTAAAAGGAGGGAAATCACTGCCGTGGTGTTTGGAATGTCACAATGATCAAAATAATCAGATTGAAGGGGATTAGCTTAACAGTCTGCTGTAGAGGAGCTCAGGCTGAACAGAGCAAAAGCCTAGAACTCAAAGAATATGAATCCCAGGTTGACTGAGGGTTCCCATGAGTCACAGGATGTAGAATGAAAACAAACAGCTGAAAATAACTAAGGGAGATGGGAGAGGTGCAGATGTGGTCCTTTGCAGACACAAAACAAGTAGAAGGTTCACTAGAAAGACAATACCTGGGCTTTGCATTCTTAGATTAAAGTTATACTGCACCAAGTGCTGCCGTGAGCACTTGCTAATGCTCTCAGTTGCAACTTTGACTGGCCTTCAGCATTTTTGTTGTTTCGAAGCAGAAAGTTGCTGGCTTGTACAAATTGCACTTACATTACTGTTGGTGCTACAAACGAGCTCACAAGACAGGAAAGGGTGGTGATTAACTGCATAAGGGAACCGATGAAGCAAACAGTAACATTCCTATCTAAGGAAGGAGTGTGAGAATACTGAGAAAATGTTCAGACTGCCTGAACATGTGTATAGGAACATAGGAACATTTAGTCCCTCAAGTCTGTTCCACCATTCAATGAGATCATGGCTGATCTGCGGCCTAATTCCATATGCCCCCCTTTGCCTATACCCCTTAATACCTTTGGCTAACAGAAATCTATCGATTTCAGTTTTAAACTCAACAACTTATTTATCAATTGCCCTTTGCAGAAAAGAGCTCCAAACTTTTACCACCCTTTCCGTGAAGGAATGTTTCCTAATTTCACTCCTGAAAGGCCTTGCTCTAATTTTTTGATTACGCCCTTAATCCTAGATTCCCCAACTAGCAGAAATAGTTTCTTCCAATCTACCCTATGTTCCCCTTAATATCTTAAAAAATTTGATCAAATCACTTAACCTTCTAAATTTCAGGGAATACAACCCTAGTTTGTTTAATCTCTCCTCGTAGCTTAACCCTTGGAATCCAGGTATCATTCTGATAAATTTGTGCTGCACTCTATCCAAGGCCAGTATATCCTTCCTAAGGTATGGTGCCCAGAACTGAACGCAGGTGTGGTTAACCAGGACTTTGTTTAGCTGAAGCATGACTTCTACCCCCCTTGTATTCTATTTCTCTAGATATAAAGGCCAGCATTCTATTAGCCTTTTTGATTATTTTAAGTACTTGTTCATGACATTTTAATGATGTGTACCTGGACCCCCAAGTCTCTTTGGACCTCCATTGTTTCTAGCATTTCATCATTCAGAAAGTACAGTTCTATTCATTTAAAGGTCCAAAATAGATGACCTCACATTTTCCCACACTGAAATCTATTTTCACCATTTTTCCCATTCACTTAATCTGTCAATATCTTTTTGCAATTTTACATTTCCACCTACACTGGTTACAATATTGCCTATCTTTGTGTTATTGGCAAATTTGGAAATGCAGCTTTCTATCCCAGCATCTAAGTTGTTAAAAATACAGTAAGTAGTTAAGGCCCCAACACAGATCCTTGCAGGGGCACCTCTACTCACATCCTGCCAATTACAGCACTTGCCCATTATCCCTACTGTCTCCTTCCGATCAACCTATTAATTAACCAAATCAATAATTTGCCTTTAATTCCATGAGCTTCAACTTTAGTTAACGAGGGACTTTATCAAATACCTTCTGGAAGTCCATATAAATAACATCCATAGGCATTCCCCTGTCCACTAATTTAGTCACCTCTTCAAAACATTCAATCAGATTCATCAGGTGTGACTGACCTTTTATAAATCCAAGCTGACTCTCTCTGATCAGCTGAAAATTTTCAATGTGTTCAGTTTCCTATCCTTAATTATAGACTCTAGCAATTTCCTGACAACACACTATGAGGACAAAATCTCTACTGGTACATTGCAACTTAAATTTGATGGGTGGAAACAGAGAGGAAGAAGGTCCTGTTACATATACAACAGATGTAGGCATTTGAAAAATACTGGTGAGACAAATGAAGGTGTGAATTTTGTATGTCGGAAGATGTTTGTCTTCTCTGACAAGAATCAGCTATTTTTTTCTTCCAGTTTATTAGATAAATATTGTATTGCTGGGTAATGGAATATGGGTGAATGGTCATCAATGTGTGTTATCTTAAGAAAGCAATCAAAGGAAAACTCTCAATTTTTAATACAATATTAAACAATTGAGTACTTTACTGATGGGTCATTCTCTTATTCTGAAGTGCAGTAGTGTTGCTTATACCTGTAACGTTCCAGACTTGGGGGACTTTTACACTCCTAAAATTTTCCACAGTGCACCACTACAGAAGAATTTCAGTATATGCCAGGCCCTCAATGGAAAATATGCAGACTGGCCACATGCCAGGGGTTTTATTACTCCTATGTATATTCCAAGATTCCTCAGTTTCTTGTTATTTTACAAGACTGATCACATTTTAAGAAGAAATTTCTTTTTTTTTTAAACCACAAAAATAGTGTGATGAAAAAATAAAAGATGTTATGATTGTTTCTGCTGGACTCATGATTAGTTTCATATCTTAGTGTACATCAACCATGTCAGGAACCAGTTAAAGCATTTTGATCCTAACCTGATGACCGCAGATTTCATTGTGAGGCAGTTAGTTGGAGGCAGCTGTTTATCATCATACAATCACTATGGTAAAATCACTGCCAACTTGCAGACCAGATTAGCAGTCTTTTTTTAAGGAGTTTTGATCCGCTGACACTTGTATCATGGAAAGTTTGATTTCCAAAAATGTAAGGGGATAGATGGATTTCTATTTTGCAGTATTAACAGTTTATTTTCAAACATTTTTAAAAGGACAAGTAAAAGAAAAAAAATTACAGTACCTCTTCAAATACTTTTCATTGCCTCTGTTTAATGACAGTGAAAAGCTGGAAAAAATTTTCAAAATCAAAGTGAAAATAAATTTAACACATAATAGTCTAGAAAACCATGTGAGTTTTCTTATGGTGGTTCTCTCAATAGGAAAGCATTATTCTTAATGAGAAAAAACCCCAAAGTATTTCCTTTAAACATATTGGGATCTGGCAAAAGATAACCTTGTCATCTATTTCAACGGCTGGTTGTGTTGAACTGATCAAAATATTTGCCAGTTGGTACATTCACGTAGACCTCATTTTTCAGAAACCTCTCCCTGTAAAAAAAAATGTATTAATCATTTCTTTCCATCATTGTGAGTCACTTATCTACTACACATACTTCTCCTCTTGCCCAAAGGGTTGATGGTTTGAACCAAGACTGGGATCAAAGCCACATTGTGATTGGTTGGTAACAGGGATGATTATAGTATGGCAAAACAGGCAATGTCATTTGTTTCTTTTCTCTCCATATCCAGATATGGCAGCCACAACTGGTCCACAGTTTTGAGATGGGGCAAATGCTTTTGTCAGGTTCTGTTTTGTTTACTTACTTTTATGTCAGTTTCTAAAAGTTATTTAGTTTCCTCTTTTTCCCACCCATGCCATGAATCTTCCCCAAAAGGTTGGAAATCTACTTGCACACAAGATGTTTGCAGATGTACCCAGCTATTCACCAATAAAATCTTTCCATCCTTGGTCTCTGTGGGAATGCCCTTGGCCTCCAAATGGAACTTTCCCAGGGCAGTATATTTCGATAAGGGAAATAAAAAAAGTAAACCCTTGTACTCTCACTACGTTAAGCAGCTTACTGAATTGTTGCCATTTACTTCCCTGTAAGTGGCAAATGTAAATTAAGTCAATATGTGGTTTCTCAAAATTTTAGGAGCAGATTTAAAGTACTCACCTTGCTTTATGATCCCTAGACAGCAGCATGTTCTGGCAGTCCATTTCCTTCCGGAGCTGCCGGTTTACTCGCTGCTGCTGTCGTTCAAGAAGCACAGCTGCCCGAGCATCATTGGCCCGTAGCCTTTCCCATTCTGCATTGCGCTGACGCTCTTCCTCCTCTAGTCTCTGTGTATAAACAAGGCAACATTTTTTTCAGTACTGTATTTCATAGTCATGCTCAGAACAGATCTTTGAATGTATTACAGTTTCTGGCATGGATAATCAACAGGGTTGAGCAAAATGAAAGACAGTAATTGGAACTCCCTTAGTTGTTCCGCATGTTGTATTTTGTGTGTATCAGCAAGCAGACTGTCAGCGTTAATAAGCTAAACTAGACAGCATTGAATCACAGGCACAAAAATATTGTTGTGTGCTTTTGGAGAACTCAGACCTGTTGAATTTCACAAATTATACAGCAGACATTGAATAAGATTAGTACCCTGAATGCATAAACATACACACACTGAGAGACACACACATGAGCCACCTCCAAGATGGAGTTTCACTGTTATAGTTCTAGGATTGTAGACGGTTTTATGTTGTTGTTTAAACTGCAGTTACTGTGAGTAGTCCTTGTCACCAACAATCTGGAAGTTGCATCTTTTTTGTACTCTGTCTCTGCAGAGTTGAACACTCAAAGGGCTAAGATACTGGATTTAACATATGAGCATACAAAAAAGACAGAAACAAAACAGCTGGTTCAATAAGTCTGTCCCATTCAGGCATGTTGTAACTGGTCAACCTGCCCCCAATTTCCCCCACCAAGTAGCAGCCATGCAATCTCCTAGGAGAGGAAAGAAAAAGAAAAAAAAAATCCAAGGCCAATTCAGGGAAAAAAATAAATTTTCAGAAATTGATCTCTGAACCCCAAAGGCTATCAAAACAATTCCCAGGGGATAATAATGAATTTGAGGTATTCAAGATTCATTATTCAAGATCCACTATATTTAGTATGCAGTGATATCAACTTCCTGCAAGAACTTTTCCAGCTCTCTTTTAAAAATGGGCAGCAAATATACATCCACTGCATGAGCTGGCAACCTATTTCAAAGCTCAATGACTCTTTGGGACAGAAAAATCTCCAGATGTGTAACCTAGTCCTATGCTTATGTAGTCTGTACACATGTTCTTTTATTCTCTCTAAATCATCTAATTCAAATATTCTGCCACATATGAACAATCAATTCCCTTTATCATTTAAACTACTTAAATTAAGTTTTCCCTACACTTTTCTAGAGTAAAAAGACACAGCTTCCTCAGCATATCATTATAGGCTTGGATTTTGAAAATGAGCACTAATCTAGTGGTCCTCCTCTGAACCTTTTCTAGGGCCACTATATCTCACACCATGGGAGGAATTTTATGGGGCCTGCAAGAGCAGAAATGATGGCAGATGGGGTGAGTTAATTAGGTGGGATGTGATATTTCAATTTCCCGACAGCAGGTTCCATTTTAGAGATTAAGTCAGCGGCAAGTTTGTGGCAGGTCAGGCCTCATGCCATCATGTGGTGGGTTCCAACTTTTCCTACATTTGCATACCATGAATACTCATTACATTATAATTATTTGAAATTAAGTCCTATCTGCCAGATTAAGTCAGCGGAGTATGGGAATTTTGTGGCCCCCGGTTCACATTTGTTTAAAGGTGGCGTGCACCGTCGGCTTTATGCAGTTGTGTCTGAGGTCAGTGGTTTTCTTTCTTGAACTCTTCGGCACAAGGAACGTTAACATTGGAATGGATGTATGGCACCAGGCTAGGGACTAGCAAGGACGATTCTTTTGGAGGGGGTTTGGAGAGGGTGGGGTCTTGGGTGCCTTGAGGTGCAGAGCAGGGAAGCCAGAGAGGGCAGAGATTTGGGTTTCAGGTGCCTCGAGGTGCGGTGGAGGGAATGGCCTAGCGTTCTGGGTGTGGAGTTGGCGGTGGTGGTTTTGGGGGAGAATCGATGTGGTTGGAACAGATAATGTAGGTGATGTGCATGATGGACCTATAAGAAGGGGTCACTTTGTCAATGTTGGGGTCCTGTGGGGCGAACTCAGAGTGCTGGTTGGCGGAGGAAACAGTCACAGTCTCAGCGGGCAGTGTGATGCAGTGGGGACAGGTACAGAGTCATGGTTGGGTATTGGAAGGAATCAGAGGGTGGGGCACAGGATTGGACAACTGCATTAAGTTGGAGGACTGGAGGATCTAGGGTGAAAGTGGTGATGGGTGTAGGCACAGGGGGGAAGAGATGGCATGTACACGTTGATAATGACACATTCCAGGATAATAGGGGAGGTTCACGGGTCATTAAGGGATGTTTCAAGGTAATGTTGGGTGGGTCAAGGGTGATGGGGGGAGGCAGGAAGATGGCAGGAGGAGGGTGGAAAGTGGAGGATCTTGCCTGGAATCTGATGCGCACCATTTTTCAAACTGAGATGATAAAACATGTGGGTATGCCAGGATTGCAGATCGAAGTGGGAAGAGGCCAGTGTTGGTTGGGTGGATTTGCGGTCGTGCACAATGTGGTCATTTGAGCTCCCTGGGACCAGCCTTCTGCATTTGTGAATCGCGAAGGCTTTCACTCTTTGAATGTTCAACTGGTTTGCAACCACAAGCGAAAAATCATGCAGGTCTGTGCTCGAAACCCAGGGAGCTATCATGATGCATACATTTGTGAAACTCACAATACCGGGGCCTTTTGATGCATCAGCCCAAGTTGACGGCTGGATCCTGGGTGACAAGGGTTATCCCCTTTGGACATGGTTGATGAGGGCGGCACAGTGGTTAGCACCGCAGCCTCACAGCTCCAGCGACCCGGGTTCAATTCTGATAACTGCCTGTGTGGAGTTTGCAAGTTCTCCCTGTGTCTGCGTGGGTTTCCTCCGGGTGCTCCGGTTTCCTCCCACATGCCAAAGACCTGCAGGATGATAGGTTTTTTGGCCATTATAAATTTCCCCTAGTATAGGTAGGTGGAAATATAGGGACAGGTGGGGATGTGGTAGGAATATGGAATTAGTGTAGGATTTAGTATAAATGGGTGGTTGATGGTCGGCACAGACTCGGTGGGCCGAAGGGCCTGTTTCAGTGCTGTACCTCTAAACTAAACTAAACTATGACACCAGTAAGGCATTCCCAAAGAGCAGCTGAAGAGCGATACAATCAAGCTCATGCCTCCACTAGAGCTATCACCAATCACACAATTGGCTTGCTGAAAATGTGCTTCAGCTGCCTTGCGGGGGGTGGGGGGGCTCTGCAGTACGGACCACAGAGGATCTCACAAATAGTTGCGTCTGCTGTGCACTACACAACCTGGCAATACAATGAGGACATATTTTGCTGGAAGAGGAACAGGAGGAGCAACATGCTTCCTCTGATGAGGATGATTTACATCAGCCTGAGGAAGAGGCCATCAATGTGAATGGATGTTAGGGCCATGGAGAGATGTGCATGGAACATGAGGGACAACCTTATATTTGGTTGTTTCAGCCAAGAGTGAGGCACCTACATGAATATCATTTCAACACCAGAACTATATTGCCTTCTTGGGATGTTGACCCACCTCTGCCAGCTTAACCAGTGCTCCAGTCTAAAAGCAGGCATCCTCTGCCATCTACAATTGCACAGGGAGTGGAGCTTTGTTGAACGCACTGGTTGTTGAATCTAGAATCTATGTCACACTTGGACATATGACTACCATCCAGCCATGATCACTCAATCAGAACCAGCTACACCATAATATCACTTTGAATGCACCTGCACCATCTAACATCTTCGAGTTGTGATTGAACTCGGACAAACTCCTTTGCAATGCATAGAATGGATGGCTTGTTGAGCCTACATATGAAGGCATGTCGCAACAACTGACGATTACAAAACTGCAAACTTCAACTAGCAATCAGTGAAGACCGAAGAGATGAAACTCAAAATTGAAACAAGAATGGCCATTTCCGTCACTCTTTTGTAAGCATCAAAGTGTGCCAACCATGAGGAGCTTCTTAACTGGGCAACTTTCAATGAATGATGAGAATGTATCAAATAAAAAGCAAATAAATGTATTGAGAAATATTTACATGTCTTCTAATGTCAATTTGATCACTTTCATGCTCATAATTCTTTAATTTTTCTCTTCCTACTACGATGTCTTGGTGCAACCCCGACATCAGCAGCTGAGGTAGAGGCAGTCTGTTCATTGCACTGCCCTGTTGCCCTGGATGACCATGGCGGGCGCCCTCTGGAGGTGTGGGACCTTGAGGGCTCCATCCTACTAGGGGTCTCCAGCACTGATGCAGGAGCATCCCCCTTGGGTTCACCTGCTGGAGATCATGGGGTCAATGTCATGGGGGACGAGGAGACACCACTTACCTGTCCTGAGAGGAAAGCCCCAGGGCAGCTGGCACGTGCTGTTCCTCCATCTGGGTGCACAATGGCACGTGATGGTAATGGGCACCCAGAGTGAGGTCCAGGTGCCTCGTGCCCCTCTCGCTTAGCCACTGCTGCACAGAGCCCATGGCTACGGCAAAGGAATGCAGGTCAGAGCGCATATGGGTCAAGTGCTCAACCTGATTCTCCATGGTGGTTGTCACCCACTCCAAGGAGGAAGCCATACACTCATATGCCTGGGACATGGCAGACGTCATGGCTTGCATGGACTCCTCCATCACTCGTGCAAAGCTACGCATGACCTCTTGCAATTCTGACATATGTTCTCCAAGCATTCGCTGCATTTCCAACAGACTTCTTGTGGCCTCGTCCAGAGGATCCTCATCATTGTGGAGCTCAGCAGGGGCCTGGTCCCCAGCAGACCTTCGACTGTTAGTGGACCTGGCTGAAACATGCTCACTCAGTTGCTGGGACGCGTCTGTGTCATGCCCACCAGATTAGGACCCTGACTCTACACACATATCTCCCACGGACCTTGTGGATGTAACTGCACTGGCAGAGGTTTCAGAAGAGGCAGGTGACGGTGCACCCTCTGGGGCACTGGCACCATCATTCCCAGAGGCAGTGTCAACATTTTGATGGTGTGCCATCATTGGGTTGTGGGCACCTGCAGTGGAGAACAGACAGAAGCACAAACAATATCATCACAGCATGAACTCATCATTTTTTCGTGCGATCATCCTGTGTGCGCATATGGCTTCAACAGTAAGGTTGGCACTACATTCTTACGCCTAGACGATCCAACCTTGCCATCCGCAATAGCTTGTCCTTCCTTCTCTCTGGCAATCTGGACTGCCTCCTCCTCTGCTGGGGTCAGGAGTTTCAGGTCAGGCACATCCCCCCCCTGTCTTTTTGCACTTACGTTCATTTGTGTGTGCTTGTCCTGCATGAGACAGTGCTTTAGTTAATGGCATGTCAAGTGACGCCGAACACCCCTTGGCTATATGCTTCGCCATCACTCATTCTGGCCTGTCAGTCGCATTCTGCATCCAAGTGCTACCAGACTTGCACATTCACTGGCCACAATTGCTATGTAGCACCAAGACTGATCATGCATTCACCCGCCTGGCATGAATGCCCACTGACAGGCATAAAGTTTAATGGACACCATGAGATACCATTTGTAAAGTTTCGGCCGCATCCCTTACCCTCACTAATCTGAGCAGGTCATTAACATGTTTCCGACACTGCACCCAGGTTCTCCGTTTCACCCCATGGTTTGACATCTCCTCTGCCACCTCTGTCCAGGCTGCCTTGGTCATGCATGAGGGTCTTCTGCTGCCATCTGCAGGGAAGAGGACCTCAAACCTTTCCCTGACAGCCTGGATGAGCACCTGCAGGGAGGCATCACTGAACCATGGGGCAGGTCTCTGCCTACTGCTGCCATTTTGATGGGAGTAATGGAACGTTGAGGACAAAAGCAAAGGGAGGTGGTGATGGTGTGGGAGAAGTGAAAAGATGGATGAGAGTGGATAAGAAATTAGAGTATTTTAGGTGAAAGAACCTAGAAATCTCTGCTTCCGAAAGACCATCTGCAGATGTTGATGATCCTCCATGAATGCAATGCAGACTGCTTTACAGCCCTGCTATAAATGGTGCTTAGTAGAATGAAGGCGGGTTCCACCAATGAAAAGTGTTCCCCACCACACAATCGCACATTTCTCCCGTGCCCGCTGCTGCAACTTTAATTTTAAATAATAATCGCGTGCGAGCCAGTAAAAAGGGAAGGAATTAAAGTGCCACCAGCTTCCAGTTCTGCAGTCAGTAAAGCTGCGAGATGGATAAAATCTTGCCCCATGTGAGGGGGACCAAAATTGGGCACAGTACTCTAGATGGGGCCTAACCTGTGTCTTGCACAATGACACTATGGTGCTCATAGTTTACTACTGGATTGTCCTAACTATACATTCTAATACGCGTGCAAAAGCAAAATACTGCCGAAACTGGAAATCTGAATTAAAAACAGAAAATATTGTATATACTCAGCAGCAATGTTTCCTCTAAGCTGCATGATTGCAAGGCCATGTAGCAACCCAAATGTTCCCCTGCAGGCTGCACACAAGTCAGCCCCTTAAAAGTTACCATGTGCGCACGGCTGCGCAGAAAAATTTAAAGGGGCTGAAATTTAAACAAATCGCTAGCGCAGTCCAAAATAACTTAGAGAGTAATTAGAGTGTGCAAGTTTGGCAGCATCTTTGAAGACAGCAACGGAGTTAACAAAACGTTAACCCTTATTAATAAATGCAAATCAGGACCCCATAGGAGCCTCACTAAAAAATATCAAATGGAATTAACTTTACAATTTTTCTCTGCACTCTCACCAGTACTACCTGCCTTTCTTGTTTTCTTGATAATCAAAATTGGACACAGCTTCCATGAGTGGTCTGACTGGAGAACTATAAAGTTTGATCATTACCTCTCCTGACTTCCACTTTACTATTTTCCCAACCAGTTCAACATCCTACACAAAAAGAAAATGCTGGAAATATTCAGCAGTTCTGGCAGCATCTGTGGAGACAGGAACAGTTAACGGGCTGAATTTTATTCAGCCGGTAGGGTTCCTGACTCGGCCTCGGCCATTTTGGGGAACCCTGGCTGCTTTTAATGGCGCTCAGGCAATTAACTGCCTGCACCAGGGTCGCCGTCCCTTTAAGGATGGGGATCCCGCTTCCAAAAGCTGGCGGCCAATCAGAGGGCCGGCAGCTCAGCAGCGTCACTGTGGGCATTGGCCACTACTGGTACTGCAGTAGGCTTGGGACCAGGAGCAGTTATGGAGCCTTGGAGAGGTGGTAAGTGGGGACAGGGACTCACCGGGACCAGTCAGGCAGGCCCCGGTGAGGAGTGGGGGGTTGTTGAGGGCAGGTGGGGGATGTTGGCACAGGGGTGGGGGTATGTTAGCACAGGGGTGGCCTTTGCCACCGGGGGCCCTTCGTGAGCCACAGATTGCTCAAACAGCATGGGTTACTGATCGGCCTCTTCACATGGTGGTGGCATCCCCCACCGCTATTAAATTGCCAGTGGTGGCAGGATGAGGTCCTTAAGTGGCAATTAATTGGCCACTGAAGGGCCTCAATTGGCCTCTAGATGGGAAGGCCATCCTCAGCCTTCCCTACTCTGACTAATTTGAATGGCGTTGGGAAGGCGACAAGCACTCCACCTGCCACATTCCCTCATAATTTTATGGCCCCCCCCGCCCCCCGCCACCCTGCCCATCCCTAGAGGGCTGATAAAATTCAGCCCATCATTTCAGGACTGCAAGTCAACAGTTCTGACAAATGATCATCAACCTGAAACATTAACTGTTTCGCTCTCCACAGATACAGACAGTTCAACATCCTGTTGACTGCTAACTGCTGCTCTGCATAATTTAGGCTGAATCTACTAAGTCTCCTAGGTCTCTCGGTTTCATTCAACTGCTAATTTTTCATATTATATCCAATTGATTCTATAACTTCTGAGCTACCATTTTCAATTCCACTGTCTCTCTTGATTCAGCATCATCTGTATAATTTGACCATTTTGCATTGATTTTCTGAGTTTAGGTTATTATGTAAATTAGAAACAGGATTGGTCCTCGTACTGAGGCTGGAGGCACCTCACTCAGTACTTCCAAAAAAGGAACAATCATGGTATCTTTAATTCTCTTAATCTTCCTACATATGGTAAAAGGCCCTCCTTAAGTTCAAATCTTACCAAGATAGAAATTACTTTGTGTATTTCCAATTGGTATAAATGCAACATATTTTAGATTATTTTATTGGATCATGAAGATTTTAAACCATAAATTAACATCACAGCACATTCAATTCAAAATTCTTGTTCCCTTTCTCATACTACAGTAATCTGGTAATTATATCACTGTGTACATAAGGTTCTCATTAGAATTCAACAGTTTTCACCCACTCTTCTGCATTCAGTTTTTCCACCTCTTCCTTTTACATTCCTCCCCTCTCCAAAAATAACAAAATTCACATACTGATTTAATTCAAATTATTGTGGTACAGGAAGGAGGGCACAAAGCTAAATCATAAATGTTTGTGGACACAATGTTGGTCAAAGACTTCAAAATGCAATCTGATGTAAATAAAAGATCAAAGATTTTTTTAAAGAAAAGACTCTTTATATTATATTGTTTAAGTGGATTTTTAACTAGTACAATGCCTAAAATGTTTTTTTTCCCAAAATGTTTACTGTGCGGCTGGCTGAAAGCAGCCTACCTCGGTGAGGGCTTGCAGCAAATCCACACCCTTGGCTAATGCAAATCTGTTACTCCAAATGTATTCGTCATACCTCTGTTTACATGGACTACTGTAAAGATTTTGAAGTCACAAATGCCATCCAGGTGATTGACAACTCAGTTATTTCTGACATTAAAATAAAAGCAAAATACTGTGGATGCTGGAAATCTGAAATAAAAACAGAAAGTGCTGGAAATACTCAGCAGGTCTGGCAGCATCTGTGGAGAGAGAAGCAGAGTTAACGTTTCTGTGACAGACCTGAAACGTTAACTCTGCTTCTCTCACCACAGATGCTGCCAGACCTGCTCAGTATTTCCAGCACTTTCTGTTTTTATTTCAGTTATTTCTATCACTTTTTTAAAAATCAGTCCATGGCCCTTAAAATTGTCCCATGAGGTACACACCAAGGAATAATCTCACAGTTGGTTGTGTCCTGAAGATGTGTCAGTTGCTTTTCTGATTTTGAGGATGCTGATATTTTTGAACCCCATTTTAATTGACAATATGATATAATTGCATTGAATGCCTTTTGATCTACTTTTGCATCAGTTTAACATCAAAAGGAAACAAAGGCATAGCTCAGAATGGTAGCATTTATTTTTAATTTCTCCTCTTCTTCTAGTTGTCCTGCTTCCCTATTTCTTGTCTTACTATATATGACTGTAAGCTAGCAAATGATTATAGGAGGTGTCAACTGTGCCTCTGTTGGTGGCACTCTTGCCTCTAAGTGAAAAGGTTGTGGGCTCAGGCCCTACTCCGGCACTTTAGCATCTACACCCGACTCTTCCAATGCTCTCCGTCACTTCAACAGTTTTCTGCCCCTCACTGTCTCTTATTCATCATGGATGCCCAATCCCTCTACACCTCCATCCCAAACCAGGATGGTCTGAGAGCACTCCGCTTCTTTCTTGAATGGAGGCCCAACCAGTCACCATCACCACCACCCTCCTCCACCTGGCTGAACTTATTCTTACATTGAACAACTTCTCCTTAAACTCCTAGCTAGGCCTGCTGTCGTGCCCAGTACAGACGTATCATATTCTTACTTTTAAGATACAAACTTTATTCAATGTGGACTCTTTGAAATTGACTTTCTCTTTAAGAAAGTGGGCAATGTATTGCAAGATGATTGCCAAAGGTCAGATGACCTGGCCTGTATATTCAAACTATCTTGAAAGGACAAAAGGATACATTCCAGACTAAGAGGTGCTGACTACACCCATCCTGAAACGATCAAGAGATACTCCTAAATTCAATGGATTTCTTCTGAGACGAAGAAGGTGTGAAGTGGGCACATCATAACAGAATGATACTCTTCCAGCAATTAATGGATGGCCATGGATTTCACATCCTGGCCAATTATGTGGTTACACCAGAAGAGACCATGTGTCAGGGACCCAGAAATGCTAATAAGATGAATTGTGACCTTAAAAGGTAACCCTCTGGAGAGAGAGAGATCAGAGCAACATCACAGAAAAGCAGTCGAGCCAGGGGCTGTGGAAAGATCAAGCCTAAACAAGAAGAAGTCCTGCTGCTAATTCTGCACTTCAGCTTGGTGCAGCAGAGAACTGAAAGTGACCACTAGTATAGACAGGGTGGATAGCAAGAAGCTTTTTCCCAGAGTGGGGGATTCAATTACTAGGGGTCACGAGTTCAAAGTGAGAGGGGAAAGTTTAGGGGGGATATGCGTGGAAAGTCCTTTACGCAGAGGGTGGTGGGTGCCTGGAACGCGTTGCCAGCGGAGGTGGTAGACGCGGGCACGATAGCGTCTTTTAAGATGTATCTAGACAGATACATGAATGGGCAGGAAGTAAAGAGATACAGACCCTTAGAAAATAGGCGACAGGTTTAGATGGAGGATCTGGATCGGCGCAGGCTTGGAGGGCCGAAGGGCCTGTTCCTGTGCTGTAATTTTCTTTGTTCTTTGTTCACCAGCTCCCGTTTGAAATCTTAACCGCCAGAAATCTAAACCGCCAGAAATCTACAACACCTCAATAAGTTTAAGACTACAAACACTCAGGCCTGCATCTTTAAAAGAGACTGTCCTACGTAGAAGATTCAATAGGTTTACCATAAACCACGAACACCTACCACCCCTTGAACTCTTACCCTTCACCTTCTAACTATCTTCTCTTGAGAGTGCATGCAAGAGTGAATGCGTACATGAGTAGTGTTGTGAACATTTCGGCGAATGAATATTGTTCAATAAATAGTTAATGTTCTGTTTTAAACCTACAAGAAAACCTATCTCTGTCTGTTTACTTGGCAAATAAAACACGCAGGAGCTAACTCATCATTATTAAACAAAACATGATTGCGGTCAGTTGGGAACCACCTACACCCCTTACCACCTGTCCGTAACACTGCCTTTTGTGAGATATGTGGAATATTCCTTGTTCCAGTCATACTCAGGCCCCCTCCCTCACCTCTTCTTCCAGTACATTGATGACTGTATCGGTTTCGCTTCATGCTCTTGCCCTGAACTGGTAAATTTCATTGACTTTGTTTCCAATTTCCACCCTTCTCTCACCTTCACATGGACCATCTCCAACCCTTCCTTTACCTTCCTTGGCTTCTCTGTCTTCATTTCTGGAGATAGACCATCAACTAATGTGCACTATATGCCCATGGATTCCCACAGCTACCTGGACTATACTTCCTCACCCCCCACTTCCTGCAAGGACTTGATTCTGTTCTCCCAGTTTCTCTGTCTCTGTCGTATCTGTTCAGACAATGCAATCTTCCATACTGGTGCTTCTGATATGTCCTCCTTTTCCCTCAACCAAGGATTCCTCCCCAAGGTGGTTGACAGGGCCCTTGACTGTGTCAGATTTATTTCATGCACTTCTGTTCTCACCTCTTCCCTTCCATCCCAGAACGATGATAGGGTTCCCCTTACCCTCATCTTCCACCCCATCAGCTTCTGTATTCAATGGATCATCCTCCACCACCTTCAGCATGATGCCACCACCAAACACATCTTCCCCTTCCCTTCCCTTTTCGCATTCCAAAGGGACCGTTCCCTTCACGACACCCTGGTTCACTCCTCAGTCACCACCAATACCTTCCCCCTCTCCTATGGCACCTTTCCATGCTAGTGCTGCAACACCTGCCCTTTTACCTCCTCACTTCTCACCATTCAGGATGTGAAACACTCCTTCCATGTGAAACAGTGATGTACTTCATTCAATTTAGCATACTGTTTTTGCCGCTCACAATATGGTCTCCTCTACATTGGGGAGACTTAATGCAGACTGGGTGACTGCTTTGTGCAACACCTCTGTTCAGTCCACAAGCGCGACCCCAAACTTCCTGTTGCTTGTCATTTCAGATCTCCACCTTGCTCCAACTTTGATCTTTCTGTCCATGGCCTGCTACAGTGTTCCAGTGAAGCTCAATGCAAGCTCCAGGAACAGCACCTTATTTTTCGACTGGGCACTTTGCAGCCTTCTGGACTCAACATTGAGTTAAATAATTTTCCACCGTAACCTCTGCCCCCAATTTTCCTTTCGTTGTGTTTTATTTGCTGGTTCATTTTTATTTCTCCCAATCTTGTTTCTTTCTTAATCCCTTTACCTTGTGTTTGGATGGCTGCTATTCTGCCTTTTACTTCTCATCTAGACATTTTTTTTTACTTGTCACACTACACTCCCCTTGGCTTTGTACCATGAAACCTTTTGTCATTTAATCTCTCCTGCCCTTCACCCTATCACAGACTTTCCCTTTTGTTCTTCTTTCCCCCATCCCCCTTTCACTTGCTCAAAACCTATGACATTTCTAATTTTTGCCAGTTCCAATGAAAGGTCATCGACCTGAAACTTTAACTCTGTTTTTCTCTCCACAGATGCTGCCTGACCTGCGGCGTATTTCCAGTATTTCCTGTTTTTGTCATAGAAACATTAAAGCTGACACTTCAGTGCACTACTGAGCGAATGCTGTGCTGTCGGAGGTGCTGTCTTTTGGATGAGATGTTAAACCAAGGCCCCATTTACCCTCTAAGATAGCTGTATAAAATCCTTGAGCACCATTTTGAAGAAAAACTGGTGGCCTAGCCAATATTTATATCTCAATCAAAATCACCAAAACACAATATCTGGTCATCATCACATTGCTCTTTGTGGGAACTTACTGTATGCAAATTAGCTGCTGCATTTCCTTCATTACAATAGCGGTAACACTTCAAAAGTACTTCTTCATTGCCTGTAAAGCACTTTGGGATGTCCAGTGGTTGTGAAAGGCGCTATATAAATGTAAGTCTTTCTTTTTTCTATATCAGTTTCATGTAAAATTTCTCATCACAGACACCTGTTCTAAATTAAAAGTATTACTACTGAGAACTGCAAGAGCTTTGAGCCTTTTTGAAAGGCACACTGTAATTTCCCAGTATGGTTAGGCTCCTCTTGATAGCAGATAGTCATAAAACAGGCCTGCATGCGGTAATGTATTTTCTGTCAGTTTTGGAGAGATCAAAATTGTATTGTGATGTTACATATTATTTACAGTGTATATATGAACGTAAATGGGGTTGTTGTTCACCCACTTCTAAGTTGATGCATAATATCATATTTTGGATTAAAGGGAGCCAGGGCTTGTCTACTGAAACACAATTTTGTGTTCAGCATGAACAGTATCTGGTGTGAGCTCAAATCATGACAATATTTTCTCAGAATATTTTACATCACAGAGATTCTAATAGCTCAGTGAATTAATACCATGTGGTACACCACTAAGCCATACATTCCAGAAAGGATATTGGTCCCCAATCTGTTCTAATTTAGCTGATCACAGCCAAGGTAATAGCGCAAACATGAGGATTGGTCTCAGTGACCTCAGGTTAGGGACGGTAGTAAAAATAATTAGAGGCCCCATTCCTAATCGCCATCCAGTGTTCATTGCTGTAAAGATTGCTTGTGTATATATAAGGATCAGGCAGAATTAGCTTCATAATCAAACAGCCTGTTGCCGCTATCTATCACACATGAAGAATGGTCAAGGCAATGGAAGGTTCCAATGCCAGTGGAAGTGTACAAAATATAAATATGTCAAGTTGTAGGGAACAGGGGCAAAATTGGAGACAGCTGATATTTGTACCTTTTTCTCCTGGACTTGTTGTTTCTGTTTGCGAGTGACTTCATCCAATTGATCTGGTGTCATTCCTTTCCAGCGATGAACAATGACTCGATTTGGTCCAAAAGCACTCATCGCCTGTTTTGGGTTTTCTGTTAATAAGTCACTGTGAAGCTGGTTTGCAATTTCAATTGAATTATCTTCCTGCTCTTGAAGTTTTTCAAGCTTACGTTTTGTAGTTGATTCAGTTGCCTGAACCACATCAAAATAAAATAATAAATTATTACCTCTCTAGAGTTTTTATCCCTCTGAGAAACATGGTAGAATCTAGAGGAAAAACGTCTTTTGATTTGTTGCCTCATTCTATCTACTGGAGGTACATTTAACTTTCAGCGATGTGAAATGGATATCAAATTAGCCAGCCATTATATACCAAGCCAGATATTCCTTTCCATTGAAGTCAATGGAAGGAAACATTGAAATAAAAGTAAAGTACTGCGGATGCTGGAAATCTGAAATAAAAACAGGAAGTGCTGGAAATACTGACAGGTCTGGCAGCATCTGCGGAGAGAGAAACAGAGTTAAGGTTTCAGGTCGATGACCTTTCATCAGTTCTGATGCTGCCAGACCTGCTGAGTATTTCCTGCACTTTCTGTTTTTATTTTAGGAAGGAAACATTGGACAGGATGTAAATTGGGTGACCAATTTGATCCACCCATTATACCTTTGCCAAAGTTAAAATTAGACCCTCTATTTAGGTCCTCTACTGTAAGGCAGATTTTCTCCTGCATGATTTCCAAGCCACCACCTCAAAACATGCTGGGGAAGAAATTGGTTCCTATCATACCTTTTTTTAAAACACAAAATTCACGTTTGAGGACACCAGTTCATGGTTGCAATCTCATTTGTCTGATTCACCCGGAAGTGAGTTCACCCCCAAATTGACCTCCAAGTTCCTGTGCTGCCCGCCTTAAACAGGCATTAGGCTGCTTCAATATGCTAATCTGGGATCTACTGCCTGTTCCAGGACGCTGCTGCTAAATTCAGCAGAAACTAGGGACTGCATGTGCTGCAGATGCTTCACTAACTTTTTCCCAGGTACCTTTAAAGGAACCACTGGAGCCACCTGCACAAACAGCAAGTTGTGTTTCTTAAACTCACCTTAATATGGAGCAGAAGAGCCGATTTTGAGAAGGCCCCTACCAGCGAATTGCTTTGGGATGTATAATTGACATATGAAGTTCTCTGGCATTATGAAGATAAAGCCCAACGCTCAATTTCAAGCAAGCCATTGAGTCAATGTCTGCAGGCCTGTGCACCAGACATGTGCACCTCACTTCACACAGATTTTTAGGTGCGAGGCCAATTTCCCAGCTGATTGTGGACTTGAAGTCCTCTATCTGGCAGTCTGCTCAAGAACTAACACTAGAAGCACCTGGTAAAATCAAGTTTAATCAAAATCGGGATTTAAATCTGAGAAACCATGGTGGCAATTTTAACTTTTCATAAAAGTGGAACGTGGGCAATATTGGATCGACAACCCATTGTTATACAGCTCTCCCAATCTTTCTTTCCATGGGTTGGAATCCAATACTTTGAGCAGTGCAGAAAAAATATTAGATTCAATTGTAGTAATTTAACAAACCTAATATCAGTTGAACAATATGAGCTCTATTTCCAAGTATTGGCCTGAGGTTTAAGTTTCAGTTCAGATGTGTGAGAATAAATAGGTATTCAGTCTGATACCTCAATCCCATGCACTTTAATCCCCTGCAATGCCAATTTTATTCTTAACTCTCTGGATTCCAATAATACCTTTGGTTCCAGTGGTATTCAACTGATTGTACTCAAAATGTGTGATTTTGAATATAATTCTATCCTATACTTTGTTTTCAGTCTATTTTCTTTTAGTCCATCTTTCCTTCCCTTATAGAATTTTGTTCATGTTCACTCCTATCTGAGAAAGACAATCCCTCATCCTTCAAACTACTACTCTATTTCTTCTACATTGGTAACTACTAAATTTATGAAAGCTCTTGCTAATGCTCAAAATTATCCGCCATTTTGTAAGCTCCGCCTTAATCCAAGGTTGCCAATATGACCACACACTGATCTTTCTTACAAATGTTATGCACTTATGGAACTTTGCCTTTGAATGTATGGGTGAATCATCTGACATTGACTTGACATCTCCAAAGCCTTTGTTAGGGTCTGGTATTGTGTACTTCTAAACAAAGTACAATCATATGAGCTCCCTCCAAAGTTACATTCATATCTAGGACCTTGCTTTCTCAAAATTAGAGTGAACCGGTGACTGATTGGACTATTAGCACTGAAGTGTAGTTGCAGCCACGTTTTCCCTTCCCTGTCAGCATGTGAAAGTGCATCTTATACAAGTGAGGTATTTTTATGAACAGGGAGGAGCATAGACATGTGAGTTATGCAAGACAAATGAGACTCTTACTGTTGATTTACTCTCTAACCAAAAGCAAATAGGGTGGGAATAAAAGTGAAACCTGTGCCCTATTAAAATCTTTTGTTGCGACATGAACAGCTCTCCTCGTGTCTTCTTCCATTTGTTGCAGTTCACAAGCTCTTTGATCCTGAGCTATCCTATACTTATCGTACAGTCTGTCTGAAAGAAGAACAGAGCAAAAATTATACAAAGTATGAACTTCGGAAGGCTTTTTTTTTAAAATTCAAGTTTTACTGTTTTATTTTCTGCTCAAGGGAACTGGTTACCAATGAATAAAAATAGCACATTTTTCTAATGTGGTGGCAGATCAGGTACATTACCCGTCATGGACGGAATAAAGCTCTTTGCTGTCCAAACAACATATCTTATATAAAACACAAGCACATGCCCTGTTACCTTGATGTAACAGTGCTTAATTTCTTAAATTCATTTCCATTCTTTGATAAGTCATAAAACTGAATCCACATCTCCTTGTCCAGGTAGGTGTGCAAAACACCATGGTACATCATGGGTCAGTTGTGGAATGCATACAGCAAGCAGGAAGCCTTGCCTGCTAGCCACACATATTGGGAAATCATGGGCAGGTTTCTCACAGGTTTTAATCTTTTGAAAGAAATGAACAAAAATCCTATGATTCTCTTCTGCAGTTCTCTAATTTGCGCAGCCAGTGGGTAAGACAGTCAATAGCATGCATTCAGAAAATCAACTCTACATGAAGAAGGGCAAGAAGTTATAAAGTTATAAAGCAAAGATATACTGGCATTGGAGGCAGTACAGTGATGGTTCGCTCGATTGCTTCCTAGGATGAGAGGGTTGATCTGTTATGAGAGGCTGAGTAAATTGGGCCAATTATCTTTGGAGTTTGGAAGAATGAGAGGTGATATCATTGAAACATACAAGATTCTGAAGGGGCTTGACAGGGTGGACACAGAGGTTATTTCCCCTGGCTGGGGAATCTAGAACATAGGGGCACAGTCTCAGGATAAGAGGCCTGATTTGAGATGGGGAGACATTTCTTAACTCAGAGGGTTGTGAATCTTTGGAATTATCCATTGCAGAGGATTGTGGATGCTCCACATTGAGTATATTTAAGTCTGAGATAGAAAGATTTTTGGTGTCTCAGGGAATCAAGGGATATGGGGAGCGGGTAGGAAGGTGGAGTTTGAACATGATTGAAATGACTTGGCGGAGCAGGCCCAAGCTGACGTATGGTCTACCCCCGCTCCTATTTTTTATGTTCTTAAGTTCCCCTGATGTCCTGGACCACATTTTCACCAAAAGCACATTCATTAGTCATTCATCTCATTGCTGTTTGTAGAATGGAACCAAAAACTGACAGGAAAAACTGTAATGGAACAATGGGTGGTCTTTAAGGAGGAGATGCTTCAGGTTCATGCTACGTACATTCCAACAAGAGTGAAAGGTCAGGGAACCAAAGCCAAGGCTCATTGGATGATGAGGGAGTTTCAGAATATGATGAAACAAAAAAGGTGTATACTGCATATCAGGAGAATTCTTTAACTGAGAATCAGGCCAACTACAACCAATTGAGAGGGGAAGTGAAGCGAAAAATAAGACTGGAAAAGAGAGAATATGAGAATAGAATGGTAGTCAACATAAAGGGAACCCAAAAACCTTCTACCAGCATGTAAATAATAAGCGGGTAGCAAGAGGTGGGTTTTATTAGAAACAAAGAGGGTGATATATGCTTGGAGGTACAGGGCAAGGCTAGAATAATAAATGAGTACTTTGCACTGATGTTTACTAAGTAAGAGAATTCTGAGAAAATATCAGTAGAAGTGAAGATGGTATAGGTAATGGATGGGGTGAAAATTGAGAGATTGGAGGTAATGGAAAGGCTGGTTAAGGTTTGAGTGGAAAGTCGCCTGGTCTGGATGGCTTGCATGCTGGGTGGAGATAGCTGAGGGGATTGCCATAATCTTCCAATCTTCCCTAGATATGGGGGAGGTGCCAGAGGATTGCAGAGTGGCAAATGTGACACCTTTATTCAAGAATGGGTGTAAGGACAGTCCTAGTAACTTACAGACTAGTCAGTTTAACATCAGTGGTGGGTAAGGTTTTAGAAACAATCAGCAAAAAAATCAACAGGCACTTGGAGAGGTTTGAGTTAATTAAGGAGAACCAGCATAGATTTGTAAAAGGCAGATCATGCTTGACTAATCTAATTGAATTTTTTGATGAAGTAACAGAAAAGCTTGATGAAGGGAATGCAATGGATGTTCCTTACATAGATTTTAAGAAAGTGTTTGAAAAAGTACCAAATAAAAGGCTGGTTAACAAAATTAAGGCTCCGGGAATAGAAGGGTTAGTATCAGCTTGGATAGAAAATTGGATAAAGGACAAAAGACAGCGAGTCGCAGTAAATGGTTATTTTTCTGACTGGAGGATGGTAGACAATGGTGTTCCCCAAGGGTTAATGCTAGGACCGCTGCATTTCAGATATGTGCAAATGATTGGGATATTGGAATACAGAGTAAAATTACAAAATTTGTCGATGATACCAACCTTGGAGGAGTGGCAAACAGTGAAAATTATACAAATCGACAACAGGGCATAGAGGGGCCAGCAGAATGGGCAGACAAGCGGCAAAAGGAATTTAATATAGAGAAGAGTGAGGTGATGCATTTTGGCAGCAGGGTTAGGGAGAGATAATATAGAGTTATAGGCACATTTCTAAAGAGTGTGCAGGGACAGAGGGTCGTGGGCGAGCATGTGCATAGACCTTTGAAGGTGGCAGGACACATTGAGAGAGAGGTTAATAAAGCATGTGCGATCTTGGACTTCATAAATAGAGGTATTGAGTACAAAAGCAGGGATGTAATGCAGAACTTTTATAAAGCTCTGATTAGGCCCCAACTACAGTATTGCATCCAGTTCTGTTCATCATACTTTAGGAAGGATGTGAGGGTCCTTGAAAGGGTACAGAGGCAATTTATCAGAATGGTTCCATACATGAGAATCAGCTATGAGAATCTCAGGGAAGTAGTTCTGTTAGAGGAATTTAAAAATTCTCTTCCACTTTCAATAAAGACCCATGTAAAGGAGCAGCAGGTCCAGAGAGCCAGGCAAATGGCTGTTCTGGCTGATGAGTTTGCTTTAATTTAGAAGTCAGTTTCCCAGGGGAGAACCTTTCCTAATCACCCCCACAAAGGGTGGGAAGGTGACATCTGCCCAGGCAGTTCTGGGAGAGAAAGGAAAGCAGGAGAGACAAGGGGCCCTCCTCCAGCCAAAAAGGAAGGTGCCGTGAGCAAGAGTGAGTCCCGGAGACCCGTGTGCTTCCATTGTAATAAAGCAGGGCAGTTAAAAGCTGACTGCTGGAAACTAAAGGGGAAACCAGTAGGGTTAATCAGGGCATACCGACTCAGTGAAGACAGGACCTTGATGGAAAGCACAGCAGAACAAGCTGTGGCTTTAACTGCAGCACGAGTGCAACCCAGGAAGCTTACTATGGCCAGTGCAGGAAAAGCTAATAGGAGTCCTAAAGTCTATCAGGGTTTTGTGTCTGAAGGAAAAGTAACCCCATGCCCCTCGAGTAGGGCCAGCAAGCACTTGGTAATTCTCAGGGCCACTAGATCCCTTTTACTGGGAAAAGGCCTGACCTTTCCCCAGAGAGTGCAGTGAACACCAAAATGGTGGTGAATGGTATTGGAGGGCAGTGTATGCCTGCATCTGGAGTGCGACCTAGTTTCGGGACCGGTGACAGTTGGGATTGTCCCTAATATGTCTGTGGATGGGGTTGACCTGCTCCTCGGTAATGATCTTGTGGGGGTGAAGGTGGTAGCCACCCGCCCCCCCCCCCCCCCCAGTAGTGAAATAAAGACCACAGGAGGTCAGAGTGACAGGGCATGGCAGGAGACGGTCTCCTGCAGTTTCCCTGAATTTGTAGTGGATCAGGCCATGATCAAATCAGCTCCTCCAGGGGAGACTGAATTAGCACTGCAGGCAGATGACCAGGTCTGTTTGGCTGAGACTTTCTTTGGAAAGTTAGGAGATCCAGGGAATTAATTAAATGGATTTTCCCTAGCTGAGTTTCAGCGAGCCGACCCAGTATTGCAAGAGTTAGCACACGCTGCCCAGTCTGAAAGTGAAGCAGAGGGAGTCCCTGATTGCTACTATTTAAAGAATGAGGTACTGATGAGGAAATTGAGTTCTCCTCAAAGACCTGAGAGCAAGGACTGAACAGTAGTTCACCAGTTAGTGGTGCCACAGAGGTACCGGAGAGAAATATTATCAAGGGCCCACGAGACAACAGTGGCTGTACATACTGGTATCCGAAAGACCAAAGCCCGCATAAGACAGCAGTTTGACTGGCCAAAATTCCACAAAGATGTGGTGGAGTACAGCAGGAGTTGTCACATGTGCCAGATTGAGGGGAAACCCCAACCTACAGTGAAACCTGCACCCCAAATCCATTACCGGTGTTAGGAGGACCCTCCAGCAGATGTCTGGTGAACTGTAAGGGACCCCCACCTAGAACAAAAGGGGACACAGGCAGGCACATGGCTGGCAAAAGTTTAGAAAGGGAAGGGGAAAAAGTGACCCAGAGGGCAGGTTAAAGGAAGTCTGGGAGGAATCCCGGATGAAAACCCTTGCTGTCCAGTCAGCCAACCCTGAAAAATTTGAAAAGTTAGACCCCACATCCTCCTATGTAAATGCAGACTCTAGAAGCACCCCACCAGAGTTGTTAACAGCATTTGCAGGAATGTGCAGAGAGAAAGAGAGACCTCTAGGGGGCACAGAAACCATGAGGGTGATGCCTCACCTAGTCAAAGTGCCACAGTGGAGTGAAGTAGAGTCTGCAAACATACCTGCAGGCAGGAATGTCGCAGAGAACAAAGGGGAAATTAACAAAGAATCTGCCCCCACTGTCAGAGGAAAAGGGAACCACCCATCCCCTGAAGTCAAAAACTTTTGCATGAATCAGCAAGGCACTGAAAGAGAGGTCAGGATAGACCTGCCCCCTACTAACTCTCCTGAAAAAAATGACCTCAACAGGAACAAAACCCTAAGCAGTCATGGCAATGGGTAAACTGAAGAAAAACTTCCCCAAAGAACCACATGGTTACTGGGATGCCAAAAAGGTGAAATTAAAGTAGCACTGGCACCCAGAAAAGACAATTTTAATTAGCTTTAAGATTTATGAATGAATGGGAATGAATGAGGGAAATGCATGGTTTTCTGTATGTCATATATTTTTCACTCAACTCTTTTAATGAAATGTGCCTCTTTTTTCAAATTGCATTTCATTCCCCTGGGTGGGGAGGTGTCATGCAGGCCTCCACCTGCCAAGAATGAGGCACTTCAATTTCGTCACATGGACACTAAATTTCAAATTGTTGCTGCAAAGAAGAGAAGGCCTGTTACAAGGAATTGCCAGGCCCCTGGCCGGAAAGACATTTTTGCATATCAACAGACAGTGTTGGAACAAAGGAGCTATCCCCTGCTCCCATACAATACACAGAAAAGACCTGGTCAAACCAGTCGGGCAAGTGACCACCCTGCTGGTCAACTTGGGGAGTTTTAAATTGTGGAGACAGTTTTTGAACTGACAGAAAGCTCTTGGCTCCTGGATTGAAAAAAGCCTCTCCTGTCAGCTCCCATCTCTTCCTCACCAGCTTCAGAATCCATTGAAGACACATGAACCCCAAGAGAGAAAAGTCTCCTACAGTGAACAAGGTTTAAGAAGAATACTGGGCCCCAACGAAAAGCAAGATCTACCTACAAGCAAGGACTCTATAGTGAGCTCGAAGACCTGTAACAAAAATACTCTTCAGATATTGCCTTAAACTTTTCCACTTCATTTCTTCTGCTCTTTTCTGTCCCTATCTGCATGTGTGTATGGCGTATGCATGCTAGCGTAAACGCATCGTGTATCCGTAGGTGTTAACCGAATTAGAGTTTAATTTTAAGTAAAATAAATATCACTTTTCTTCTTTAAACCTAAGAAAGCCTGTTTGTGCTTGTTTCTTTGCCTTATAATTGGAAAGCAGTGAACAAGGATTCACCAAGGGGGAGCTCAAAACACCATGTGTTTAAAAATAAAACCCAGTTACAGTAAGACCAGGTGAAGGCTGAGAGGGGCCTCTAGACACCTTTCTCACCTGGTTGTAATACCCACAAAAAGGCAGGCATAGCTAGTACCCATGTGGCTACACATAGCAACACCTTTTATTTGAAGGAAGTGAGTGGAGTTGAAGGAGAAGTTGTCGAATGTGAGAACAAGTTCAGCCAGATGGAGGAGGGTGTGGTGGATGGGAACCAGTTGGGCCTGCGTTCTAGGAAGAGGCGGGGTGCCCCCAGAGCATCTTGGTAGGGGATGAAGGTGTAGAGGGGTTGGACGTTCATGGTGAATTGGAGACAGTGAGGGCCAGGAAACTGGAAACCGTTGAACTGGCAGAGGGCATTGGAAGAGTCACGGATATAGGTGGGAGGAGACTGACATGGGAGTAAAAATAGAGTCAAGATAGAAAGAAATCAGTTCAGTGGGGCAAGAACAGGCTAAAACAATGGGTCTACCAGAGCAGTCTTGTTTGTGGATTTTGGGAAAGAGGTAGAAGTAGGCTGTTCAGTGTGTTACGAGAGTGTTTTCTATTTTTTGTAAAATATGTTTTTAAGGACTTATAGTTGAATTATGGACATTGATTCATTTGGAAGCTTGAAGAGATGCTGAACTTTGTGTCTTTTTAAAAGATGTCACCAGAAGGTTCCTGGACTTGGCTTGTAAGCAAGTGCTTACTGGAAGGCACCTGTTTTCAGCTAAAATAACCAGTAGGGAGCTTGTTGTTTTGACTTGGAGAAGATGCTTACAGACTAGTGACAGGTCAAGATTTACAGGGTTCAGGAGGCTTGGTCTTGTGACATTGTTTTGGTTTCGCTATGAACAGAGAGATGAAGTGTGAACTGTTTGGAAGACAGATGGTTTTTGCCTGTCAAGGAGACCCAGTCCATCTCTTTCTCTCCCTTTGAAAGATATCCTGTGTGTCCAGTTTGTCAGTCTCCTCTTTGCTCCTGTATTTGAAGAAACCCCACATATCAAACGTGTGGGAACTGAAACCCCTGTTGCTGCATTTCTCCTGTAAGGCCTATCTGAAGTCTCTGTAACTGCATTTCTTGGAAAGCCTACCCAAACTGATCTTTAACGTCATCTGAAAAGAACTGTTCTATGAAGATCCTAGTGACAGCCATCTATATGCACTTGGGGTGCCAAACTAAAACAAAGGACATCTTTCGATATCTTCTTTTTTTTCAAGAATTAGCAAGTATTTAATCCATGTGTTTTTTTTTGTCTTTTCTTTAATAATAGAGCTCTGAAACGCAAATCCCTTTATTTTTCCAGTTAACTGATGTATGTGTGTGTGAGTGTGAGGGGCTAAGGTAAAAAGGGAACTTTACTATTTCAAGCTGTGTGTCTATTCCTTACTTCATTACTGTTTAAGACTTGTTTTATAATAATCTGATAATTTTGTTGTTTATTAAAGAAACCTGGTTGGTGTGTTTTATTCTGGGGTAAAAATAGAGTCTATGATTGACCGTATCGGTAAGTGGGAAAAAAATTAAATATATGTTGTGACCCTAGAATGGAACTAGAATGAACAATGCACTCCTCCCGCCTCAGTCGTAACAAGTGTTGGGGAATTCTGAGGTGGGAGGTTGTGGAGGGAAGATCTCCAGAGGAAATGAGGTCAGTGACTGTCCTGGATACAAGGTCTTAATGTTCAGTAGTGGAGTCCTGGTCCAGGAAAAGTTAGGAGGAAGTGTCAGAGAGTCGGCGTTTGGCCTCTGCTAGTAGAGGTCGGTAACCCAGCCAACAATGACACCACCCATGCCAGCAGGTTTGATGATGATGTTAGGGTTGGAGCTGAGAGAACAGAGTGCTGAACGTTCAGAGGGAGATAGGTTAGAGCAAGTGAGGGGAGCAGAGAAATTGAAATGGCTGGTGCCATACTGGCAGTCCTCAATGAAAAGACTGAGGGCGGGTAAAAGGCCAGAGGGAGGGGTCCAGGTGGAAGGAGAATATTGGAGACAAGATGCTGCTGAGTGGGAGATGACTCCTGGCAAAGAAGTGGGTGCAGAGGCAGAGGCGACGAAAGAAGAGCTCAGGGTCATGCTGAGCTCGAAATTCATTGAGGTGGAGCGTAAGGGGATGAAGCTGAGGCCTTTGCGGAGGATAGATCATTCAGAGTCAAAAAGAGGAAGGACAGAGGGACAGAGGGCATCATGAATACATAGCAAGGGGTGAAATTCGAAGACGAGATAGGTCAGGGAGAAGGGGAAGAAGGATCCAGTGGGGTGTTGGTACACATGAGTTGTTGAAGCTTGCAATCCTTCACACCTGAAAGGAAGATAAAATGTTTTTGGTGAAAACACCAGATGAGGCAAAGGATGAAATGAAACAGTGGATCAGGACAGCTCTGAGAGAGGGTGAGTTGGTACTGCTCGAGAGAGAGGTCAAGAGTGTGCATGAGGCAGCGCATAGTGTTGAGAGTGGATTTTAGAATGCGGCGAGAACAACAGTTCGAGGAATGCTGAATGTCTAGGAGATATCTGTAATTGTGGATGGATCAGAAACACGAAGGGCAGAATTTTAGTTGGAATCCATGTGGAATAAGGTGGAGCCGGAGACAGTTGCTCAGGAAGGAGATGTGGCTGTGAAAGTGAGCTTTTGTAATAACCTGATCAACCACAAGAAGGGAGATAGCAAGCAATGAAGGTTAACAAGGTAGAAAAGGTAAATGGAAATTCCGTCAGAGAGAAGAGCAGAACTTCAAGGTGGGCATTCCTGGAAGAGAAGTGGCAGTGAATTAAACACAAATACAAAAGCAAATACTGCAGATGCTGGAAATCTGAAACAAAAACAGAAAATGCTGGAATTCCCCGGGTGGAGCAAAGCGTTACAAGGGGTCATAAATTTAAAGTGAAGGGTGGGAGATATAAGGGGGATGTCAGGGGAAGGTTCTTTACCCAGAGAGTGGTAGGGGCATGGAATGCCTTGCCTGGGGAAGTTGTTGAGTCAGAAACTTTAGGGACTTTCAAACGGCTTTTAGATAGGTATATGGATAAAGGAGAATGATGGGGTATAGATTAAATTGTCCTTGACAGAGGACAAAGGATCGGCACAACATCGTGGGCCGAAGGGCCTGTTCTGTGCTGTATTTTTCTATGTTCTATGTTCTATGTACTCAGCAGGTCAGGCAGCATCTATGGAGCGAAAAGCAGAGTTAACGTTTCAAGTTAGAAATGTAATACGTTTTGAGCAAGTGAAAGTGGCAAGGGAAGAAGAACAAAAGGAAAGGTCTAATAGGGCAGAGGGCAGGAGACATTAAATGACAAAAGGTTTTCATCAGTCTGGACTGGATTTGAAACCAGGACAGGTGCTAATCCATCTAATCTCCAAGCAATATTGTAATGCATTTGCAAGTGCAAGATAAAACAAAACACAAAGATGATTTCAGGACTGTTGGATGCAGGAAATTACTTGTTATGCATTGAGTTAGGTATATATCGTCTCCAAAACAATTTGTGCATATTCTCAATAATTCAAAGAAAATCTCGGTAGGCTGTGGATGTGTAGTTCAAATGCATTCTGTAAAAGTATTTTTAAATATTTACCTTTACTGATGTACTGGGCTGACAGTATAGCAAGACTTACGACATTCCCAAACTCAACAACTTGGAGGAGGATTGCAAAAGCAGAAAGTTGATCAATGACTAAAATCAATAATTTGGGAACCATTCTCTGCATGCTTTTCAACTGAGGAATTGTGTACATCTGGGAGTGAAGACTTAACAAATAGGAATGTGGGGGAAGGGAAATAATACTTTTTTTAAAAAGGGGGGCCAAGTAAATTATTAATTACTATGTGATAGTTTATTGTTGCAATATACTGGGATATAACTTTAAGTCTGTACAAGAGGCATTTCTCCACAGGAAGTGTCTAAGTAGCCTCTTGAACAATTAGTTATTTGTTACATGGCTGTCATATCTATCATGAGGTTGAGTTTTACTTTGTAATTCTACTCACTTGCAAACTTCTGGTCTTCTAAAGCATTCTTCAGGTCTTTTTGCTGGGCAAGTGACCACTCCCTGATTTGCTTCTGCTGACGTCTAATACGTTCTTCTTGTTGTAAGTCTTCCCCAGGAAGCTTTTGTATACTGGATACGGTGCAGCGAGGGTCAGTGTCTGAAATTCGGGCAGGAAAGTCCTTTTTTAAGGCCTGTGGATCATTCAGATCAAACTCACGATGCGTTTCAGGCTTCTGGTAGCATATACGGAATTCATCAATAGCCTTGTTTAAGTTTTTCACATCACGTTTGTGCCGTTCATCCAGGATGCACATTGCTTGGTCATGGCGAATCAAATCGTTAGCTGCAGCAAAATATGAAAGAAACATTGTGACATTGCATATACTTATTTTCTTTTTTGTCTGTTGCAGTGTGGAATAAAAGGGGAAGACACAGGACACAGATGGCACTTTTTGCCAATATGTTCAAAAAAATCTCCAATGGAAAATTTTAAAATTCAGTGATTTGATATCTGTACCATTTAAACAATCTTTAATTCAATACATTTCTTTTGGCCCGTATTAGTTTGAGGAGCTATATTAGTTTGAGGGACTATTAGTTTGAGGTGCTGTATTAATTCGTTTGAGGGCTGTATTGGTTTTGAGGGATGTATTACTTGAGATCTTGTATTAGTTTGATGTGCTGTATTAGTTTGATGTACTGCATTACAATTTGGATATTCTGAGCTAAATAGACTAGGAAGCACTTAGGTTCAATTACTAGCTTATACTAAATTAGTTAGGATCGTTCCCCCCGCGACACCCTGGTCCACTCCTCCATTACCCCCACCACCTCGTCCCCTTCCCATGGCACCTTCCCCTGCAATCGCAGGAGGTGTAATACCTGCCCATTTACCTCCTCTCTCCTCACTATCCCAGGCCCCAAACACTCCTTTCAGGTGAAGCAGCGATTTACTTGTACTTCTTTCAATGTAGTATACTGTATTTGCTGCTCACAATGTGGTCTCCTCTACATTGGGGAGACCAGACGCAGACTGGGTGACCGCTTTGCGGAACACCTCTGCTCAGCCCGTAAGCATGACCCCGAGCTTCCGGTTGCTTGCCATTTCAACACTCCTCCCTGCTCTCATGCTCACATCTCTGTCCTGGGATTGCTGCAGTGTTCCAGTGCACATCAACGCAAGCTCGAGGAACAGCATCTCATTTACCGATTAGGCACACTACAGCCTGCCGGACTGAACATTGAGTTCAATAATTTCAGAGTATGACAGGCCCCCCCATTCTACTTTTATTTTTAGTTCTTTTTTCTTTTTTTTGTGTTTATTTTATATTATTTCATTTCATCTTAGTTTGTTCAGTTTGCTTACCCATGGTTTTTTCATGTTTGTACTTGCAGCTGTTCAATTTTCAGTCCGTTAACACCCTATCTGTACAAAAGCTTTGTCTTTCAACACACCACTAACATATTGTTTGCCTTTGCTCCATGACCTTCTGGTCAGCTATTCTGTGACCTTGTCCAATCTACACCTTCTCCTTTGTTATCTCTTGCCCCACCCCCGCTTTACTTGCTTACAACCTTTCACATTTCTAATATTTGCCAGTTCTGAAGAAAGGTCATTAACCTGAAACGTTAACTCTGCTTCTCTCTCCACAGATGCTGCCAGACATGCTGAGTATTTCCAGCATTTCTTGTTTTTATTTCAGATTTCCAGCATCTGCAGTATTTTGCTTTTATTATACTAAATTAGTTACATTTGGCAGTTGGGTGCTACAATTAGCCTCATTGTTTATGGGCTACTGAGGGATCCCACATGGTAACTGACCAGTGGCTCTGCAGGAGCATATACATCAGCAGAAGTCAGATGGAGATTGGCTGTAATGACCCAAATTGAATAATCATTGAAACATTTTTTCTGGATTCAAATACAAAGGGCACTACTTGGTGAGGCATTACTAGATGAATGCTTGTGCGAGAAAACCTTTGTTCAATGTTACTGCTCAACTCCTCTACCCCTACTTATTTATAAACACTTCTGTGAACATTTTGGCTGTGAATTCCATCTCTGTAATGCTGCTACAGCCTGTCATGTCCTACAGCCAAGGTGGAGTGCCCTCCCAGCACTCTATTGCCTGCTTATCGTGTGGCATTGAATCTCTGATGTCCAATTATTTTGTTGCCTCTTTCAGACATTGTGAGCAGGTTTTTCCTGCAACAGGATTAACAGCATTGAGTGAAGGCAAATACTTGAAGGACATCCCCAGTTGGCAGCAAACAGCTGATCTAATAGCATTGTTCCAGTACTTCCTCTCTCTATCACAAGAGTATATGGAGTGTATGTAAAGGGTTGAATATGAGCAAGGCTTGTGTGGGGAGTTCCAAACAGAAGATCTAGATGGAAGAATTAAAGAAAATTGGACCATGATGGTTTTGTCACTTAATTGAGAAAGGCTGACCCCTTCCCTCCATTGCAACTGCAGCATAGAAGAGCTTGGAAGAATTTTAGGCCTTGATGATTATCCATATTGTCACAAATTAAGCACAATATTCAAAATTCATCAATGTGACAAAAAGTAATGAATCCAAATTCATTCTTCACAGGAAGTGTGATTGAATTGGCACTAACGACCACAAAAGGAAGCAGCTAAAGGTAGGGTTCTGTAAACCTTTCCTTGTCCTTGCATTGACATTTTATACAAGACACTTCAAAGTTTAGATGTGGTGCAACAATATTATTCACGTGGTGCCTACAGATAAGAAAGGCCATTTGACCCATCTTAAACTCATCCATCCATGGTTTTCTGACAGTTAAAGTAAGATGTGAATGAAGAGAAGCAGATAATGGGGGCCTTCAAAGAGGAGATGTTTGAGTACAGTCTAGGTACATTCCCACGATGGGTAAATAGAGGGCAACCAAAGCCAGAGCTCCCTGAATGACAATATGTTGGAAAGTTGGATGAACCAGAAAGAGTGGGCGTATGACAGGGGTCAGTTTGATGAACAGGGAATCAGGCCGAATATAAAAAGTACAGAGGCAAATTCAAAAAGTAAATAAGAGGGGGAAAGCAACAGTATGAGAATATGAGCAACAGGTAAAGCTAGCTGTTTCACGCTGCTACAATGCAGTAGTAACACGTGTGGTGTTCACCATTAACAGGATGCTGCCGTCAAGCCAAAAAGACATTCTGCCTATCAGACAAATGAGTAATGTGATATATGAATTTCAATGTCAGTGTCTTCTTCTTTTGGGCCTCCTTATCTCGAGAGACAATGGATACGCGCCTGGAGGTGGTCAGTGGTTTGTGAAGCAGCGCCTGGAGTGGCAATAAAGGCCAATTCCAGAGTGACAGGCTCTTCCACAGGTGCTGCAGAGAAATGTGTTTGTCGGGGCTGTTGCACAGTTGGCTCTCCCCTTGCGCCTCTGTCTTTTTTCCTGCCAACTACTAAGTCTCTTCGACTCGCCACATTTTTGCCCCGTCTTTATGGCTGCCCGCCAGCTCTGGCGAACGCTGGCAACTGACTCCCATGACTTGTGATCAATGTCACAGGATTTCATGTCGTGTTTGCAGACGTCTTTAAAGCGGAGCCATGGACGGCCGGTGGGTCTGATACCAGTGGCGAGCTCGCTGTACAATGTGTCTTTGGGGTTCCTGCCATCTTCCATGCGGCTCACATGACCAAGCCATCTCAAGCGCTGCTGACTCAGTAGTGTGTACAAGCTGGGGATGTTGGCCGCCTCGAGGACTTCTGTGTTGGAGATACGGTCCTGCCACCTGATGATAAGTATTCTACGGAGGCAGCGAAGATGGAATGAATTGAGACGTCGCTCTTGGCTGACATACGTTGTCCAGGCCTTGCTGCCATAGAGCAAGGTACTGAGGACACAGGCCTGATACACTCGGACTTTTGTGTTCCGTGTCAGTGCGCCATTTTCCCACACTCTCTTGGCCAGTCTGGACATAGCAGTGGAAGCCTTTCCCATGCGCTTGTTGATTTCTGCATCTAGAGACAGGTTACTGGTGATAGTTGAGCCTAGGTAGGTGAACTCTTGAACCACTTCCAGAGCGTGGTCGCCAATATTGATGGATGGAGCATTTCTGACATCCTGCCCCATGATGTTCGTTTTCTTGAGGCTGATGGTTAGGCCAAATTCATTGCAGGCAGCCGCAAACCTGTCGATGAGACTCTGCAGGCACTCTTCAGTGTGAGATGTTAAAGCAGCATCGTCAGCAAAGAGGAGTTCCCTGATGAGGATTTTCCGTACTTTGGACTTCGCTCTTAGACGGGCAAGGTTGAACAACCTGCCACCTGATCTTGTGTGGAGGAAAATTCCTTCTTCAGAGGACTTGAACGCATGTGAAAGCAGCAGGGAGAAGAAAATCCCAAACAGTGTGGGTGCAAGAACACAGCCCTGTTTTACACCACTCAGGATAGGAAAGGGCTCTGATGAGGAGCCACCATGTTGAATTGTGCCTTTCATATTGTCATAGAATGAGGTGATGATACTTAGTAGCTTTGGTGGGCATCCAATCTTTTCTAGTAGTCTGAAGAGACCACGTCTGCTGACGAGGTCAAAGGCTTTGGTGAGATCAATGAAAGCAATGTAGAGGGGCATCTGTTGTTCGCGGCATTTCTCCTGTATCTGACGAAGGGAGAACTGCATGTCAACAGTCGATCTCTCTGCACGAAAGCCACACTGTGCCTCAGGGTAGACGCGCTCGGCCAGCTTCTGGAGCCTGTTCAGAGCGACTCGAGCAAAGACTTTCCCCACTATGCTGAGCAGGGAGATTCCACGGTAGTTGTTGCAGTCACCGCGGTCACCTTTGTTTTTATAGAGGGTGATGATATTGGCATCGCACATGTCCTGGGGTACTGCTCCCTCGTCCCAGCACAGGCATAGCAGTTCATGTAGTGCTGAGAGTACAGCAGGCTTGGCACTCTTGATTATTTCAGGGGTAATGCTGTCCTTCCCAGGGGCTTTTCCGCTGGCTAGAGAATCAATGGCATCACTGAGTTCTGATTTGGTTGGCTGTATGTCCAGCTCATCCATGACTGGTAGAGGCTGGGCTGCATTGAGGGCAGTCTCAGTGACAGCATTCTCCCTGGAGTACAGTTCTAGGTAGTGCTCAACCCAGTGGTCCATTTGTTTGTGTTGGTCAGTGATTATGTCCCCTGATTTAAATTTGAGGGGGGCGATCTTCTTGATGGTTGGCCCAAGAGCTCTCTTCATGCCATCATACATTCCTCTGATGTTTCCGGTGTCTGAGGCCAGCTGAATATGACTGCATAGGTGTTGCCAGTAGTCGTTTGCGCAGCGCCTGGCTGTTCTTTGTGCAGTCCTTCTGGCTGCTTTAAGTGCTGCGGATGTTAAATCGCTGGGGGCTTTCTTGTAGTTCAACAGTGCAATGCGCTTAGCGGCTATGACAGGTTCCGGCTCTTCATTATGAGATTGAAACCAGTCTGCATTTCTCTTCGCACTTTTGCCGTAGGTGGTCAAAGCTGACTCATAGATGGCGTCTCTGATGTGGGCCCACTTGGTCTCAGCATCCCCTGTGGGAGTGTTTTGAAGGGCTGTTACAAGTGAATTTAGAAATTTTTGTAACAGCTGTGAGTGAGAAATTCTGCTAGTGTTGATGCACGGGTGGCCCTTCTGCTTGGAATGATGCAACTTCTTTAGTCTGAGTCTAACCTTGCTGCACACCAGGGAGTGGTCGGTGTCGCAGTCCGCACTGTGGAAGCTGCGTGTGATTTGAACACTGTTTAAGGCGGCTCGCCTTGTGACAATGAGGTCTAGCTGGTGCCAACGACGCGATCTTGGGTGCCTCTATGAAACCTGGTGACAGGGTTTAGTGTGAAAGAACGAGTTGGTGATGCAGAGGTTATGATAGGTACAGAACTCAAGCAGTCTCTGCCCGTTCTCATTCATCCTTCCAACGCCATAGCGCCCAAGGCAGGAGGGCCATGAGTCATGGTCGGCCCCAACCCTGGCATTAAAGTCCCCCAGCAGGAATAGGTGTTCGGTGTTGGGGATGCTGCTAATGATGTTATGGAGTTGCTCGTAGAACTGGTCTTTAGCTTCAGGTGGGGAGCAGAGTGTTGGAGCATAGATGCTGAGTAGGTGTACTGGACCAGAGGTGGTGAGCAGTCGGATGGACAGTATGCGTTCCGAGCCATTTGAGGGAGGCTCTATCATGCTGAGCAAGGAGTTTCTGATGGCGAAGCCCACTCCATGCTGTCTTGGTTCTTCAGGATCCCTGCCTTGCCAGAAGAAGGTGTAGTCTTGCTCTGCTGAAGATCCACTCGCGGGGAGGCGAGTCTCCTGAAGTGCTGCAATGTCTACATTGAGTCTACTGAGCTCGTTGTTAACGATGGCAGTCTTCCGAGAATCGTTGATTTGTGTAAGGTCTTCCGACAGGCCAGGACACATAGTTCTGACGTTCCAGCTTGCAAAGCGAAGGGCTGGTACCTTCTTTCCTTTCTTCGTGTTGTTTGGTGTGGTGCCTTTCGGGCAATGACCCTGAGCTCCAAGCACCCATTGAAGCAGGTGGACTGTGGCGGGACAGAACCTTATTGACTGGGGGCTGCCCGGTTTGAGGCGGGCGGTAGCTGTCCAGTGAGGTGCAATGACCTCTCCCACCGACAAAGGCAACCCGTGGCGCCCAGTTTCTACGCCAATTCATCTGGACTTATAACCCGTAACTGCTGCCTTCCGTGTTGTGTCAGGCGCTGTGAGGCAACTATGGAGTGACCTCTCCATGGCGTATGCCTGGGCAAGTTTATGGAGGTTGAGAGTTGCCCAGTCGTCAAAACCCCCCTCTCGGCCTTTCTGGTGGGGTCCAAAGGAGTGCAGTGCACGACGTTTGGCACCAGTATGGCTGCAGGAATTGCCGGAAACATGCCAAGGGTGACACATGACCGCCTACGGGGTTCCGCTCCGGATTTTCTGTTAGGGTTTACTCCCTTAGCCTTGGTCTCTCCCGAGATGCCCATAAGGCAGTGGGGTTGTTAGGGCCCCTACACAGGTGTAGGATGGTGCCGGTGGGAGGAGGAGATGCGAGGGGGAGGGGTGGAGGGGTGGAGGGAGGGGGGTGCGAGGGGGAGCTGGGAAGGGGACTGTAAGGGGGTGGGGGGGTGCAGGGGAAGGGGGTGCGGGGGGAAGATGGTGCGAGGGGGGGGGCGGGCTGGGACGGGGTTGTTGGGGGGTGAGCTGAGAGGGCGGAGCAGGGAAGGGGGGGGTGGGGGGGGAAGCGGGTGCAGGTAATAAGGTCCCTAGTGCCCACCATCGACGTCCGGAAAGCTCATCCACGTCCTTCGGGAGGTGAAGCATCTTTTGGCAGATTTACAGAGGTGATTACATTCGCTAAGGGTTTTTTTTTCAGTGGTTTAAATAAAGGCATGCAGCATTGCCGACAGTGCGCTACAGATGCTCTCCGAGCCATCTCCCGCGGGCGCTTTGAAGTTGCGGCCGGGGGGCCATTCGTGGATTTTTTGGGTGATCGGGGCACCTTTTCTCAAGACTTCTCTAGGGTCCTGCTGCTCCTTCTCAATGTCAGTGTAATGCTAGGTATATAGGCCGTACATACTGGTGGATCGTATCAAACAACATGTCCCTTCTGCTGTTCACAACAGGAAAGTTACGGGCCATACCCAACCAGCCCGTACCCGCAAAACTCAAAACACAGTGTCTGTGATTCTACGATTGGACAACATTTGCTAAACATTTCACAGCGTGCTAAGAATTATGCTGACAACCAATTTAAAATTGCCAGTAGGACATGCGCATTTGCGCATATTGGAAGCTACATATATTAATACACAGGGCCCTGCTCTTTGCAGACTTGTACAAATATTGTGCCTGTTTCAGCTGAACAAAATAAGTGACAGCCATTCATTGGTTCATTCCTCAGGGCAATGCTTTGAGCAATCAGAGTCAAGCTGCCTGGTTTAAATTTGAAACAAAACTTTGCAGTTAACTGTCAGTCACCGTAAACTGGTGTGTTCTCCATGGCAAAGCCTCTAACAATCAGAGTTCACTTGCCAACCAAGCAACACTCTCTTCTCATGCAGTATAAGTTGTTGTTTTCCCATACATTGGTTATTCTTGCGATTGTCCTGATGAGTGCAAGACGAAAAGCTTTGACATGTCTCTATTTTCAGCAATAATCTAGTTCTGTGCTACTAAACGACTATTAGTATGAGAATGGTATGGCAGATAACATAAAAGGGAATCCAGAGGACTCCTATAGGCATTTTAACAGTCAAAAAAACAGCTACAACACTGGCATCTATCAGGCAATGTGGAAAATTGCCCAAGTATGTCCTGTACACAAAAAGCAGGACAAACCCAACCCAGTCAACTACCGTCCTACCAGTCTACTCTCGATCATCAGCAAAGTGATGGAAAGGGTCATGAACAGTGCTATCAAGTGGCACTTGCTCAGAAATAACCTGCTCAGTGATGCTCAGTTTGGGTTCCGCAGGGCCACTCAGCTTCTGACCTCAATACAGCCTTGGTCTAAACATGGACAAAAGAGCTGAACTCCAGAGGTGAGGTGAGAGTGACTGCCCTTGACATCAAGGCAGCAGTTGACCAAGTATGACAACAAGGAGGCCTAGCAAAACTGGAGTCAATGGGAATTGAGGGAAAACTCTCCGCTGGTCGGAGTCATACCTAGCGCAAAGGAAGATGGTTGTGGTTGTTGGAGGTCAATCATCTCAGTCCAAGGATATCGCTACAGGTGTTCCTCAGGGTAGTGTCCTAGGCCCAACCGTCTTCAGCTGCTTCATCAACGACCTTCCCTCCATCATAAGGTCAGAAGTGGGGATGCTCGCTGATGTTGCACAACGTTCAGTACCATTTGCGACTCCTCAGATACTGAAGCAGCCCGTGTCCAGATGCAGCAAGACCTGAACATCCAGGCTTGGGTTGATAAGTGGCAAGTAACGTTCACGCCACACAAGTGCCAGGCAATGATCATCTCCAACAAGAGAAAATCTAACCATTTCCCCTTGATGTTCAATGGCATTACCATCGCTGAATCCCCCCCATTATCAACATCCTTGGGGTCATCATTGACAAACTGAACTAGACTAACCACATAAATTTTGTGGCTACAAGAGCAGGTCAGAGGCTGGAAATTCTGCAGTGAGTAACTAACCTCCTGACTCCCCAATACCTGTCCACCATCTACAAGGCACAAGTCAGGAACAAAAATGGAATACTCTCCACTTGCATGGATGGGTGCAGCTCCACCAACACTCAAGAAGCTTGACAGCATCGAGGACAAAGCAGCCCGCTTGATTGGCACCCCATCCACCACCTTCAATATTCACTCCCTTCACCACCGACGCACAGTGGTAGTAGTGTGTACCATCTACAAGATGCACTGCAGCAACTCACCAAGGTTCCTTCAACAGCACCTTCCAAACCTGCAACCTCTACCACCCAGAAGGACAAGGGCAGCAAATACATGGGAAAACCACCACCTGCAAGTTCCCCTCCAAGTCACACACCATCCTGCCTTGGAACTATATCGTCATTCCTTCATTGTTGCTGGGTCAAATCCTGTAACTCCCTTCCAACAGTACTGCTGGTGTACCTGCAGCCCAAGGACTGCAGCAGTTCAAGAAGGCAGCTCACCACTACCTTCTCAAGGGCAGTTAGGGATGGGCAATAAATGCTGGCCTAGCCAGCGATGCCCACATCCCATGAACGAATAAAAAAAGGGTTGTCAGAGGAGCAGTGGAGCTGATTAGGGATTAAAATGGAAATCTATTATATGGTGGCTGAAGTACTCAATGAGTACTTTGCATCTGTGTTTACCAGGGAAGACGACATTGCCAAAGCAACGGTAAACAAGGAGGTTATCAGGAAACTGAATGAGATAAAAATAGATGAAGAGAAGGTACTAAAATGACTGGTGATACTTAAAGTAGATCGATCAGCTCGTCTGGATCGGATCCAAATTAGGTTGCTGAGGAAAATAAGGGTAGAAATTGCAGAGGTGCTTGCCTCAATCTTCCAATCCTCGATACTGGGCTGGTGCCAAATGGCTGGAGAATTGCAAAGTTACACCCTTGTTCAAAAAAGTGGAGAAGGTTAAACCTGGCAATTGCTGTCAGTTTAACATTGATGGTGGGGAAGCTTTTCGAAACAAAAATCCAGGAAAAAATCAACAGCCGCTTGGAAAAAAAATGTGGGTGAATAAATGAAACTGGGAACAATTTGTTAAAGGCAAATCATAGATTAATCAAGAATAGTCAGCATGGATTTGTTAAGGGAAGATCGTGTCTGACTAATCTGATAGAATTTTTTGAAGAAGTAACAAGGAGGATTGATGAGGGTAGTGCAGTTGATGGGGTGTATGTGGATTTTAAGCAAGATTTTTGACAAGGTCCCACATGACAGACTGTTTAAATAAACAAAAGCCCATGGGATCCAGGGAAACGTAGCAAGCTGGATACAAAATTGGCTCAGTGGCAGGAAACAAAGGCTGTTTCCAGTGGCGTTCTGCAGGGCTCAGTACTGGGTCCCTTGCTTTTTGTGGTATATATTAATGATTTAGACGTAAATGTAGGGGGCACGATCAAGAAGTTTGCAGACAACACAAAAATTGGCTGTGTGGTTGATAGTGAGAAGGATAGCTGTAGACTGCAGGAAGATATCAATGGACTGGTCAGATGGGCAGAAAAGTGGCAAATGGAATTCAATTTGGAGAAGTGTGAGGTGATGCATTTGGGGAGGTCCAACAAGGCAAAGGAATTACACGATTAATGGGAGAATACTGAGAGGTGTAGAGGAAGTGAGGGACCTTGGAGTGAATGTCCACAGATCCCTGAAGATAGCAGGACAGGTCGATAAGGTGATTAAGAAGGCATATGGAATTCTTTCCTTTATTAGTCGAGGTATAGAATATAAGAGCAGAGAGGTTATACTGGAACTGTATAAAACATTAGTTAGGCCACAACTTGAGTACTGTGTGCATTTCTTGTTTTTATTTCAGATTTCCAGCATCTGGAGTATTTTGCTTTTATTTTAGTACTGTGTGCAGTTCTGGTCACCTCATTACATAAAGGATGTAATTGAACTGGAGAGGGTACAGAGGAGATTTATGAGGATGTTGCCAGGACTGGAAAAATGCAGCTATGAGGAAAGATTGGATAAGCTTGGGTTGTTCTTTTTGGAACGGAAGAGGCTGAGGGGAAATTTGATTGAGATGTACAAAATTGTGAGGGGCCTGGATAGAGTGGATAGGAAGGGCCTATTTACCTTAGCAGAGAGGTCAGTGACTAGGGGGCACAGATTTAAAGTGATTGGTAGAAAGATTAGCGGGGAGATGAAAAGATTTTTCACCCAGTAAGTGGTAGGGGTCTGCAACTCACTGCCTGTAAGGGTAGTAGAGGCAGAACCCCTCAACTCATTTGAAAGGTACCTGGATATGCATCTGAAGTGCTGTAACCTACAGGGCTGGTTTCCAAATGCTGGAAAGTGGGATTATGCTGGCTGGCTTGTTCTTCGGCCGGCGCAGACACGATGGGCGAAGTGGCCTCTTTCTGTGCCATTACCTTTCTATGATTAAAATCATATTTGACAACCTTGATTGAGATTTTTGATGAGGTAACAGAGAGGCTGGATGAGGGCAGTGCTGTTGATGTTAGGTACATGGACTTTCAAAAGATATTTGATAAAGTATCACATATTAAGCTTATTGAAAAAAATTGAAGCTCATGAGGTAAAAGGAACAGTAGCAGCATGGATAAAAAATTGGCTCAGGGACAGAAAATAGAGAAGTGTGGTGAATGGCAGTTCTTGAGATTGGAGAAAAGTAGACAGCGATGTTCCCCAGTGTTTAGTAATAGGACCACTGCTCTTTTTGACATGCATTAATGTTTTGGACTTACGGGTACAGGGCACAACTTCAAAATTTGTAGGTGACACGAAGAGGAAAATAGTAATAGACTTCAAGAGGACATAGACAGGCTGGTGGATTGGGCATGTCAGATGAAATTCAATGCAGAAAAGTATGAGGTGATACATTTTGGTAGGGAGAATGGGGAGAGACAATACAAGCTAAACGGTACAATTTTGTAGGGGGTACAAGAACAGAGAGACCTGGCACGTTTGTGCACAAATCTTTGAAGGCGGCAGGACAGGTTAACAAAGGAGTTGATAAAGCCTGTGGGATCCTGGGCTTTATTAGTAGAGGCATAGCATACAAAGTACAGGCAGTTATGCTAAACCTATATAAAACACTAGTTCGGACCCAGATGGGGTACCATGTTCCAATTATGGGCACCTCAATTTAGAAAGGACAAGAAGGTTATGGAGAGGGTACAGAAGAGATTTACTATAATGGTTCCAGGGATGAGGAATTATGAAGATAAACTGGAGAGGTTGGGGTTTAGTTTTAGTTTAGTTTAGAGATACAGCACTGAAACAGGCCCTTCGGCCCACCGAGTCTGTGCCGACCATCAACAACCCATTTATACTAATCCTACACTAATCCCATATTCCTATCACATCCCCACCTGTCCCTATATATTTCCCTACCACCTACCTATACTAGGGGCAATTTATAATGGCCAATTAACCTATCAACCTGCAAGTCTTTGGCATGTGGGAGGAAACCGGAGCACCCGGAGGAAACCCACGCAGACACAGGGAGAACTTGCAAACTCCGCACAGGCAGTACCCAGAATCGAACCCGGGTCCCTGGAGCTGTGAGGCTGTGGTGCTAACCACTGCGCCACTGTACCGCCCTTGTTGTTCTCCTTAGAGGGGCGAAGGCTAAGAGAAGATGTAATGGGGGCGTTTGAAATCATGACAGGTTTAGATTGAGTAAATGAAGGGAAATTGTTGCCAATTGCTGAAGAATCAATAACCACGAAGGCACAGACTTAGGTGATTGGCAAAAGAACCAGAGGTGACACAAGGAAAAGCTCTTTTACGCAACAAGTGATTAGGATTCGAAGTACATTGCCTGTTATGGTGGTGAATCTAGATTCAATACTAACCTCAGAAGAGAATTGGATAAATACTTGAAAGAGAAAAAATATGCAGGGAGATAGGGAAAGAGTAGGGGAGTGAGACTAACTGGATTTCTCTATGAAAGAATTGGTGCAGATTCGATGGTTCTCATAGCCTCCTTCTGTGCTGTACTATTCTATGATTCTATGAAATTCAACATGAACCACAGGTTGATAATGAGCTTCAAGATCCTAATTCCCTGTCTATGGCATACTCTATGCCCTCCTACCCTCCTAAGCCAGGATTTAAAAAGCTTCTTCCTCACAACAGAGTAACAGCTTGAAGATTTGGGGGATAGTTACCTGTTGCAACACTCCCTCATCTTATCGGTTGTCTTATCCTTTAAAAATTTACAGAAAGAATTACGTTTGGTTACCATGAGTTGTATTAAAACCCTGATGCCAGCTGTCAGACTATAATGAGTTTAATGATAACGATGCATGCACCAAAATTTTTTATTCTACACAAGGCATTTTGTGGGATAAAAGCATCTAAGGATGTGAGATTCAATAAGTGCAATTGTTTTGACCTGAATGATCTGTCTCATTATTTTTCTATAATTGAAGGACTAAGGCCTGAAATGCAGGAGCCTACAAATGTTGAACAAAGAACAAAGAGCAGTACAGCACAGGAACAGGCCATTCGGCCCTCCAAGCCTGCGCCGATCTTGATGCCTGCCGAAACTAACACCTTCGGCACTTCCGGGGCCCATATCCCTCTATTCCCTTCCTATTCATGTATTTGTCAAGATGTCTCTTAAACGTCACTATCGTATCTGCTTCCACCACCTCCCCTGGCAGCAAGAGTAGGGTAAATAAAATAGTAATTTTTAGGTGTTGCCATTTTAATGCCTATACAATGTATGAAGAAGGAAAACTGGGGAATCCAAGAGTTCCATAGTTTTGAAATCCTGTGAACCAATGTATTAGAGTAGGAAACAGTGAGGGGAATCTTGATTTCAACAGAATGGAGATGCAGGATTGCTGAGCATGTAGAATGGCATATTTGGAATTTAGAAGAAGTAAGAGAAGAAACCTAAAAGCAGGAATAGAATAGGATGGGTATAGAGGGATACGGACCCTGGAAGTGCAGAAGGTTTTAGTTTAGACAGGCATCAGGATCGGCGCAGGCTTGGAGGGCCGAATGGCCTGTTCCTGTGCTGTACTGTTCTTTGTTCTTTGAATGGCCATAGTAGTATTGATAAACTAAGATAGAAACAAAAATGTTTATGTCAGAGAAGTACGATGGAGAGAGACTGGAGGCTAACATTTAAAGAAGACTCTTTCTTATGTTCTAAGAAACTGATGCCAACCATACTTTGGATATTTTATCTGGATTCATCTCCTTTGGGAATTGTGTCTCAGAGATGATTTTTGTTTTACTTTAGGCTGTCAGCAACCATCAAAAAGAGGATCATTTCTGTACTTTATGGCCAGACACTTGCATGCATCTGAATAGAAAACTGATAGGAGGAGAAAGAAACAGAATTTTTGTGATCTAATCATCATTTTACTTACTGCCTTAAATCATTTTCCTATACATCAGGAGTTATTAGAACGTACCATAGGCTAAATGTTTTCTAGCCTCTGTCTCTTCCCGAATCTTCCTATCTTTGATTTGGCCATCCAATGCCTGTTGATCAATCTTTTAAAAAAACAGATGAGTATACATTTTAAAAATATTTATACAAAACAGATTAGTACACATTTTAAAGATATTTATACAAATTCCTTTCTGTCTGCTTGTCCAATGCTATCGTTCACATCCAATCGATACTTATAAAGCGATACTTAAATATATGTAATCAAATGCACTGTTTGCATTTATAATTTAAACTCCTGGAACTCCATCTCTAACAGCACAGTGGGTGTACTTACACCACATGGACTGCAGCAGTTAAGGCGGCTCACTACCACCTTCTCAAGGGCAAGTATGAATGGCCATTAAATACTAGGCTGCCATCAATGCCCACATCCCATGAACTAATAAAAAAACTATAATTTATGAACAAACATACAAATTAGGAACAGGAGTAGGCCACTTGGCCCTTCGACCCTGCTCCACCATTCAATAGGTTCATGGCTGAACTGATTACTCCACATTTCCACCTACCCCCGATAACTTTCCATCCCCTTTCTCATTGAGAATCTATCTACCTCTGCCTTAAAAATATTCAAAGACTCTGCTTCCACTGCCTTGTGAGGAAGAGAATTCCAAAGACTCATAACACTCTGAGAGAAAAAAATTCTCCTCATCTCTGTCTTAAATGGGTGACCCCTTATTTTTAAACAGTGACCCCTAGTTCTAGATTCTCCTGCAAGGGGAAACATCCTTTCCACATCAATCCTTTCAAGATCCCTCAGGATCTTATATGTTTCAATCAAGTCGCCTCTTACTCTTCTAAATTCCAGCGGATACAAGCCTAGCCTGTCCAATCTTTCCTTGTAAGACAGCCCGCCCATTCCAGGTATTAGTCTAGTAAACCTTCTCTGTACTGCCTCCCAAGTTTTTACATTATTCTTTAAATAAGGAGACCAGTACTGTACACAGTACTCCAGATGTGGTCTCACCAATGCCCTGTATAGCTGAAGCATAACCTCCCTACTTTCGTATTCAATTCCTCTCGCGATAAACGATAACATTCTATTAGTTTTCATAATTATGTGCTGCACCTGCATACTAACCTTTTGTGATTCATGCACTAGAACACCCAGATCCCTCTGCATCTCAGAGCTCTGCAATCTCTCACCATTTAGAGATAGTAAAGTAGAGGTAGTAAAGCCCAAAATACAACCCAAATCAGACCCAAAAAGAAGCATTTTGTTATTTTATCTTTTTAGTAGGATTTATTAATCCTTATGCAAGTTTTTCTTAAACTTATCTTAACCTTACACAGATCGATTTTGGCATTCTATTAAATGCCCGTTCTAATTTCAGAATGCTTGATGTACAATAAAACAGGTTTAACTAGTTACACTGATTATATTGTATTTGCAGCACATTTGGTCAGGAACATTTCTATTTCCTCAATATCCTGAGAATGGACAAAGTTTCAAATAGTTTGAGATGGAAACACATTTTCACATTCAAATATTAATTGGTGCTGACAATAAAAGTAGATTATGTTTTCTTTAATCTTCATATCACCATCTTCAAGTAAGTTATGTATATGCCTTATTTCCAAATGTCATTCCAAATTTCTTGTACCAAGTCACACACTAGTATAAACTCTGGATTAAAATCCACGATAAAATTATAGTATATGATATGAAGGAATACTGCTACACATTACACACTTACCCCAATTGTTCTGAGTCTAGCAGTAAAAATCCTATTCTGCCTCTGCAATTCCAAGTCTCTTCTCCACGCTATAACAGCAGCCTCTTTCAAATCAACCGGACCATCCAGCTTATGCATCTTTTAGAGTCTAGGTAGGTTTTGTTTCTTCTCACACATTCAAAGCGAACAAACCGCGATTTAATTTTATATAATTCAACATGAAAGAATGATCTTGAAATAGCAAACAAAACAGTGACAGGTAACCTGTCTGCAACAATATGAGTCGAGACAGTATTTGTCTATTTTACTCTCTTTCCCACTCCCCAGGTAAATTTTCCGGCCTCAAGAAGTAGATAAATAAAACAGTTGCTAGGCGACCAGTCAACAGACACGAGATCCCGGCGGTTATCGCGATATATCTATAGATATCGCGATATCTACTCTTGGCGGCAACTTGCGGCGCTGTCGCGAGTCTGGTGCCTGCCATCGTCGGTTGGAAGAGTCGCGTGAATAAGAAAGTTTGTGTGTTTTCACAGAAACATAGTTGTAATTGCTAACAAATATATAACAATAATAATCACCTCCGAAACACTAGACTTTCGGAATGGGCACCTTGCAGTTAATTGAAGTGGAAAATTTCAAGTCGTGGCGGGGTCGACAGTTGATCGGGCCCTTCATGCGGTTTAACTGCATCATCGGCCCGAATGGATCAGGTAAGAACCGACACACTCTCCCATATAACTCGTCCCTTTTCACTGATGCTTCCTGTGCCTCCTGCAATTGCAGTCATCGTACAGAGTATCACAGAATTCACAACTGTTAAAACACAGAAAGAGGCCATTCGGCCCGTCGTGACTGCCCCGCCTCTCCAGAAGAGCAATTTACCTCGTGCTATTCCCTCGCCTTCTCCTCGTAACCCTGCACATACTTCCTTTTCATATAACGATTCAATTCCGTCTGGTGTCAGCCTCGCAGGGAGAGATGCAACCGCATCCCCTGTCTTGCGGGCGATGAGGGATAAAATCTCCAGCTATCGGCCATGTAGCCAGAGCCGGAGAGCAGAGTTGAAGGGTCCACAGTATTTTAAGATTCGCTGTGCTGAGGCCAGTTACTGAATGATAAATGGCATTTTAGATTAAGATGGCTGAAACGAGGGGCACCTTGAGTAGATCTAGTAATCTGTTCCACGTTTTCCATCTGATGTGGCATTGATTAAATATCTCAAACAAGCCGATGTGCAAGGCCAAGACCAGCCTATCTGGGTCGGTAGAATCAGAGAAGGAGGCCATTCTACCCACCGTTCTGTGCCGGCTCTTTAAACAAGCTGTCCAATTTAACTCCACCAGATTATTCCTCATACTCTTATGGAATCTGATTTTTCGCATTCTCAGATATTGCATTTCAGATCCTAACAACCCACTTTGTGAACAAATGTCTCCTCATTTCCCATTCACTTATTTCGACTTTTTAAAATCTATGACCTTTGGTTACTGGCCCACTTGCAGAGGAAACAATTTCTCCCTACTTCCTGTTATCAAAACCTATTAAAATGTGGAATACACTTATTGGGTCTCCCTTTAGCCTTCTCTGCCCTAAGGTGAACAATGCCAACTTCCCCAATCTCTCCACATAACCAAAACCCCTCATCCCTGACATCAAGCCTCTGTACCCTTTCCAAGACCTTGACATCCTTCCTAAAGTGTGCTGCCCAGAATTGTACATAGTACCTCAGTTTGTGCCTAATCACAGATTTGTAAAGGTTTAGTGTGACTTTCTTGTTTTTGTATTCAAGGTCCCTATTTACAATACTAAGGTTCTTATATACATTCTTAACTGTCTTATCAACTTGCCCTGCCACCTTCAAAGATTTGTGAGATTGCACCCCCAGGTCCCTCTGCTCTTGCATCCCCCCTCAAAATACTACCATTTAGATTATACTGCCTCTCATGTTGTTCCTCTTGAAGTGCATCACTTTGCACCTACCTGCATTAAATTGCATCTGTCATGTGTCTGCCCATTTCACCAATCTGTCTGTGTCCTTCTGAATTCTGCTACTATCTTCATTATTTGCAATATTATCAAGTTGTGTATCATGTGCAAACATCAAAACGGTATGAACCTATGCCCGGGTCAAGGTCATTTATAGAAAAGCACTGGTTCTAGTAATACTGACACCTGGGGGAATACAGCATAGTTTTCTCCAGTCAGAAAAACATCTGTTTACTACTCTCTGCCCCCAATCCTGAGTGAATTATGTCCCCAATTTATTACTGCCCCTTTAATACAATGTGCTTCTATTTTTCAAATATGTCTGTTATGTCTCTACTTTATCAGATGCCTTCTGAAAGTCTGTATATATAACGTCTGCTGCACTACCTTCATTAACCATCTCGGGAAATGTCATCTGGAGGAAGGTGTCAGCTTTCGTATGCCTGCTGACAACACCCTTGACTTCACCATGCTATGACTAACAATGTGTGGAGTGTTTGATGAGACAGTTGAAGGAGCTTTATTCTATATCTGTTTCTATTTTCAGGTTTTATTAGGAGAAATTGTATAGCCAACATGCACCACTTTCCGGGGCTTTCCTAACATTCTTACTATTGTCTTGCTTTTGATCCTCAGCTAAAAGACTATTAAATCACACCTCTTCCATGGCCTTCACTCTTGGTATATGCTAACTTACTTCAACTCCAATCCAGAGAGTGGGTTTGATAACAAAATCTGTCCTTCCATGTGCAGTAGAGCAAGGATAGTTTTGAAACTGATCCATGTATCTAGAACTACACAAGGCTGTCTTTTATAATGACAGCCAGTACAGCATTGCTGATATGAACTGAGTTGTTAATGTTCTACCAATATCACTTGTTTCAACAGATTTGGCAAAATCACTCTTATAAAGTGGAGTCCTGAATATAAAATGGATTCTTTAATAAAAACGCTGCTCCTAGTGTTCCTAATAATTTGGAACATCTTGAGATTGTGAAAGGCTATATTCTTCGAGGCCTTGAGGTGGCTGTAGTGGGGAAGAGACTGTCGCCCACCTCCTGGAATGTACCTTCTGTAAAGAGGTGCAGTGGTTTTTGTTGAGCACCTCTGTGACGCAGAACTCGGTGCTGTATGGGCTGTTCCCAGTGATGCACAGCAAGGTAAACAACAACCACTGTTGGAGGACCATCAACCCGAAAGACGCACCTTAGTCTGCCCGAAACCTTTTTTTATTCATTTGTGGGATGTGGGCATTGCTGGCTAGGCCAACATTTATTGCCCATTTCTAATTGCCCTTGAAAAAGTGGTGGTGAGCTGCCTTCTTTAACAGCTGCAGTCCTTGGGGTTGTTACGAGGGTGCTGCTATTTTTTTGTAAAATATGTTTTTAAGGACATATAGTTGAATTATGGACATTGATTCGTCTGGAAGCTTGAAGAGATGCTGAACTTTGTTTTTTTTTAGAAGAAGTCACCAGAAGTTCCTGGCCTTGGCTTGTAAACAAGCCATTACTAGAAGGCACCTATTTTCAGATAAAATACAAACAGGGAGCTTGTTGTTTTGACATGGAGAAGATGTTTACAGAGAAGGACAGGACAAGATTTATAGAGGTCAGGAGGCTTGACTTCTGGAATGTTTTTGGTTTCACTTTGAATTAAAGGCCTGCTCAGGAAAAAGAACTTGACCCAAACCCAACAGAACCACATCGGACCCGAGCTCGACCCGGCCTGAGTCCCTCCATTTTAACCCGCGCCCAACCCGACCCGACCTACCTTCCCATTCTGAATCTGCAGGAAGCTGCAGCATGAGCGCGATGACATCATAGAGACGCTCACTGCACAGACTCAGTTTCCCTCCTTGACATCCCCGGACTTCCAGCTCAGGTAGGCCTTTCAACTTTTGACACTTACTAAACTCAATTTCACAGCAGAGCAAAATGTAATACTTACTGTGTGTGCCCGACCCGGACCCGGCCCAACCTGACCCGAGCCCGAAAGCTGGACCTGGAAGAGCAACCCGACTCAACATGAACCCGACACATGTCATTGGGTCCTGTCGAGTTTGGGTCGGGTAGCAGGCCTTTACTTCGAATTGTTAAAAAAGTTGGTTTTTGCCTGCCAAGGAATCCCAGCTCATCTCTTTCTCTTGGAAAAACATCCTGCATGTCCAGTGTGTCAGTCTCTTTCCTCCTGTATTTGAAGAAACTCTGTGTATCGAATATCTGGGAACTGAAACCCCTCTTGCCACATTTCTGTAAGATCTATCTGAAGCCCCTGTAGCTACATTTCTTGGAAACGCCTACCCATACTAATCTTCAACATCACTTGGAAAGAACAGTTCTAGGAAGAGCCCAGTGACAGCTGTCTATACGCAATTGGGATGCCAAACCAAAACAAAAGACAACTTTCCATATCATCTCTTTTTTTCTTCAAGAATGAGCAAGTATTCAGCCTCATTATTTTTGTCTTTCTAAGTAACAGAGCTCTAAAACAAAAAGTCCCTTTTATTTTTTCGGTTAATCGATGTATGTATGTATGTATTGTCAGAAAACCCTATATGCCAAAGGGGAAATATTAATTTCATCGGTTGTAACCTTACATTATACTTCTAATGGAAAAGTATTACAAGTAACTTTTTTTAAAAACTGGCAACTAAGATGGCCATTGCAATTTACATTTGAAACTGGAGCTGACAAGTCTCATTCCAGCCTAGCCAAAACAATGGGGTGCTCTCAGTGATTAAATTACCTAGAATGACCTTATCAACACAGTTGCCACAGCCATCTACACCCATTGACTTTGAAAGAGCCAACCCCCTCCAAGTGTGACTGGACAGCTTGAGGTGTAGCACCTTGAATCTCAGAGGAGATTGCAGAAAAACCTAATTAAAACAACAAAGAGGCTGATAGTGTCATGTGACTGCCTGCACAGCCCTGGAGAGATTGCAAGCTTTGTCACATAGAAAGCAGAGACAGTAACTGAAAAACCATCAACGAAGCAGGTCTCTCTGTCTCTACCCAGTAAATATCAAGAGAAGACCCGGCTGTAACTGGGAACCCCCCCCTCAAGCCTACGGACCGCCCAGCCAGGGGACAAGAATCAAACCCCTCCTTTGCTTTCAGGAGCCCAGAGAAAAGCAAGCCCACGATTGTGCATGTGGCCCAGCGAGGACTTCAGGACTACAATTTCAACTGAGGACTATGGGACTAATGTACCTTATTTAAATTCCATTTATTCCTGAATTTTATCTGACCACCAAATTTGTTTTCCGTGTTCAATCTATTTGTGTGTGTGAGAGTCTCGTGTGAATGTGTAACATATTTTTAGTAATTTTAACTGGGTTAGAGTGTTAAGAGTAATATACTTACCTCTTTCTTGTTTAAATTCAAGAAACCCTGTCTGGTTCTTTTGCAATTACATTAGAGGAACAGGAGCAAGTGCTCAGGGAGGTGGTAAGTTCAACCAGTGTGTTAAAAAAGGATAAACCCTGTTGTGGTCAAACCAGAGAAGGGATGGAAGGGGAGCCTGAGACCCCCTTTTTGCCTGGCCATAACAGTATATACGTGTGTGTGTGAAGGGCTAAGGTAAAAAGGGAACTGTTATACTTCAGTCAGTGTGTTTATGCTTTACTTCATTACTGGTTAAAACTTGTTTTATAATAAATTGATAATTTTGTTGCTTATTGAAGAAATCTGGTTGGTGTGTGTTTATTCTGGGATAAAAATAGAGTCTATGATTGACCACGTTGACTATATGTTGTGACCTGTGGAGAAGTGGAACTAGAATAAACAGTGCACTCCTTCTGCCTCGTCATAACATATAATTGGGGTCTCTTTGTGGGATAAATCCAACGCCAATGATGTACAATTGTAAGTTGGGTAATAATAATTGAAAAATAAAAATAAACAGGTTTTTTGTGCAGTAGATTAAAGTTTATTCTACCGGAATGTCTCTATTAGTTGCTGCGACGTTTCTGGGGATGGAGGATGTATCCCTGAGTGAATTGAGGAATTTAACCAAGGTTAAGCTAATAGCATTGGCAACAAAATTGGGGTTAGAGTTAAAACCAGGAGCCAAGAAAGCAGACATAATTGAAGTACTAACACAACATTTGCAATTGGAAGAAGAAGAAAGCACACCAGAGTGTAGTGCAGTTGAATTAGCTAAAATTCAGTTACAGATGAAGCAGCTTGAGCGAGAACAGGAAATGGAAAAACTTCAGCTTGACAAAGAAATAGAAATGAGAAAACTTGAGCAGGAAAAAGAACTGAAAAAACTTGAGCTTGAAAAAGAATTGAGAATGAAAAAACTTGAACTAGAATTTCAAAGAGAAAGAGAAGAAAGGGAATTTGTAGTTAAAAAGCTGGAACTAAGACAACAGGGTGGCCTTGACTTCAAGGCAAATTCTGGTGAGGAAAGATCTGACGCCAGCCCAGGATTCAGTGGAGAGCTGTTTAAACTTGTGCAAGCCCTCCCTAACTGTGAGGAAAGGGACATAGAGGTATTTTTCATTTCTTTTGTAAAGATAGCCAATCAGATGAAGTGGCTGAAGGAAAGCTGAACACCCCTTATGCAAAGCAGGTTGATAGACAGAGCTCACAAAGTTTATGCCATGCTTTCTGAGGAGGCTTCTGCAGATTGAGATTTCAAAAAAGGCTATTTTCGCTGCATATGAGTTAGTCCCTGAAGCGTACAGGCAGAAATTTCAGAATCTCTGGAGATTGTCTGGGCAGACTTATATAGAATTTGAGAGGGTGAAGCAAATTAATTTTGACCGTTGGATACGGGCACTAAAGACGGAAGCCACGTATGAGAACTTTAGGGAATTAATTCTTCTGGAAGAATTTAAAAATTCACTCTCTTCATTAGTAAGAACCCAGAGAGAACCAGAAGGTTTCAATGGCAAGACAGGCAGCAGAAATTGCTGATGATTATGAGCTTGTGTATAAGCCAAACCCTTTGTCCGTCACCCTCACAAATCCTAGAAGGATATAAGGTGGGAGGGTGAAAGGAAGGCGAGTAGCCGGGGACAAGAAGGGACAGCTGGGAACTTCCCGGGATAATCTCCTCAGGCCAGAAAGGAAGATGCTGAGGGTAGAAGTTAGTTTCACAAGCCTAAGTGTTACCATTGTCACAAGGTGGGACACCGTGCAGAATGCTGGAAGTTGCGGGGTAAACCCATGGGACTTATTGGGGTATACAAAACCAATGCAAAGAAAGGGGCCCTGACCAAGAGTACAGCTGATCAGGCTGTAGCTCTGACTGCAGCTGTAAGGCTAAGTACAAAAACCACTGTGAGTGCAGGGATTGTGAATAAGATACCTGAGAGTAATAGGGAATTTTCGTGAAAAGGAAAAGTAACTCCCTATCCCTCAAGTGAGGCAGGTAAACCTATAATTGTACTTAGGGATACAGGAATGACCCAAACTATTCTGCTGGGGAAAGGCACTACATTTCCACCTCTGCACACACTGAAGACTAAAGTTTTAGTGAATGGTATTGGCGGGGTATATATACCCGTACCTTTGCATCGGGTGCACTTGGAATGTGACCTAATGTCTGGAACGGTAACTTGGGGTTGTCCATGGTTTGCCAATAGACGGAGTTCACCTACTCCTGAAGAATGATTTGGCCATAGCGAAAGTAGTAGCTTCTCCAGTGGTCACAGGAAAACCAAGTGAAGTTAAAGAGAACAATTACAGGAAAAGGTTCCAGGAAATTTTCCTGCATGTGTAGTAACCCGAGCAATGGCTAAACAAGTTCTATTGTGAGAGGTAAAATTGGCACCACAGACAGGTAGTCAAATATCTGAAATTTTCTTTGGGGATTTGGATAATCTGAAGGAAACTTTATTTATTTATTTATTTAGAGATACAGCACTGAAACAGGCCCTTAGGCCAACCGAGTCTGTGCCGACCAACAACCACCCATTTATACTAATCCTACAGTAATCCCATATTCCTTACCACCTACCTACTCTAGGGGCAATTTACAACAGCCAATTTACCTATCACCTGCAAGTCTTTGGCAATGGGAGGAAACCGGAGCACCCGGCGAAAACCCACGCGGTCACAGAGAGAACTTGCAAACTCCGCACAGGCAGTACCCAGAATCGAACCCGGGTCGCTAACCACTGCGCCACTGTGCCGCCCTTTAATAATGTTTAATAAGTCTTCTCTGATCACGGCTCAGCAAGCTGATCCAGAGTTAATTCAAGTGGCACAATCAGCTCTAACAGAAGCTGAGGCAAAATGAGTTCCAGAAGGCTACTGTATTAAAGGTAGGATTCTGATGAGGAAGTGGAGACCTCCTCACAGACCTGCGGAGAAAGAATGGACAGTAGTTCATCAAATAGTGGTACCACCAAAATATCGCCGGGAACTATTCAGGATAGCGCATGAAATTCCTATGGTGGGACATGTGAGGATCCAGAAGACCAAATCATGTTTAAGTCGACATTTTTACTGGCCAGGTCTTTCCAAGGACGTGGTGCAGTTTTGTAAAACATGCCATACATGCCAGATTGTAGGAAAACTGCAACCTGCTATAAAACCGGCACCTCTAATTCCCACACTAGTTATTGGGGAACCATTTAGGAGGGTGTTGGTAAACAGTGTAGGACATTTACTGAAAACAAAAGCAGGGCACCAGTAGATTAGATTAGATTAGAGATACAGCACTGAAACAGGCCCTTCGGCCCACCGAGTCTGTGCCGAACATCAACCACCCATTTATACTAATCCTATATTCCTACCAAACATCCCCACCTGTCCCTACCACCGACCTATACTAGTGACAATTTATAATGGCCAATTTACCTATCAACCTGCAAGTCTTTTGGCTTGTGGGAGGAAACCGGAGCACCCGGAGAAAACCCACGCAGACACAGGGAGAACTTGCAAACTCCACACAGGCAGTACCCGGAATCGAACCCGGGTCCCTGGAGCTGTGAGGCTGCAGTGCTAACCACTGTGCCACTGTGCCGCCCTATATATATACTCACTATCATGGATACTCAGTTCCCAGAGGCAATTCCCTTGAGAACAATTTCTGCTAAGGTAGTGGCAGTGAAGTTAACCCAGTGCTTCACTAGATGTGGATTACCGATTGAGATTCAGTCGGATCAAGGTTCCAATTTTATGTCCAAAATATTTCAGAAAGTTATTGGTAATGTGGGTATAACAGTTAAAGTCTTCAGCATACCACCCACAGACACAAGGAGCTTTAGAAAGGCACCATCAGACCCTCAAAAGGATGATCAGGGAATATTGTCATGAATATCTCCATGATTGGGATAAAGGGATATAAAGAATTTAGAACAGAGGGATGAATCTTCTATGCTAGATAATGTATCTGTATTCCGGGAACCGCTTGCAAAGTGGCGCAGGAACACGTTAAAGCTTGCCACACAACTGAAGAAATGGGTAGACAAGCATGCTAAATACCCGAACATTTCAACCAGGGGATGAAGTATTGGTATTACTACCTTTACCGGGTGAACCGCTGAAAGCGTGGTTCAGTGGTCCGTATAAAGTGGTCAAGAGAATTGATAAGGTAAGTTACTTGATTTACACTCCAGATCGCCGATAAAAGAATCAGCTGTGCCACAACAATATTTTCGCCTGGAGGAGGATAAGCAAATACAGGTACGTCAGGTAGTAGGGACGGTGAAGAGTTAAAGGGATAGTGAGGATGAGGCAGAAGGTGGCCTAGACAATTCTCAGATTGAAGCTTCTACTATCCAGTTAGCTAATACTGAATTGCTAGGGAGATTGGACAATGTGCTTTCATATTTAGATGCAGAACAACGAGAAGACCTAACAAGGCTACTCACAGCATTTAAAAGAGTCTGTAGGGATAAGCCAGGACTTACAACCTTAGCCACACATGGTGTGGATGTAGGGGAATCCTTTCCTATAAAACAGTATCCTTACCACTTAATTCCAGAGAAACAGGCCCAGGTAAAAGCAGAAATCCAATACATGCTGGAAAACCACCTAGGAGAACCCAGTCAAAGCAGCTGGAGTTCGCCAGTAGTATTAGCACCTAAACTGGATGGTTCAAGTAGACTCTGTATTGACTACAGAAAAGGTAATGCAGTAACAAAGGCAGACCCCTACCCAATACGTTGCTTGGAAGACTGTATTGACAGAGCGCGCAGTGCCATGTTTCTTACAAAAATAGATTTGTTAAAGCGATACTGGCAAGTTCCTTTAGCACCCCGAGTTAAAGAAATAACGGCTTCTGTCACACTATACAATCTTTTCCAGTGTTGAGTAATGCTATTCAGGCTAGGGGATGCCCCAGCCACTTTTCAGAGATTAATGAACCAAGTGGTAGCCAGTGTTCATAACTCTGTGATTTACCTTGATGATGTGCTGGTCTATAGTGACACTTGGAAGAACCACTTGGAACAACTGGGGGGCTCTGTTTGGAAGGTTGCAGTCGATTGATTTGGTGATAAACCTTGTGGAAAAATTTAAAACCAGAATGCCAGACTGTTGCGATGGAGTTTACTATTACAACCTTATCACTTAAAGATTATTCACATTGCGGGCAAAAATAATGTTATTGCAGATGCTTTATCGAGAATCTAACCTTGTTTTGAGTTATCTAAATGCAACAATGGTACAAAGCAGAATTGTATTAACTACAGGTTAAAAAGTGAATGGGGCTGAGTGTGAAAATGTCTTTTGAAATGTTTTCATCTTCTGTTTTTTACACTTTGTAAGGAAACACATTTAAAAATGCGTTTCATTTCTCCAAAGGTGGAGTTTTTTTTATTCATTCATGGGATGTGTGTGTCGCTGGCTAGGCCAGCATTTATTACCCATCCCTAATTGCCCTTGAGAAGGTGGTGGTGAGCTGCCTTCTTGAACCACTGCAGTCCATTGGTAGGTACACCCACAGTGCTATTAGGAAGAGAGTTCCAGGATTTTGACCCAGCGATAGTGAAGGAATGGCGATATAGTTCCAAGTCAGGATGATGTGTGACTTGAAGGGGAACTTGTGGGTGGTAGTGTTCCCATGCATTTGCTGCCCTTGTCCTTCTAGTTGGTAGAGGTCGCGGGTTAGGAACGTGCTGTCTAAGGAGCATTGGTGCATTGCTGCAGTACATCTTCTAGATGGTACACACTGCTGCCACTGTGCGTCGGTGGTGGAGGAGGTGGATGTTTGTGGATGGGATGCCAATCAAGCGGGCTGCTTTATCTTGGATGGTGTTGAGCTTTTTGAGTGTTGTTGGAGCTGCACCCATCCAGGCAAGTGGAGAGTATTCCATCACACTCCTGACTTGTAGATGGTGGACAGGTATTGTGGAGTCAGGAGGTGAGTTACTCGCCACAGGATTCCTAGCCTCTGAACTGCTCTTGTAGCCACTGTATTTATATGGCTACTCCAGTTCAGTTTCTGGTCAGTGTTTCAGTTGTTAAGAGAGTGCTTCTATTTTTTGTAAAATACGTTTTTAAGGACTTATAGTTGAATAATGGACATTGATTCATTTGGAAGCTTGAAGAGATACTGAAATTTATTTTTTAAAAATTAGTCACCAGAAGGTTCCTGGACTTGGCTTACAAACAAGCACTTACTTCAAGACACCTGTTTTCAGATAAAATACCAGTAGGGAGCTTGTTGTTTTGACTTGGAGAAGATGTTTACAGAGAAGTGACAGGTAAAGAGTTGTAGAGGACAGGAGGCATGACTTCTGGAATGTTTTTGGTTTCACTTTGAATTGTTAAAAAAAGACAATTGGTTTTTCCCTGCCAAGAGGACCCAGCTCATCTATTTCTCTTGGAAAGAAACCCTACGTATCCAGTGTGTCAGTCTCCTCTTTCCTCCTGTGTTTGAAGAAACCCTGCGTATCGAATGTGTGGGAACCCCTGTTGCCGAATTTCTGCTGTAAGGCCTATTGAAGCCTCCAGCTGCATTTCTTGGAAATGCCTACCCACACTGATCTTCAACGTCTCCTGGAAAGAGCTGTTCTAGGAAGATCCCAGTGAGAGCCGTCGATACGCAATTGGGACACCAAACCAAAACAAAGGACATCTTTCCATATCTTCTCTTTTTTCCTTCAAAAATGAGCAAGTATTCAGCCTAAGATTCTTTTGTCTTTTTTTGAAACAGAGCTCTAAAACTAAAAATCACTTTTATTTTTCCGGTTAGCCGATGTATTTGTGTGTGTGTGAGGGGCTACGGTAAAAAGGGAACTGTTATAATTCAATCTGTGTGTTTATGCATGACTTCATTACTGGTTAAGACTTGTTTTGTAATAAAAACTTTTAATTTTGTTATTTATGAAAGAAACCTGGTTCGTGTGTTTTATTCAGGCATAGAAATAGAGTCGATGATTGACCGTATCGGTAAGTGGGAAAAATAATTAACTATATGTTGTGACCTGTGGAGAAAGGGTGTAGGTACACCAACAGTGCTGTTACGAAGGGAGTTCCAGGATTTTGACTCAGTGACAGTGAAGGAACGGCGATATAGTTCCAAGTCTGGATGGTGTGTGGATTGGAGAGAAATTTGCAGGTGGTGGTGCTCCCGCGCATCTGCTGCCCTTGTCCTTCTGGGTGGTAGAGGTGTCGGGTTTGGAAGGTGCTGTCTAAGGAACCTTGGTGAGTTGCTGCAGTGCATCTTGTAGATGGTACATACTGCTGCCACTGTGCATCAGTAGTGGAGGGAGTGAATGTTGATGGTGATGGATGTGGAACCAATCAAGCGGGCTGCTTTGTCTTGGATGGTTTCCAGCTTTTTGAGTGTTTTTTTTTATTTAGAGCTACAGCACTGAAACAGGCCCTTCGGCCCACCGAGTCTGTGCCGACCATCAACCACCCATTTATACTAATCCTACATTAATCCCATATTCCCTACCACATCCCCACAATTCTGCTACCACCTACCTACACTAGGGGCAATTTTTTTACAATGGCCAATTTACCTATCAGCCTGCAGGTCTTTGGCTGTTGTTGGAGCTGCAATGTCCAGGCATGTGAAGAGTATTCCATCACACTCGTGACTTGTACCTTGTAGATGGTGGATAGGTATTGGTGAGTCAGGAGGTGAGTTACCGCAGAATTTCCAGCCTCTGACTGACTCTTGTAGCCACAGCATTTATGTGGTCAGTCCAGTACAGTTTCTGGTCAATGGTAACCCCGAAGATGTTGCAAGTGGGGGATTCAGCGATGGTAATGCCATTAAACATCATGGGGAAATGGTTAGATTCTCTCTTGTTTAAGGTTGGCATTGCCTGGCACTTGTGTGGCATGAATGTTTCTTGCTGGTCTTCCAGCGCAAAGAGCTCTCAATGATTGAGTGTTGCAGACTGGCACATTCCAAGGTTCAGGACTAGGTGCTGGCGGATGCACTAAAGCTTGGGGCAGTCGCCACAGAGGCTCAATGGGGAAAGGCCACTGTGTAAGGCCCTCCCGCCATAGTATTTTGAGGGACTGGAACCTGTGTAAAACTTCTCGGGCTGTATGCACCAGAGAATATTTGATGTGAAACAGTGTACATTGTAAATATAAGCTGTAATGGCAAGTGTAGTGAGGCACCCCATGTACTGTATTGAAAGAAACTGATCTGTATGACACTTGTCAGGCAAACCCCCACCCCCCCCCCCCCCCCCACACCCCCCCGCACCTACCAAGACTGAGGCACACATTATTTTGCCACATGAACATTAAAACTTAAAATTGCAAGGCCTGACTGGAAGGCCATTTGTGTATTACTAGCAGTGTTGGAACAATGGGGACGCAATCGTTGCTTCCCCAATACACAGAAGAAGTGGTCAGACCAGTTTTAGTCACATGGCTATCTGGCTGTTGCAGCAAATTTGAACTTCCAACAAAAGATTTTTGAACTGAGACAAAGCTGTGTGCTCATGGAGTAAAGATCTCTCCTGGAACTGAAGCAAGAATTACCTCCTCTCGTGTCTGCCTGCTTCCATCTCTCCCATGGAACTGAATCTTGTGAAAACATGTGAAATGTAAAGAGATAAAAGTCTTCTACGTAAACAAGGTTTAAGTAGAACACTGGGCCCCGACGAAAGCAAGACTACTTACAAAAAGGACTAAACCTGAGCTCAAAAGCACCGTAACAAGATATTGCCTCAAACTGCTCCACCGTATCTTTTTTCTGTTCCTATCTGCATGTGTATATTGCATGGGCATGCTAGCATGGGTGTGTCGTATATCAATAGGCGTGAACCGTACTAGAGTTTAAGTTTCAAGTTTAATAACGTTTCATCTTCTTTAAACCTGAGAAAGCCTGTGTGAATTGATTTCTTTGTCTTATAATTGGAAAACTGAACAAGGATTCACAAATAGGGGAGCTCAAAACACTGTGTGTTTAAAGTTAAACCCTGTTACAATAAGACCAGGTGAAGACAGCAAAAGACACCTAGAAACATTTCTCACTGGTTGTTACAGAAATTTGGGTGCTTGCGTCCAGGATTTTACCCACAGACAAACGAGTGAAATTAGAAGTGGGAAGCCAACTTGTTCCCAATCAAAAAGAACAAATCAATACAGGTTTTCTTGTGGATATGTGTGATTGAATACTAACATGTCTGCAACTGAAGCTAGTAGCACTCCAAGCCAGGTTGAAGTAACTTTGGATAAGTTAAAAGCACTGTCTATGGAGGAGTTGAGGAAAATGGCTGAGCAGTGTGGGATCACTGTACGTGGCAAGACTAGGAAGTCTGAACTCCTAAGGCTAGTGGCCAACCATTTTTCCCTTGAATCTGAAGAAGCAGAAGCAGGGTTAGAAGCAGAGAAGGTACTGCTAGCAATGATACAATTGGAACAAAAGAAACTTGAATTAGAAGAGAGGGAGAAAGAAAAGGCCTTCTAAAAGGAACATGAAGAAAATGAAAGGTAGGAGAGAGAGAAAGAACATTTTTCTGGAAAGAATGCAAAGAAAAAGAGTTGAAGCAGCTTGAGTTAACTAGGAGGTGACAGAGTAACCCCAGTGAAAGCATGGCCAATATGGAGGAGCATGATTCAGGGTTGGGTACAAGATTACATAAACTCGCTCAATTAATTCCAAAATTCAATGAGGAAGATGTGGAAGAGTTTTTCATGTCCTTCGAGAAACTGGCAAGGCAGCTAAAATGGCCAGCTGAGACCTGGTCTCTTTTACTGCAAAGCAAGCTAGCCGGAAAAGCCCATGAGGTTTATTCCTTGTTGCCAGATGAGAGTTCATCAAATTATGAACTGACCAAAAATGCTATCCTTGGGGCATATAAATTAGTACCCTAAGTCTACCGCAAGGTTTAGAACCCTCAAAAAGCAAATTAATCAAACATCTGGAGCTTGAAAGAAGCAAGCAGCTGGCTTTTGACTAGTGGCTGAGGGCTTTAAAAATACAACTCAGCTATGAGACTCTCAGAGAAGTAATCCTGTTAGAGGAATTTATAAACTTTCTCCCATGCTCAATAAAAACCCATGTAGAGGAGCAGTGGGTCGGTTTCCCAGGGGAGGACCTTTCCTAATCACCCGCAGAAATCCGAAAAGGACAAAGGGTGGGAAGGTGATATCTTCCCAAGCAGTCCTGGAAGAGAAAGGAAAGCAGGAGACACGGGGCCCTCCTCCAACCAAAAAGGAAGGTGCTGTGAGCAAGAGTGAGACTCTGAGACCTGTGTGCTTCCATTGTAATAAAGCAGGGCATTTAAAAGCTGACTTCTGGAAACTAAAGGGGAAACCGGTAGGATTAATCGGGGCACACCCGCTCAGTGAAGACGAGGGCCCGATGGAAAACACGGAATGGGCTGTGGCTTTAACTGCAGTAAGGGTGAAACCCAGGAAGTTTACTACGGCCAGTGCAGGAAAAGTTAATAGGATTCCTGAAAGTTATCAGGGTTTTGTATTTGAAGAGAAAGTAACCACATATCCCTCGAGTGGGTCAAGAAAGCCAGTAGTGATTTTCAGAGACACGGGCCACCAGATCCCTTTTACTGGGAAAAGTCCTGACCTTCCCCCAGAGAGTGCAGTGAATGCCACAATGGTGGTAAATGGTATTGGAGGGCAGTATATGTCTGTACCTGTACACCGGGTGCACCTGGAGTGCGACCTAGTTTCGGGATTGGTGACTGTAGGGATTGTCACTAGTTTGCCTGTGGACGGGGTTGACCTCCTAGGTAATGATTTAGCAGGGGTGAAGGTGGTACCCCCCCCCCCCCAGTAGTGAAAGAAAGACCACATGTGGTCAGAGAGACAGGGCAGTGGCAGGAGACAGTCTCCTGCAGTTTCCCTGAATGTGTAATGGGTCAGGCAATGATTAGACCAGCTCCCCCAGAGGAGACTGCATTGGCACTGCAGGCAAATGACGATGAGGTCTGCCTGTCTGAGACTTTCTTTGGAAAGTTAGGAGACCCAGGGAGTGAATTAAATGGATTTTCCCTAGGTGAGGCTCAGCGTGCCGACCCAGTAAAACAAGAACAGACGGCCCAATCTGAAAGTGAAGCAGAGGGAGTCCCCAATTGCTACCTTTTAAAGAGTGGACTGTAGTTCAGTACGCGTGGGCGCGTCGTATATCCGTAGGCGTGAACTGTATTAGAGTTTAAATTTTAAAAATTTCATTTTTAAACCTGAGAAAGCCTGTGTGAATTCATTTCTTTGTCTTAAAATTAGAAAACTGTCAACAAGGATTCACAAAAAGGGGAGCTTAAAACAGTGTGTTTAAAATTAAACCCTGTTACAGTAAGACCAGTTGAAGACAGTAACAGACCCCTAGACACATTTCTCACCTGGTGGTAACACACTTTATATAATGTCAACTTGGAACTGTTATGTATTTTTACAAATTTTTTGAATAAACTATATTTTTGGAAAAAACGGCTATATCGATGCAAATTTTTATCGATCAAATTTCTAATAACCTTTTCAGTGGAAAGAGATAATTGAGTAATGATTTGCTTGCTGTCACAGTTGTATTTACTTTTAAAGATGTGCAAATAATGGCATATTCGATATGACCCTAAGGAGTATTGCTTTTGTGCTGTAATACCTGTCTTTTTAAAGTGAATATTTTAATAATTTACAAGATAGTTTTTTTTTCACTTTCACCAACAGGGAAATCCAATGTAATGGATGCTATCAGTTTTGTGATGGGCGAGAGAACTGCTAATCTCAGAGTGAAGCACATCAAGGATCTGATTCATGGTGCTCATATAGGGCATCCTGTGTCATCTACTGCAAGCGTCACCATGTTGTATGAAAAAGAAAATGGAGAGGAGCTATCATTTACCAGAGCTATTATTGGTAATGTTTGGGGGGGGGGGGGTGGGGGTGGTGGTGGTGGGTGGGATTCGTTATTTCTGATTGTAAGGCTTTCACATTACTGACTGTCGTATTGGTAGTATATCTTTTAGTTGCCAATTGTATTTCAGTAATTAGACCTGATGATGTTTATTGTATCAGTTGTATTTTTCGAGAGCCAACCCCTTTGGGTCAGCATGTTCCCCCTACTAATCAGCTATGTAGTGTAGGGGCTCCTGTTATTATTTTTGGGGTGTAAATGTATGCTGTAAAAAGACAGCGCAAAGCGAAGAAAATAAATTTCAAGTTAGAGCAATATATATCAAAACAGTGTGAGAGGATCAGTGTTTTTATAAATTTATGTTACTCCTCAAAATAACAGGGTTCAAAAACATTTATTGAAATTATAGAAATTAAGCAGTGATTATTGACAATTAAACATATACTTAACAGTGCACTTAGTGATAATTTGTGAATTCACTAGGAAATTCAAAACAGATCTCGAGTTCGCAGTTCTTTGTGGCCGGACCTGAAATGAATTGCAAAGTATCTCTTCTAACACTCGCTTTTTAAACTTTTTTTTCCCAATCTGCTTCTTAAGAATCCATGCATTTCTACTTTACCTAATCCACATTTATCATTCAACACTGATTTGATGGTCCTGGTTTGTTACCTGTCCTAATTTTCCAGATCTATAGAGCAGTGGCTCAGTTGGTAGCACTCACCTCTGGGTCAGAAGGTTGTAGATTTTAGATTTCGAGATACAGCACTGAAACCGGCCCTTCAGCCCACCGAGTCTGTGCCGACTATTAACCACCCATTTATACTAATCCTACACTAATCCCATATTCCTACCACATCCTCACCTGTCCCTATATTCCCCTACCACCTACCTATACTAGAGGCAATTTTTATAATGGCCAATTTACCTATCAACCTGCAAGTCTTTTGGCTGTGGGAGGAAACCGGAGCACCCGGAGGAAACCCACGCAGACACAGGGAGAACTTGCAAACTCCACACAGGCAGTACCCAGAATTGAACCCGGGTCGCTGGAGCTGTGAGGCTGCGGTGCTAACCACTGCGCCACTGTGCCGCCCCGGTGGGTTTACATTATACTTCAGAGATTGGAGCACAATAGATAGGCTCACAGTCAGCATACTACTGAGGGAGTGCTGCACTGTCACATGTGCCTTCTTTTGAAGATATTAAACCAAGGCATCATTTGCCCTCTTGGGTATAGGTAAAAGATCCCATGGCACTATTTCGAAGAGCAGGAGAATTTTGCCCAGTGTCTTGGCCAATATTTATCCATCAACCAACATCGCTAAAAAACAGATTATCTAGTCAATATCATGTTGCTGTTGTGGGAACTTGCTGTGGGCAAATTGGCTACCAAATTTCATACATTACAACAGTGACTACACTTCAAAGGTACTTCATTGATTGTAAAACACTTTGGGACATTCTGAAGTTGTGAAAGACTATGTAAATGCAAGTCTATCTCTCTTTTATAGTGTTTCTTAGGCAGATGCCTCTTCAAGGCTGGAGTTAACGAAGACAGCTTTCTTTAGCCACTATTGAATTCCTTGTCAGCTAAAGATTGCCTCCAGTCGTAAAGCTTTTAATTCCAACACACTAAATTGAACATTGAAACTCATTTAATAGGCAAAGCTAAAAGATAATATAAAGACACTTCAAGACAATTAACCCATTTCTTACAACACGACGTTAGCTTTTTGTTTCTGTCTACCTAAATAGATGCCAGCTGATTTTTTGCTAAAATATATAATGTACCTACATTGTCAGGCAGAGTAACAGTGAGGCCACTACAGTCGCACTAACATCCCTGCCATATGGAGAAAAGAAATTGACCTAGAAACCTGTGCTGGAAATGCTTGCATGTATTAGGCCAAGGACAGGATCAGTGTCAGGTACTGTGTTCCCATGGTAAAATAGCCTGTTGACATGGACTTTACATGCTTATACTTAGAGTATGGTACCAGTTTGGAAATGTGTGTCAAAACCAGAGTTGCCACTTTCAAGAAAGGAGCGAAGAAAAGCAGTTGGCAAAACTATCTTTGGGTTTCTTTGTATAGCAGGCCAGTATAATAGGCAAAATGAATTTATGAAAACTGAGCAGATGACAACTTCTTTTTCAATATTTGTCAGGGAATTCTTCGGAGTTTCGATTAAATGATCAAGTTATCAGTCGTGCGGAATACACAAATGAACTTGAGAAGATTGGCATTCTACTGAAAGGCAGAAACTGTCTGGTGTTTCAGGTAGTAAGGAAGAAAGTCTGTTTTTCATTTTTATGTTTGCTTATGGAATTCAAAGCAGACAAATGGCAACATAAGATAAAAGCAAAATACTGCAGATGCTGGAAATCTGAAATAAAAACAAAGTGCTGGAAATATTCAGCAGGTCTGGCAGCATTAGTGGAGAGAGAAACAGAGTTAACTTTTCAGGTCTATGATCTTTCATCAGAACTGGCAAAGGTTAGAGAAAGTAATAGGCTTTGAGCAAGTGAAAAGGGGGAAGGTGTGTGATAGGGCAGAGGGCAGGAGAGATTAAATGACAAAGATGTCATGGTCATAGAGTTATACAGCTCCTGTGTCCGCACCGGCCATCAAGCCCTATCTATTCTAATCCTATTTTCTAGCACTTGGCCCGTAGCCTTGTATGCAATGGTGTTTCAAGTGCTCATCTAAATACTACTTTAATGTTGTGAGGGTTCCTGCCTCTACCACCCCTTCAGACAGTATTTTGATTTAGATTTTTGATTTAGAGATACAGCACTGAAACAGGCCCTTCGGCCCACCGAGTCTGTGCCGACCATTATCCACCCATTCATACTAATCCTACACTAATCCCATATTCCTACCACATCCTCACCTGTCCCTATATTCCCCTACCAGCTACCTACACTAGGGGCAATTTATAATGGCCAATTTACCTATCAACCTGCAAGTCTTTTGGCTGTGGGAGGAAACCGGAGCACCTGGAGGAAACCCACGCAGACACAGGGAGAACTTGCAAACTCCACACAGGCAGTACCCAGAATTGAACCCGGGTCGCTGGGGCTGTGAGGCTGCGGTGCTAACCACTGCGCCACTGTGCCGTTCCAGATTTCCAGATTCCAACCACCCTCTGGGTGAAGCAAGTTTTCCTCAAATCCCCTCTAAACCTCCTGCCCCTTGCCTTAAATCTGTGCCCCTGGTTATTGACACCTCCACTGTGGGAAAAAGTTTCTTCCTATCTATACCCCTCATAATTTTGTATACCTCAATCAGGTCCCCCTTCAGCCTTCTCTGCTCTAAGGAAAACAACCCTAGCCTATCCGGTCTCTCTTCATAGCTGAAATGCTCCAGCCCAGGCAACATCCTGGTGAATCTCCTCTGCACCTTCTCCACTGCAATCACATCCTTCCTGTAGTGTGGCGACCAGAACTGTACACAGTACTCCAGCTGTGGCCTAACTAGCGTTTTATACTGCTCCATCATAACCTTCCTGCTCTTATATTCTATGTCTCGGCTAATAAATGCAAGTATCCCATATGCCTTTCAAACCACCTTATCTACCTGTGCTGCTGCCTTCAGTGATCTATGGACAAGTACACCAAGGTCCCTCTGACCCTCTATACTTCCTAGGGTCCTACCATCCATTGTATATTCCCTTGCCTTGTTAGTCCTCCCAAAATGCATTACCTCACACTTCACATGTCACGGAACAAAGGCAACGTGTGTGCTAATAATTGTATGAAAAGGCAGAGCATTAGTCCAGAGATAGTGTTAATGGCAGAATAATGAACAGCTCTGTCCAAAAGCAAAAACCTGAAAAACAAGTTTAAGACAGGCCCATGGTTTAAAAATGGAATAAAATAACATAAAATGAAAAAGGCAGTCATGTTTTGAAATTGTTGAACTCAATGTTGAATCCAGAAGGCTGTAGAGTACCAAATTGGATTTTGTAAATGGTGTGCGGCACTCGCGCGCCTTCAACTTTGCGACGGTTAAAAGCTGGCGGCACCGAGACGGGAGGCCTCAGTGCCACGACGGGGAGGTATCCGGACCATTGCAGCATAGAGTAAGTGGGGAGATGCTGCGACCATTGCTGTTCTGCTGCTGTGAGGTCTGCAAGGGATTGTGTGTATCGGGGGCTCTGCAGGAGTTTAGGTTGGATGGGGGTGGTACTAGTGGGTATCATAAATGCTGTGTTACTGTGTGTGGTGATTCACACTGCTGGCAAAGATGGTAGCCCCACAGTAACTTTTAGTCTTGAGGCACATCAGGCATTCTGCCAAGCAAATATTGATAAACATAGTTGCCAAGGCAGGCTCGTCTCTGCATCTGAAGCAATCCGAAGAGCCAGAACACCTTCCATGGGTCTCATACACTCTGTGTTTTTGGATCCCCGTGGCATGTTGAGGCACTTCTGATGGAGGCAGGCCCAAGAAACTGCTGTGCCTGACCCTGAAGCTCCACAATGAAAGAAGCAGCAGCCGGCCAGGCCCAGAAGGATCCACGTGCCAGAGTCTCTACGGGACTCGCATCACCTACCTCCAGATGTCCGAGCGATACTGTCAGTGAGGACTACGTCTCTCCAGGGAGGCCATCACCAACTTATGCAGTCTTCTGCAGGACGATTTGCGACCTCTGGGATTTGGGGGTCACCCTGTGTCAGTGGCCTTAAAGATTACCGTGACACTAAACTTCTACGCATCTGGATCTTTCCAGGGATCCACCAAGGGCATGTGTGGGGTCTCCCAGGCTGCAGCCCACCGCTACATCAAGGAGGTGACCGATGCCCTGATCAAGAGGGCTGGCGACTATTCGCGCTAACGGACTGACCCTTGCAGTCAAGCAGAGAGGGCCATCGGTTTCAGGGTTGTAGCTGGATTCTTACAGATGCAAGGTGTAATAGATTGCATGCATGTGACCATCAAGGCTCACACAGACCACCCAGCTGCATTCATCAACAGGAAGGGCTTCCATTCAATCAATGTTCAACTGGTCTGTAGCCGCCAAAAGTGGTTCCTGCAAGTGTGTGTCTGCTTCCCGGGAAGCAGCCACGATGCCTATGTACTTCGACAGTCTCAGGTGCCGCAGCTTTTCAGTCCCTCCGCTTGCCTCCAGGGATGGATTCTCGTGGACAAGGGCTACCCATTGAAGACATGGCCTCTGACACCTGTGAGGAGCGCTCGCAATACAATGAAGGAGAGGATCAACATTTGCCACGGCTCACCCGAGTGACCATGGAGCAAGCCATTGGGCCGCTGAAGATGAGGTTCTACTGCCTCGATTGATCTGGTGGAGTCCTGCAGTACGCCCTATCGAGGGTCCCGTGAATCATGGTGGTCTCCTGTGCTCTATCACGCTGGCAGCAGCACCCTCACCATATCGCACACCCTGTAGTGATGTTCAAACGCAGAATAGAGCATTGGAACATACCACTCTCCTTGGCTGAACGCAGGAGATCATTGACCCTTTTCCTGCACTGAACCCAGTTGCATCGGGTGACCTCACGGCTACTGATTTCCTCTGCAGTCTCCACCCAGGCTTATTTGTTTGGACGGGAGCACCTTTTCTTGCCATTGATGGGGAAGAGAACCTCCCGCCTTTCCC